>NC_089761.1:56796772-56831772 GCF_040412425.1 Macrobrachium rosenbergii | reverse complement strand
ACAAGATTTTAATAATAATAATAATAAAAATAATAATAATAATCACAAGCATTTACAGAGCACTGCTAAAGCAATACATCTTCCCTATCAACAACCAGCTCTAAAAGAACATTCCGATCGATGAAAATACTAAAGATGTTTCTTAAAAGGGGTGTTACTACATTTAAAAACAGCTTTATGGATCCACATGGAAATGCTCAATGCTCGACTAAAGGTTTGATATTTTATGTTCTATTAACCTCTCGGAAAGAATCGTTTCGTCTGACCTTCATACACCCTTCTAAAGTTTATAAGTTCACGTGGGACAGTAAACCTAAGTAACACTTTAATAAGTGAGCTGAAATCATTAGCATTTAAAGAAAGGTCGAAATTTACATAGAACAGCGAATTCTATAATACTTCTATCTTTTGAAATATTCATCAGGGGTTTGGGAGTCTATTTTCTTGGTTTTCTTTTGACCGCGAAAAAATTTCTTGAATTTGCTCACAGCAAGAAAAAATAACTCATAAGATAATAACAGTTTTAAACGGGGAATCACTGCTCTTGCTAAAAAGCGAATATATAAATAGCAAATTTGTTTCCTGCATTAGATACTGACATATTTCATCTGCTCCGTAATTATTAATAAACGGTATATGCATAACCTGTTGACAACTCATTGGAATGTTACTTGTAAGTATACGTAACGTAAAAGCATACCATGCTTCCAGTATTATGGAAGGTCTTGCGTCACTATGGGATTCCCCGCTACATATGAAATTACTCTTGAACGAAGTAAATGCAAGGCTAATGTGGATGGGGTCTTGTCCAGTGAATCTGATGAGTAGTGAGATGCGACAATGGAATGCTATTTCACCTTGCTGTTTGCCCTTCTCATATATATGGTGCTGAAAAAAGTAGCTGAAGATGGAAGAGAAGGTTTAAACTGGAGTAAAGACAGAAACTTAGCTAACTTAAAATATGCAGTTGATGCTCTTTTAATCGTTAAAATACCTGAAAATTTACAAAACTTGCTTAGTAGAGAGCATCAAATATCTAGAAAGATGAAATTCAAAATAAGTCTAAGAAAAACAGAAATAATGAGAACAGTTTTCGAAAACAAGAATGATATAACATTATAACATTAGATAGAGAAAGAATTAATGAAGTTGAACCTTTCAAATATTTAGTAACAATGACATCCAGTACACCTTCTCTTGGGTTGGAATTCTGTGGAAGTCAAAAATGGTCAATCACGCAATGTGCAAGCTGAATATGATTCAGAAATCAAACAGGTTGAAACTTCATACAAAAGTAAGTAAGACCTCCATTGCTCTACATACATGAATCGTGGTATGTTGATGAAAGTCTATTTAAAAATAATACTTATTAAGAGTCAGACAGACAACAGGGCAGTTAGAAATTATAAAATAAAAGAAATTACGGAATTTCATATGTAGATAAGATAACGTTGAAACAGATAGAGATGATTTGGTTATATCCTTCTCTCAACACCCGGGAGCAAAGTATGTGATAGTGTCAGCTGGTCTCTGTGGACACCATAAGACTTACAGACCCACCTGCTTGGATGATCTCTATGAGAAGGGAGGCTGGAGAGGAGTGGAGATTTGTGGGAGATAAAGCACAGAAAGGAAAAAAAGTGGCCGAATTTGTAAAAGCCCTTTACGCCACACGGCGCTGGATGCGAATACAACATACATACAGACGTGTAATATAATATATATATATATATATATATATATATATATATATATATATATATATATATATATATATATAAAAAGAATATTTTCATTCAAAGACATATATACTGTAGTCTATAAGTGTGTGTAATGCAACTATATATATATATATATATATATATATATATAACAACTCATCCATTCGTGTCTATTCTATTAAATTTCAGCTTCTATTACCATCACTAATGTGTCTTGAAGTCAATATTTCTTCTGAGGAACAAAAAAAAAAAAAAAAAAAACCTCGAAGTCGCAATAAAGTTGCAACTCGAAGATAATATCTGTGCCACTTTTATCACACCAAAGTATGCAAATCGTACTCCCATTTTCATCTTGAATAAAAATGAGCCACGAACATCATACGCTTTCTCAGCCAAAGCACGATATCGATGATAAACACATTCCCTTTTCAAGGTAAATGAAAAACAAACATGAGACAATGAATCAGGGCGGGGGAGGGAGGCAAGCAGATGGCGGAAAAAAAAGAAGAAAAAAAAAAGCCGTAAGTTTTCACCTGGTTAGGTCATAAAACATCACTTTTACTTACTCTCTTCTGCATTTACTCACACGAAAAGAAATCTGACGACAGAATGAGAAGCCGGATCAAATTTACTAGTTAATCATACGATAGTTCAGTTCAGTTCAGTTCTCTCTCTCTCTCTCTCTCTCTCTCTCTCTCTCTCTCTCTCTCTCTCTCTCTCTCTCTCTCTCTCTCATTTAACAATTTAAAATAAAGTCGTTAGTATGAATTCTGAAACAATATACTAGCTTTACAATTCATACTCAAACAATCCGGCAATTTTCCACACACACAGACACACACATACATACACACATGCAAACACACACACACACACACACACACACACACACACACACACATATATATATATATATATATATATATATATATATATATATATATATATATATATATATATATATATATATATATACATATATATATATATATATATATATATATATGACTATTTATCACATCACCGTGATTCATATACAATCAGAAAGCTACAAACGTCCTTTAATATCAATTCACTCTACCTCAGAAGTAATATATTTTCATATATATGTTGCGAAGAGAATTTTAGTTGATAATAAGTCTACCGTCCGTGGGATCGAACCAGCGACGGACGGAGAATCAGGACTACAGTGACGCACTAACCAGTCGGCCACAAGAGAGGTATAAATGAATACCATCTCCCATCAGCCCACCCGTCGAACTCAGGTGTTTGCGTTTGGAGCGGTATCCACCCACCTCTGCCATGTTGACCGTGTAGTGCGTTTGTCGCATGCGTAGCCATATTATGACTATTTATCACATCACCGTGATTCATATACAATCAGAAAGCTACAAACGTCCTTTAATATCCAATTCACTCTACCTCGGAAGTAATATATTTTCATATATGTTGCGAAGGGAATTTTAGTTGATAATAAGTCTACCGTCCCGTGGATCGAACCAGCGGCGGACGGAGAATCAGGACTACAGTGACGCACTAACCAGTCGGCCACAAGAGAGTATAAATGAATATACCATCTCCCATCAGCCCACCCGTCGAACTCAGGTGTTTTGCGTTTGGAGAGCGGTATCCACCCACCTCTGCCATGTTGACCGTGTAGTGCGTTTGTCGCACGTAGCCATATTATGACTATTTATCACATCACCGTGATTCATATACAATCAGAAAGCTACAAACGTCCTTTAATATCAATTCACTCTACCTCCGGAAGTAATATATTTTCATATATGTTACCGAAGGAATTTTTAGTTGATAATAAGTCTACCGTCCCGTGGGATCGAACCAGCGACGGACGGAGAATCAGGACTACAGTGACGCACTAACCAGTCGGCCACAAAGAGAGGTATAAATGAATACCATCTCCCATCAGCCCACCCGAACTCAGGTGTTTTTGCGTTTGGAGACGGTATCCACCCACCTCTGCCATGTTGACCGTGTAGTGCGTTTGTCGCGTAGCCATATTATGACTATTTATCACATCACCGTGATTCATATACAATCAGAAAGCTACAAACGTCCTTTAATATCAAATTCACTCTACCTCGGAGTAATATATTTTCATATATGTTACGAAGAGGAATTTTAGTTGATAATAAGTCTACCGTCCCGTGGGATCAACCAGCGACGGACGGAGAATCAGGACTACAGTGACGCACTAACCAGTCGGCCACAAGAGAGGTATAAATGAATACCATCTCCCATCAGCCCACCCGTCGAACTCAGGTGTTTTGCGTTTGGAGGCGGTATCCACCCACCTCTGCCATGTTGACCGTGTAGTGCGTTTGTCGCGCGTAGCCATATTATGACTATTTATCACATCACCGTGATTCATATACAATCAGAAAGCTACAAACGTCCTTTAATATCAATTCACTCTACCTCGGAAGTAATATATTTTCATATATGTTACCGAAGGGAATTTTTAGTTGATAATAAGTCTACCGTCCCGTGGGATCGAACCAGCGACGGACGGAGAATCAGGACTACAGTGACGCACTAACCAGTCGGCCACAAGAGGTATAAATGAATACCATCTCCCATCAGCCCACCCGTCGAACTCAGGTGTTTTGCGTTTGGAGGCGGTATCCACCCACCTCTGCCATGTTGACCGTGTAGTGCGTTTGTCGCTTTTGTAGCCATATTATGACTATTTATCACATCACCGTGATTCATATACAATCAAAAGCTACAAACGTCCTTTAATATCAATTCACTCTACCTCGGAAGTAATATATTTTCATATATGTTGCCGAAGGGAATTTTTAGTTGATAATAAGTCTACCGTCCGTGGGGATCGAACCAGCGACGGACGGAGAATCAGGACTACAGTGGCGCACTAACCAGTCGGCCACAAGAGGTATAAATGAATACCATCTCCCATCAGCCCACCCACGTCGAACTCAGGTGTTTTGCGTTTGGAAGCGGTATCCACCCACCTCTGCCATGTTGACCGTGTAGTGCGTTTGTCATGCGTAGCCATATGACTATTTATCACATCACCGTGATTCATATACAATCAAAAGCTACAAACGTCCTTTAATATCCAATTCACTCTACCTCGGAAATAATATATTTTCATATATGTTACCGAAGAAATTTTAGTTGATAATAAGTCTACCGTCCCGTGAGATCGAACCAGCGACGGACGGAGAATCAGGACTACAGTGACGCACTAACCAGTCGGCCACAAGAGAGGTATAAATGAATACCATCTCCCATCAGCCCACCCGTCGAACTCAGGTGTTTTGCGTTTGGAGAGCGGTATCCACCACCTCTGCCATGTTGACCGTGTAGTGCGTTTGTCATGCGTAAACATATTATGACTATTTATCACATCACCGTGATTCATATACAATCGAAAGCTACAAACGTCCTTTAATATCAATTCCTCTACCTCGGAGTAATATATTTTCATATATGTTACGAAGAGGAATTTTAGTTGATAATAAGTCTACCGTCCCGTGGGATCGAACCAGCGACGGACGGAGAATCAGGACTTCTGTGACGCACTAACCAGTCGGCCACAAGAGAGTATAAATGAATACCATCTCCCCATCAGCCCACCCGTCGAACTCAGGTGTTTTTGCGTTTGGAGGCGGTATCCACCCACCTCTGCCATGTTGACCGTGTAGTGCGTTTTATCATACGTAGCCATATTATGACTATTTATCACATCACCGTGATTCATATACAATCAGAAAGCTACAAACGTCCTTTAATATCCAATTCACTCTACCTCGGAGGTAATATATTTTCATATATGTTACGAAGGAATTTTAGTTGATAATAAGTCTACCGTCCGTGGGATCGAACCAGCGACGGACGGAGAATCAGGACTACAGTGGCGCACTAACCAGTCGGCCACAAGAGTATAAATGAATACCATCTCCCATCAGCCCACCCGTCGAACTCAGGTGTTTTGCGTTTTGGAGGCGGTATCCACCCACCTCTGCCATGTTGACCGTGTAGTGCGTTTGTCGCACGTAGCCATAATATGACTATTTATCACATCACCGTGGGAGATGGCCATTTATACACTGGTTAGTGCGTCACTGTAGTCCTGATTCTCCGTCCGTCGCTGGTTCGATCCCACGGGACGGTAGACTTATTATCAACTTAAAATTCCTTCGGTAACATATATGAAAATATATTACTCCGAGGTAGAGTGAATTGGATATTAAAGGACGTTTGTAGCTTTCTGATTGTATATGAATCACGGTGATGTGATAAATAGTCATAATATGGTTACGTGCGACAAAACGCACTACACGGTCAACATGGCAGAGGTGGGTGGATACCGCCTCCAAACGCAAAACACCTGAGTTCGACGGGTGGGCTGATGGAGATGGTATTCATTTATACCTCTCTTGTGGCCGACTGGTTAGTGCGTCACTGTAGTCCTGATTCTCCGTCCGTCGCTGGTTCGATCCCACGGGACGGTAGACTTATTATCAACTAAAATTCCCCTTCGGTAACATATATGAAAAAATATTACTTCCGAGGTAGAGTGGAATTGGATATTAAAGGACGTTTGTAGCTTTCTGATTGTATATGAATCACGGTGATGTGATAAATAGTCATAATATGGCTACGTGCGACAAACGCACTACACGGTCAACATGGCAGAGGTGGGTGGATACCGTCTCAAAACGCAAAACACCTGAGTTCGACGGGTGGGCTGATGGGAGATGGTATTCATTTATACCTCTTGTGGCCGACTGGTTAGTGCGTCACTGTAGTCCTGATTCTCCGTCCGTCGCTGGTTCGATCCCACGGGACGGTAGACTTATTATCAACTAAAAATTCCCCTTCGTAACATATATGAAAATATATTACTTCCGGGTAGAGTGAATTGGATATTAAAGGACGTTTGTAGCTTTCGATTGTATATGAATCACGGTGATGTGATAAATAGTCATAATATGGCTACGTGGCGACAAACGCACTACACGGTCAACATGGCAGAGGTGGGTGGATACCGCCTCCAAACGCAAAACACCTGAGTTCGACGGGTGGGCTGATGGGAGATGGTATTCATTTATACCTCTCTTGTGGCCGACTGGTTAGTGCGTCACTGTAGTCCTGATTCTCCGTCCGTCGCTGGTTCGATCCTACGGACGGTAGACTTATTATCAACTAAAAATTCCCCTTCGTAACATATATGAAAATATATTACTTCCGAGGTAGAGTGAATTGATATTAAAGGACGTTTGTAGCTTTCTGATTGTATATGAATCACGGTGATGTGATAAATAGTCATAATATGGCTACGTCGACAAACGCACTACACGGTCAACATGGCAGAGGTGGGTGGATACCGTCTCCAAACGCAAAACACCTGAGTTCGACGGGTGGGCTGATGGGAGATGGTATTCATTTATACCTCTCTTGTGGCCGACTGGTTAGTGCGTCACTGTAGTCCTGATTCTCCGTCCGTCGCTGGTTCGATCCCACGGACGGTAGACTTATTATCAACTAAAAATTCCCTCGGTAACATATATGAAAATATATTACTCCGAGGTAGAGTGAATTGATATTAAAGGACGTTTGTAGCTTTCTGATTGTATATGAATCACGGTGATGTGATAAATAGTCATAATATGGCTACGTGCGACAAACGCACTACACGGTCAACATGGCAGAGGTGGGTGGATACCGTCTCCAAACGCAAAACACCTGAGTTCGACGGGTGGGCTGATGGGAGATGGTATTCATTTATACCTCTCTTGTGGCCGACTGGTTAGTGCGTCACTGTAGTCCTGATTCTCCGTCCGTCGCTGGTTCGATCCCACGGACGGTAGACTTATTATCAACTAAAATTCCTTCGGTAACATATATGAAAATATATTACTTCCGAGGTAGAGTGAATTGATATTAAAGGACGTTTGTAGCTTTCTGATTGTATATGAATCACGGTGATGTGATAAATAGTCATAATATGGCTACGCGACAAACGCACTACACGGTCAACATGGCAGAGGTGGGTGGATACCGTCTCCAAACGCAAAACACCTGAGTTCGACGGGTGGGCTGGTGGGAGATGGTATTCATTTATACCTCTTGTGGCCGACTGGTTAGTGCGTCACTGTAGTCCTGATTCTCCGTCCGTCGCTGGTTCGATCCCACGGACGGTAGACTTATTATCAACTAAAAATTCCCTTCGGTAACATATATGAAAATATATTACTTCCGAGGTAGAGTGAATTGATATTAAAGGACGTTTGTAGCTTTCGATTGTATATGAATCACGGTGATGTGATAAATAGTCATAATATGGCTACGTGCGACAAACGCACTACACGGTCAACATGGCAGAGGTGGGGTGGATACCGTCTCCAAACGCAAAACACCTGAGTTCGACGGGTGGGCTGATGGGAGATGGTATTCATTTATACCTCTCTTGTGGCCGACTGGTTAGTGCGTCACTGTAAGTCCTGATTCTCCGTCCGTCGCTGGTTCGATCCCACGGACGGTAGACTTATTATCAACTAAAATTCCCTTCGTAACATATATGAAAATATATTACTTCCGAGGTAGAGTGAATTGGATATTAAAGGACGTTTGTAGCTTTCTGATTGTATATGAATCACGGTGATGTGATAAATAGTCATAATATGGCTACGTACACAAACGCACTACACGGTCAACATGGCAGAGGTGGGTGGATACCGTCTCCAAACGCAAAACACCTGAGTTCGACGGGTGGGCTGATGGGAGATGGTATTCATTTATACCTCTCTTGTGGCCGACTGGTTAGTGCGTCACTGTAGTCCTGATTCTCCGTCCGTCGCTGGTTCGATCCCACGGGACGGTAGACTTATTATCAACTAAAATTCCCTTCGGTAACATATATGAAAATATATTACTTCCGAGGTAGAGTGAATTGGATATTAAAGGACGTTTGTAGCTTTCTGATTGTATATGAATCACGGTGATGTGATAAATAGTCATAATATGGCTACGTCGACAAACGCACTACACGGTCAACATGGCAGAGGTGGGTGGATACCGTCTCCAAACGCAAAACACCTGAGTTCGACGGGTGGGCTGATGGGAGATGGTATTCATTTATACCTCTCTTGTGGCCGACTGGTTAGTGTGTCACTGTAGTCCTGATTCTCCGTCCGTCGCTGGTTCGATCCCACGGGACGGTAGACTTATTATCAACTAAAAATTCCTTCGGTAACATATATGAAAATATATTACTTCCGAGGTAGAGTGAATTGGATATTAAAGGACGTTTGTAGCTTTCTGATTGTATATGAATCACGGTGATGTGATAAATAGTCATAATATGGCTACGTGCGACAAACGCACTACACGGTCAACATGGCAGAGGTGGGTGGATACCGTCTCCAAACGCAAAACACCTGAGTTCGACGGGTGGGCTGATGGGAGATGGTATTCATTTATACCTCTCTTGTGGCCGACTGGTTAGTGTCACTGTAGTCCTGATTCTCCGTCCGTCGCTGGTTCGATCCCACGGGATGGTAGACTTATTATCAACTAAAAATTCCCCTTCGGTAACATATATGAAAATATATTACTTCCGAGGTAGAGTGAATTGGATATTAAAGGACGTTTGTAGCTTTCTGATTGTATATGAATCACGGTGATGTGATAAATAGTCATAATATGGCTCGTGCGACAAACGCACTACACGGTCAACATGGCAGAGGTGGGTGGATACCGTCTCCAAACGCAAAACACCTGAGTTCGACGGGTGGGCTGATGGGAGATGGTATTCATTTATACCTCTCTTGTGGCCGACTGGTTAGTGCGTCACTGTAGTCCTGATTCTCCGTCCGTCGCTGGTTCGATCCCCACGGGACGGTAGACTTATTATCAACTAAAAATTCCCCTTCGGTAACATATATGAAAATATATTACTTCCGAGGTAGAGTGAATTGGATATTAAAGGACGTTTGTAGCTTTCTGATTGTATATGAATCACGGTGATGTGATAAATAGTCATAATATGGCTACGTGCGACAAACGCACTACACGGTCAACATGGCAGAGGTGGGTGGATACCGTCTCCAAACGCAAAACACCTGAGTTCGACGGGTGGGCTGATGGGAGATGGTATTCATTTATACCTCTCTTGTGGCCGACTGGTTAGTGCGTCACTGTAGTCCTGATTCTCCGTCCGTCGCTGGTTCGATCCCACGGGACGGTAGACTTATTATCAACTAAAATTCCTTCGGTAACATATATGAAAATATATTACTTCGAGGTAGAGTGAATTGGATATTAAAGGACGTTTGTAGCTTTCTGATTGTATATGAATCACGGTGATGTGATAAATAGTCATAATATGGCTACGTCGACAAACGCACTACACGTCAACATGGCAGAGGTGGGTGGATACCGCCTCCAAACGCAAAACACCTGAGTTCGACGGGTGGGCTGATGGGAGATGGTATTCATTTATACCTCTCTTGTGGCCGACTGGTTAGTGCGTCACTGTAGTCCTGATTCTCCGTCCGTCGCTGGTTCGATCCACGGGACGGTAGACTTATTATCAACTAAAAATTCCCCTTCGGTAACATATATGAAAATATATTACTTCGAGGTAGAGTGAATTGGATATTAAAGGACGTTTGTAGCTTTCTGATTGTATATGAATCACGGTGATGTGATAAATAGTCATAATATGGCTACGTCGCGACAAACGCACTACACGGTCAACATGGCAGAGGTGGTGGATACCGCCTCCAAACGCAAAACACCTGAGTTCGACGGGTGGGCTGATGGGAGATGGTATTCATTTATACCTCTCTTGTGGCCGACTGGTTAGTGCGTCACTGTAGTCCTGATTCTCCGTCCGTCGCTGGTTCGATCCCCACGGACGGTAGACTTATTATCAACTAAAAATTCCCCCTTGGGTAACATATATGAAAATATATTACTTCGAGGTAGAGTGAATTGGATATTAAAGGACGTTTGTAGCTTTCTGATTGTATATGAATCACGGTGATGTGATAAATAGTCATAATATGGCTACGTGCGACAAACGCACTACACGGTCAACATGGCAGAGGTGGGTGGATACCGTCTCCAAACGCAAAACACCTGAGTTCGACGGGTGGGCTGATGGGAGATGGTATTCATTTATACCTCTCTTGTGGCCGACTGGTTAGTGCGTCACTGTAGTCCTGATTCTCCGTCCGTCGCTGGTTCGATCCCACGGGACGGTAGACTTATTATCAACTAAAAATTCCCCTTCGGTAACATATATGAAAATATATTACTTCCGGAGGTAGAGTGAATTGGATATTAAAGGACGTTTGTAGCTTTCTGATTGTATATGAATCACGGTGATGTGATAAATAGTCATAATATGGCTACGTCGCGACAAACGCACTACACGGTCAACATGGCAGAGGTGGGTGGATACCGTCTCCAAACGCAAAAAACACCTGAGTTCGACGGGTGGGCTGATGGGAGATGGTATTCATTTATACCTCTCTTGTGGCCGACTGGTTAGTGCGTCACTGTAGTCCTGATTCTCCGTCCGTCGCTGGTTCGATCCCACGGGACGGTAGACTTATTATCAACTAAAAATTCCCTTCGGTAACATATATGAAAATATATTACTTCCGAGGTAGAGTGAATTGGATATTAAAGGACGTTT
The DNA here is from genome assembly GCF_040412425.1 of Macrobrachium rosenbergii. Taxonomy (NCBI): domain Eukaryota; kingdom Metazoa; phylum Arthropoda; class Malacostraca; order Decapoda; family Palaemonidae; genus Macrobrachium; species Macrobrachium rosenbergii. The sequence continues at coordinate 56,820,354 of NC_089761.1, read as the reverse complement.
GTAGCTTTCTGATTGTATATGAATCACGGTGATGTGATAAATAGTCATAATATGGCTACGTGCGACAAACGCACTACACGGTCAACATGGCAGAGGTGGGTGGATACCGTCTCCAAACGAAAAACACCTGAGTTCGACGGGTGGGCTGATGGGAGATGGTATTCATTTATACCTCTCTTGTGGCCGACTGGTTAGTGCGTCACTGTAGTCCTGATTCTCCGTCCGTCGCTGGTTCGATCCCACGGGACGGTAGACTTATTATCAACTAAAAATTCCCCTTCGGTAACATATATGAAAATATATTACTTCCGAGGTAGAGTGAATTGGATATTAAAGGACGTTTGTAGCTTTCTGATTGTATATGAATCACGGTGATGTGATAAATAGTCATAATATGGCTACGTGCGACAAACGCACTACACGGTCAACATGGCAGAGGTGGGTGGATACCGTCTCCAAACGCAAAACACCTGAGTTCGACGGGTGGGCTGATGGGAGATGGTATTCATTTATACCTCTCTTGTGGCCGACTGGTTAGTGCGTCACTGTAGTCCTGATTCTCCGTCCGTCGCTGGTTCGATCCCACGGGACGGTAGACTTATTATCAACTAAAAATTCCCCCTCGGTAACATATATGAAAATATATTACTTCGAGGTAGAGTGAATTGGATATTAAAGGACGTTTGTAGCTTTCTGATTGTATATGAATCACGGTGATGTGATAAATAGTCATAATATGGCTACGTCGACAAACGCACTACACGGTCAACATGGCAGAGGTGGGTGGATACCGTCTCCAAACGCAAAACACCTGAGTTCGACGGGTGGGCTGATGGGAGATGGTATTCATTTATACCTCTCTTGTGGCCGACTGGTTAGTGCGTCACTGTAGTCCTGATTCTCCGTCCGTCGCTGGTTCGATCCACGGGACGGTAGACTTATTATCAACTAAAAATTCCCCTTCGGTAACATATATGAAAATATATTACTTCCGAGGTAGAGTGAATTGGATATTAAAGGACGTTTGTAGCTTTCTGATTATATATATATATATATATATATATATATATATATATATATATATACAAACACACGCACGCACACACACATATATATACAAATACAAACACAGACACACTCACATATGTGTGTGTGCGCGTGTGACGATTCCATTGCAATTAACGAAAGTGGACGACGCAAGCTCATGTGTGCTAGGTTCGTGAACAGCCCCAAACCTAACGCCCACCAATCAGACCAGCTGACAATGATAACTACCGTCTGCTTGGATCAAGAAAAAACAAGTAAAAAATGCGCCGAAGTTTCTTCGGCGCAATCGAGTTTTCTGTACAGCGTATAGTGCTGTATGAAACCTTCAGCCACGGCCCATGAAACTCTCAGCCCGGTGGTGGCCTGTGTTGTTGGCACCTACGGCGGTGCCAGACGCACGATTATGGCTAACTTAAACCTTAAATAAAATAAAAACTACTGAGGCTAGAGAGCTGCAATTTGGTATGTTTGATGATTGGAGGATGGATGATCAACATACCAATTTGCGGCCCTCTAGCCTCCTTAGTTTTTAAGTTTTGAGGGCGGACAGAAAAAGTCCGGACGGACAGACAAATAGCCATCTCAATGGTTTTCTTGCACAGAATGGAACATTTATTCACATGGGGTTGGGGATATTCGCATCATAATCTGAAGCACAATTTTACAGGGCATAGGTACCAATGTATTACACATTCCACTGCGATCTTGATTCAATGCGAAAAAGAATCAATTTCTTGAGATCTTCACGACATCACCCATCAATTCTAGATGGATTCATTAATAACTAGTGTTATTTCTTGAGACCAGCCATTCTCCCATAAAAATAATCTCCCTCTTCCCACCTTCCACTGCAAAAACGGTTATTGACCAATGGCAGGGAATCTTTATATTTCGTTAATAACTTTCGAATGTCCATAAAATAAACTGTCTATATTAAAAATTAAAAGATCATCTGTAAAACTCCAAAATTATCTAATTTTGCCACATGAAAGAAATAGAATCCTGATATCTCAACGAAGCAAGGATTTAACTATTCCCTATAACCACAAAGACAACAGCTGTCAAACAAAGATATTACTCAGTCTTTTAAAGCTACATCCTTACTTGAAAACCTAATATTAATAAAAAATACTTAATGTGAATACTATAATGAACAACACTACTTCTCAACCAGTGCTTACACAACCGTGACCTAAAAATTCTTTCTGCTTTGTAGGTAAATAGGATATCAAGCAAGCAGTGAATACATTAACAGAAGAGGAATGAAGTCATTCTGCAAATTCGCTTAAATTTTCCATGGTTCTTTTCTGAAAAAGAGAGAGAGAGAGAAAAAAAAAATAAAAAGTTAATTTGGGAGTGTGCGTGCGAGAGAGCGAGAGAGCGAGCGAGCGAGAGGAGGAGTGGAAGCATTAATTTCTGCCAAGGGAATTTTAAAACACTAAGTCAAGCTAATTACGATTTTGCAAAAACGTTCCTTTGAAAATGCAAAATAACGGAGAGGAAAAGAAAGAGACTTTTCCGCTCACAATGGGCAGCCGGACTAAAATGACGTCTCTAGATACGCGAAATTTTCCTTTAATTCTGATTCCACAGACTTTGAAATATTCTTCTCATTTCTGAAGGAAAAACTTAATGTCTGTCTTTTGCTTACGATTTAATGTATATTTCTTTACTATACAAATTTTATAAAACGTTTCCCACATTCGTTATTCGTTATGGGAATGGTTATTTTTCCTGAATACCTTCCATGCATTTTAAAGAACACATAGACAGACGGCTGATGAATTGACAAGAAGATGCACAAGATAAACATGAAAAACATTAACATCACAACACTAAGAACTGTATCTTGTATAATGCATTCTCCATTCAGTCATAAAATCCGCCCACCAAAACACTTAATATTCCTACAATCGAGGCCCTTACAAATAAAACAATTACTGCCTCTGACCTATATATTACAATACGAGCATCACAGAGCCCCATACTTTAACCCAGTCAGTCGAATGAAATGGGTTATTGTATCAAAGCAGCAAGTTTTTGAAAATGTCTTTCAGTCTCTCATTACCGAAGCGATACAAAATCAAAATAAAATACAAAACATATTCTATATGAAACAAGAAATATTTAAGACAAGAATTGAGCAGAAAACCAAGAGACAAATATTTATATTATGTTAAAAACACAGAAAGGATAAGGGGCTTCCATTTCTGAAATGCATGATGAGCTGTTACCAATTACTGAATTCATTCCTTCAAGAGCAATAAACAAAACTGGGATATACCACGTCCATATCATATGCATTAATAAAAGGATAAGGAAGTCTATGCAACGACAACGATCACCGAGTGCCCCAAAGTGAAAGATTTGGATTACAGCACGGTATTCACGTTACCATTCAAAATTATTCAGCAAGGCCACACAAAGAAAACAATTACTATCAGAAATTAATGGTTACTACCGTGTCAAACTAATCACCCGTGAATCTCAAAAATGTGCATAATACTTCTAACGAGCAGATAGCAAATACATCAGTCTCTCATTTCTCATTGATTTTATTTACAAAGATGACTTACAAGAATTTCAAATGAGTGATCTCATGACGCATATTCATAGTTTAGCTCTGCAGTATAGCTAGCCAATCTAGTATTTGAAAAGAAAGAATCGCCAAATGATCAAGAAAAGAACCAAATTATGGCATAATTAAATAAAGACTATATATATATATATATACATATATATATATATATATATATATATATATATATATATATATATATATATATATATATACATATATATAATGTGTGTGTGTATAAACCAAGTGCATGCCGAGCGAACCCCTCTATTTGTTTTAAAACCTACATTCATAAATCAACCCAACTGGAGAAAAGGTAACAGGCTAGCAACTTCATCACTGGAGATTTGCTGAAAACTGGTGGGTTCTACTCTTCCGGTGCCACCCCTTTCAAAAAGGGAAACAGGTGTATGGTGAAAACACACACAGGCACCCTGATATGGTTCGAAAATGAGTGCTAGGTACACTGTTTGTGCCAAAAATGATAAAAATTTTCCTTTCTAGAAATCGCTGCTATATTCGTACAGTTTTGAGTCACGCGAAATTTTCTAAGGTATTTGAATGCAAACATAACATAAAAAGGTAAAATTTTAGCTGGTAATAGAAAAAAAAAAGATGTAACAGTTCTTCGAAAGAAATGGGTTACAGCAGGATTAAAACACCATAAAGAACAACACGCTGCCATCTGATATGCTTGTGCGAGAGAGAGAGAGAGAGAGAGAGAGAGAGAGAGAGAGAGAGAGAGAGAGAGAGAGAGAGAGAGAGAGAGAGAGGTTGGTTCATGTTCTCACTCTCACATGAGGTTACTAGCCCCACGTCCTTCTTTACCCTAGCTTTATCCCTGGCTCATTCAGTTCTTAATTTCCAAGCTTAGATCAAAAGTCATGGACGAAAGATTGTTTGTAAGAAAAAGAGGAATCACTCCATCCTGCGAAAATTGACAACGCTGGGTATCAAGTATCTGAAAACTAAAAAAGAGTTCACATTCGCTGCTACAATAATGGAATGGAAATGTTGAAACTGGTGACATCAGCACCCCTATACATTACTGTCAATGGTGAACAGACAGTAACTTCAGTTTAAAATGACTATTGTGTCGGTGTGCTCTGTAGATGCTACAGTTCGATATCCCTCCACTGAACAGTCACTTTAGTTTAATGTAAGACTTAGCGGTCCTTGTTTGGCGTATTGTTCTCATAACACTGGAAGGCTCTTCGCACACCATCGTTCTTGATGGGATAAAATTAAGGAGTTTCCATCCAATTAATGACCAGCCTCTTACTTCCAGCTTGGATTTACTTTGACTCGGTCGTAAGGCTGCCTTCCTCTGCATGCTTTACAAATAATGATTTGGTTATTGTTCTAAAGAGCTTCTTAACAGTATTCTTCCTCCACCTTCTCACACCCGTTGCTTACGTTACAATACCACAGATCTACTATGAAAGTCATCAACTCACGGGTCAACCCGTTTCACTAATCCTTCATGCCTTTCGATAAAACAGCTGTACAATTCGTCAGTATTTCAAGAGGCGGATTTGACATCATTTGCAGACTGATGCACATCAACAAACACTTGGCAAATTGGGCTTGTTCTGGGTAGGCACATGTTTCTCGATGTTTACACCTTATAAAATTACGGAGACAGCTATTCCTAAATAAAGACAAATTTTGCTAACAACTAAACATTTGTTTTATCAGCCTTAAATAAAAGCCATCCGTTTAATCAACTTTCAATTCATGTCATCACTGGCATTCATCAAAGCCCATCATCTACAGCAGATGACCAAAGTTGAACGATGCACCCGGGTCATAATTCCATCACACACAAGATAATTACTCGAACGCTAAATGAAAAAATATCATAAACAACCATTCGATATTGTATTCCCAGAAACGATTGCAATCTATTGCAATATCATCACTGTGTACCAAAATACATGAAAAACTAATAACCAATTAACAATAACTCTGAAATGAATGGTAACAGTTATGGCGAAAAACTGAAATTTGCTTCACAAAATGTGCCTTGCTTTGCATTTATATATGGGGCTCGTCGTAAAATACTATGTATGGTTTTAATATATTTTCAACATATCACAATAGACAAAGACCATTTTGACCACAATCAAAAAAGGTAGTTTCAACAATCAACAACAACAACAAAAATTGTATTCGTGAACTTGGAAGTAAAATTGAACATGTATCATTTTGCGTATACATAATCACACCTGTCACTAAGATATTTAACCTCGTCAGTGACTTCCCTAAAGACCCTCAGGTCAAAACCGGCTGAAACCCAAAGAAAAATGATCTTTGCAATTCAATGTCACATGTTCCTTATCAAGACTAACGACCGACTGCGTGGAAGCAGATTAAAACTAGAAAAAAAAATTAAAAAGCAATAACTACGAGGTCAAAAGATGAATAACATGGGAGGGGCACGAAACAATGGGAACTTTGGGGCAAGAGGGAGGGGCGTTAAGTAGAGAGGGGAGGGGCAATCAAGGTCTGATTAGGGTGAGGTAGGTGGAGGAGGAGGAGGAGGAGGAGCACTGACACTGAGAGAGAGTGAGAGCATATATAAGGGACTGCGCTCAGAAACGTGGACATCAGTGCCTTCTGCGTGGCCCTCCCATCCACCCGTCGTACACCTCCATGGCACCCCTCAAGGTACTACTACTACTACTAGTCTTCAGCCTTAGCTGGTTGCTCGGTCGTCTCCACCAATAGCAAAACACAAAACAAGTTTCTTGGATCAACATCACTAAAACCTACACCATTACTGCACGGTACACGTACTTGCTCACGCATGGATGACTGATAAACAAGCCATATTCGACGACCTAGTGATGAAAGAAATCATGTGTTAATTTGATCACCCCGTTCATTAAGGAGCGATTTTCAGTGCTGTGAGCATTTCAAGTTGTCATGAGTATTTTTCATTAATATCACAGTTCACTTTCTTGTGCTAAAGACATTGTTACAGATTTTCCTGCTTAAGGGATAATGACCTATCAATTTTCACATACTGTTTTCCATCCAACTCCGTTAATCTAGGAAACTTGTACATCCCACATTTTCCATAATTCATTTTATAATTTTCTTTAACAACCACTTGTGAAAAACAAATAATCACATCCAGATATAATGTTTCGTTTCTTGTCTTGTTGAGCAGCTCTCCAACCTAAGTTGACAGAAGACATCATTTTCTATCTCTAGTCTTCAAGTCTATTGTCCTTCACTCTTGGTGCAGGTATTGTAATTTCCTTTAATTAATCACCACACAATGAAGGCTTTGCTAAACCTAAGTCTGTCTGTTTTATCAAACAACTCTTAACGTTAGAATTAACCTTAGAATGTAATTTCATTAGTTTAATTTGATAGCCAGAAGTGGTCCATTTTTTGCCAGAGCAAGGCTCGTAAAACCAAAAGCTTCTAAATGAGCTTCTTAAGTGGTCCACCGGATGCTGGTAATGCAGCTTAAATTCTATTCAAGTGACTCTCGGTGGTGGTCCATTTCGGTGGCGGTGGTGGTCTTTCAAGAGTGGACTTACTTCTTCAGATTTAAATCATTCTCTGTGTATTCCCTTCCTAATTTGCAATGACCTTCAAAAATCAAAATGGCCCGAAGAAGAATCATTTTGAATTCTTTCATTTAAAGAAGCAGACGCAAATTCCTGAAAGCATGGAAAGAACAGTATAATTAATCTCTCTCTCTCTCACTCTCTCCAGCATACGCGCTCACATCAGATGACCCCCCCAAAAATTGCTCTTGAAAACCTACGCCAATACTGTAAAACATTATAAAATCTAGGAGAAAAGCATTTTCTCCTGTTAATCACACATCTTGGACTCAGACCAACATTTCTCAAATCTTTATAAGTAAATTGCTTCCTTATTCTTTACAAATTCTCTATCACTCATTTTTCTCAACAATAAAATTACACCACAGCTATTTTGCAGTACCGGGTTCTTTCATCCAAACCACACGCAACACGCGTTAATGAAAAAAATTAGGCATAACTTCTAAAGTTATAATGGTGTCTTGAATTGGGTAAAAGCAACGTAAAAAAAAAAATCTACAGTTTTTCAAGATATGCAAATTATATATCTAACTTTCTGACGCTGCCAACTATAGGTTAAAAATCCCTCTATTAATGCAACAGACATTAAGTGAAACATAATTCTGGTGAGACCAAGGAATACTGGTGAGGCATAAGTGTGAGCCCAAGTTAGTTCCCGCGGGCCATGCAACTTTAACTTCCTACAGACCATAGTATTCCTCTCGGCCAAGAAGGACTCTCTCTCTCTCTCTCTCTCTCTCTCTCTCTCTCTCTCTCTCTCTCTCTCTCTCTCTCTCTCTCGTTTCTTTATAATGAGGACTGAATGCTAAGCTTCAATTAGTTAAGAGGGTACTCATTTTACGTACCTACATACATACATACTTACATACATACATAGATACATACACACTGATATAAGTGCGCGTAAGGACAGATGCCTTTCTGCAGAAATGGCCAGCGTGCAATAACTTTGAGTCTAGAAGAGAGGAAACATCTTTCACGTTTAAAGTCAGAATTCCAGAAAATGAAATCTGGCAGAGGAAACGACCATTCCTATAACCATTACGTCCCAAATTCTTACTCATATATATGGCTTGAGCCAAGAAAAGAAATCGAATACTTGACGTCAGACTTTTTATCTTAGAGAAAACAAATCCACGTGAGGACTTTAAAGCACACTTCACAATTTCACGATGTAAATGATATGATGTTCAGTAAGGACATTAATAATGATATATGGTCATCTATTTCGATCTAAAGAAATGGTTTTCAATATTTGTTTTATAAGAAAAGTTAATATTAATTCTTTACGTAAAGTATAACCCCATGATTTCAATATTTTTACAAAATTCATACAGAATATTCCATGCCACAGTATTACTGCACAACTGGGACTTATTGACAAATTTTTGAGGAAAGGCGCGTGGCTGTGGTCCGCTTACCTAATCAAACAAAATGACTATCACTACTCAAAATTCTTTAGCATTCAGCAACATTCAAATTAATGCTTCTTAAAGCATTTTCTCATCTATAACCAATGACTAATCCCCGAATAATCTAGTCGTCTTCATACACACCTACCTGAGGTCATTCTCGCATAACTGTTCTATGTCTCTACCCGCTTTATAGCCTACAATGTTGCAACACCAAATGCTTATTTATTAACCTTCAAGTGACTTCAGATAAGCTAACAAACTTTACAAAATCGTCCTCTCTTACCCATCTTGCATGAATTCTTTTTCTTCCAATTCCTTCAACGTTCAGTATCCCCTATAAAACGACTTACGCATAAATCAGCCAAACAGACAAAGTTAGATGTGTGTCTCCTTTAAAAAGTGTCCGAAAATCCCCACTAGGGAGGCCGCTCGCTCATCAAATATTCCGTCACTAACTCAATCAATGGCCCAATTTTTAACCACCTTTTTCTTCTCCTATATTCTATTATCCCTCTCGTTTCCCTCTGCGTTCTCAGTTCTTGTAGTTTCAGTATTACTTCAGAATTCTACTTATCATTTGGCAATGTCTATGTGAAATTAAATGTACGTCTTTCCTTAATAAAAACGACTCATAATGTCACAATAACCCGATGAACATCGCAGCTATTAACACATACTTAGTTTACATACAGTTTTGCTTCGCACATACTCACCCTCATAAGCATCAACAGTATATTTCATGAATGGACACCGACACAACACGACCTTTTCACCACAGTTCCTTCAGCTAGAAAGATTTAATTTTCCACACAAAAAAATATCCATGAATTATCATATTATGAATTATCTATTACGTTCAATTTACCTCGTATTCCATTATCTCTACATCCACTTGAAAAGACTTGCTTTCCGGTTTGCTTTGACCATCGGTGTAGGAAACTTCTCCCTTCCTCTTTGTGCCTCTCCCTGGCCCTATTGCTCCCACGAAATAGCCAACCATCTCTAAAAGCCCACAGTCCTGACAACCAGATACATTAACCAGATTTGGGAGTGGACATTCACATCCTTTTATCTCAACCGAAACTCAATAAATCTTTTCTTCCATACCGCAAGTCTATTACAAGACCTTACGTCTTCCTCCCTCCTTCCAGCTTCCGTCTGGATGACAGTGTTTTTCCAATACTCTAAGAAAATAAGATTGAAAAGGAAGCCCAACTCAATTTTCTGCTCTACACCGCCCACCGCTCCTCTTAGATATCTCGAATTTCTCCCGAGGAGTCCGTAAAAGCATGCACGCAAGTTTCTCTCTCTCTCTCTCTCTCTCTCTCTCTCTCTCTCTCTCTCTCTCTCTCTCTCTCTCTCTCTCTCTCCGTAAAGAACGCTATTAAGTTTTTAATTTTGAATATGCAAGGCCGATTCAACAGTAGCAAAAATACTAGGAATTCATCTGAATCACAAGTAGCTATATATATCCACAAAATGCAGTCAAACTTATTTTGAAAGAAAAACCCTCATTAACGCGATACGCTCTAGAAAAGGACTCCAACAGTCCGTATCTTACGTCCCCATAATGCTTCTCCAGGAATAACTTTGAATCCCTTCTCTTGTCCAAACTCTGCTATCAAGAAGCCTTTGTACCCGAGGGCTTTGTCCTCTTTATTGCACCAAGTCATGTCTTTTACATTTAACTTTCCTTTCTCTCTTGTTTTTTTTTTTATTTCTTGTCTTCTACTTACGTTACCACTACTAAAACCCTTGAGTATTATATATTACACAGCAGTAATACATCTAAGGACACACCAGAGAGAGAGAGAGAGAGAGAGAGAGAGAGAGAGAGAGAGAGAGAGAGAGAGAGAGAGAGAGAGAGCACAGTCTAAAAGAAAGAGAAAGTAGTCACTGAGTGAATGAAGAGGAAAGTTTTGTTATGACGGGTGGGAGGACAGGAGGGAAGGATTAGTAGGGGGGTGGGGGAGAACTTGAGAGAGATGTTCGCTGAAAGGCCGGTTAGTAATGACCGCAAACACTGACACCTGTGCAAATAACTAAACAGATGAACAGGTAAAATACTTCCTGGAAACTATCAACGTTCACCTTTCTAGGAGGCAAATTTCTAACTTCACCTGACGGTGTATCCAGGCCTGAGAGAGAGAGAGAGAGAGAGAGAGAGAGAGAGAGAGAGAGAGAGAGAGAGAGAGAGAGAGAGAGAGAGAGTAAAATCCACTCGGCAAAATAGCCGTAAGACAGTGCTACAACTTCTCATCTATATAATTTCTTTACATAATCAAACTGTACAATGAAAATTTTGCATATCAGCTTTAATGAGCCCTGTTTGTCTCCAAACATTTGCACTGCTCTTAACATAAAATATGACACTTCACTAAGTTACCGTTTAAATACTATGCGCAGCACTGAGTTCCTTGAGTTAAGAGTTGAGCAAATTCAACGACAACCTTAATAACCTTGCTCTTACTCGTTCTCTCAAGTACTCTTTCCTTGACCCTGGACCATTATTCAGTTAATACGTATAATGAAGAGGAAACCGAATAATTATCACACGGTTGTATGACAAGAAACGTGGGAAAGTTAACCCCTCAGGCAGGGGAGGAGTCTCCGTGTAACAGCAAACTGTACATGGCACATTGCTCCTGTGGGGATCATGTTTGCACCTGCTCTCTCTCTCTCTCTCTCTCTCTCTCTCTCAGTATACACACACACACACACAAAACACACACACATATATATATATATATATATATATATATATATATATATATATATATATATATATATATATATAATATATATATATATATATATATATATATATATATATATATATATATATATATATATATATATATATATATATATACCCTCAACCCCATGTTGCACACGCTCTCGTGCTTCCTAGATATTACGGACCTTCCCTTTCAATACCACTTCCACACCATTTATACAACCCTTCTTAGGTCTTCCTCGTCATTTTCCGCCCCAAAATTCCGAATTATTCACTCTTTTCACCAATCTATTGTCTTCGATTCTTTTCGCAAGGCCGAGCCTCCTGAAAATACTTTCATCCGTGCTTTTACCTATGATAACCTTTACCACTTCTGTCTATCTCCACATTTCTCACTCTATCAATTCTTCTCACGCCGCATATGCTAGGCAAACAGTTCATCTCAACAGCTTTGACTTTTTCTTTAATTTGCATTCAGATTTCAAGCTAAACTTCCATATTGGAGAGTTGGCTCAATAATCTCTTCATACAGACCCAACTTGGCTCTCAGACCATTTAATTCTCCAAACCTTCTGCTCGCTTCCCGGTACCTTTCTTCTACCTATCCTGCGACACAACTTTTTTTTCATTTATATTTACTCCCAGATATCCACTGGAATTAAATTCTTACATTCTTCACATCCATATCAACATTCACAGCACCATCTTCAAGGTTTACGTTTACCTCCTTAACTCATAATGACTTTCAACTCTCTGATCCTGAAAACACCTTGATACTTTTTTATTAGTTTCCGCAGTCTCTCTTCATTATCCCTGCATCATCTGCAAACATGAACCAACCCAAACTCCATTTAAGACTCATTTCCTTATTCCACAACTTTGCACCAACATCTACTGTTCTTCTATGAACAGCCACGGTGATATAACAAGCCCTTGTTAAGTTTAGGTCCACTGCTGGATCCCACAATTCACTCTCCTGATAACAAATTCCAACAAACATTTCACTTAAATCGTAAAAACTTTTAATCATTCGAGAACTTACCTTTTAAACTTTACATTCTCGGAATCCTCTGAATTCCTTTTTTAATGATTCTATCATATGCCTTTTCTAGGTCCATATATGCTACCTACTGATTTCTTCCTATACTTTCAGAACTCTCATGTAAATGTTTCATAAAAAATAACTCCTGACCTACACAATGCCTTCCTTGTTTCAACGCACACCAAGCTTCCCTAATCATCAGTTCTTCAGTTCTTCGGTCATCTATATCACTTTCTTAATCGAAATCCTACAAACACCTCTCTTGGTATATTAAACAGTGTTATGCCCCTATAATTCTTCCAGTTGCCTCTGTCCTCTGCATCCATATACAACGGAACACTTTTTCCTCCAATCCATTTGAAACTATTTCCTCATCCAAACGTACCTTACAAACTGACAGTCACGCATCAAATTACACACATACACACACACACATAAACACTATACACATACACACACACACATAAACACTATACACACACACACACACACACACACACACATATATATATATATATATATATATATATATATATATATATATATATATATATATATATATATATATATATATATAAATATGAAGAAATTTTATTTCAGAAATTTCAACAATTAGTTCTCCACGACTTATACCGATGATAACGCAACTTCCGCAGACCTAAAAACCTACTAGAAAATAATCGATCTCTTCCTCTCCCCTCATGAGCCATCTCAAAAACAATAAGTCAGTTTCGTAACGCTGACCTGGTTGATTTGTGTGATGACGTCACCCATCCACCAACGCCCAGCAACCACCATGCGTATACATTCCTACCTCCAACCAAGCACACCTTCGACTCTTCAGTCCATAATTACCCCCCTACATCAAAAAGTCGTATCCAGTACCTCTGAATGACCCTCACCTACTTCACCCACAGTTATTCATTCCCATCTACCTACAGATAACCCCCGTTAACCACCAGGCCACTTTACTCCCATCCTCTAACGTCATCCAGGCCCCACCCATCTCTCTCCTTTCATTCCCAAGCCCCGACTATTATAACCACCACGCCTCGGAAGAACGATTTCTTACACTTTCATCCATGGCGCTCGACTTCCTTCTGGGAAAATAGGGAAAATAAGACGTCGTCTCTTCATACGAGATCCGAGATGCTCAGAGGATGAGTCTTGCCAGAAAAGAAATATCCTCGAGCTCAAACGGTTTATTATCATTTTCAGAAGATTCATCCCACTAAAGTATAATAATATCTCTTAGGACGACATAGATAGAGTATAAATATGATACAACAACTCACTGATACCATCTGAATGTGAATTATTCTTTTTCTTTTTACATTATACATTATTTTGAATATATTTTACACCTTGTTAGACAGTAGTTCTCAAAGACATATAAGATATACTTTCAGAATTTTTATACCTGCTACAAATCAAACCGTTAAATATTTTTGGGCAACAACTTAATAGAGAGGATAATTTTCTAATACTGGATGTGAACGCTTTAAATAATTTCTTGTAAAGACTACGCTTTCATAGAGTCAATGTCATTGACAAAACACGAGACAAGAGTTCCTTTTTCTCTCGACAACGTACTAACCATTCGTAACCTACTTTCTGTGTTGTGCTACCACAATCTATGATATTTTATAAGGAACTCACAAAATAATATAGACTATAAACTAAATCTTTGAAATATCAGGCAATAAGAACGATTTATTTCTTATCATATCACGCCATAAATTAAGCTACACTTCGAATATTATGTATTCTGCAATATTCCTTTTTTTTTTTTTTTGTCATTTAAAAGTATTGCCCGTTTTTCAAAGGTAACTGCAGCTATTGTGGCCTTAGTCGCCACCCTGGTATCTGCCAAACCATCTGACCCCTACCGCCCAAGATATACTCCAGCGCCTTACCACCACCCTCCAGTTTACGTTCCAAAGTCTATCTACGGTCCCAAGCCAATCTACCACCCAGAGCCCATCTACAAACCAAAGCCTGTTTATAAGCCAAAACCTGTTTACAAACCTGAACCTGTGTATGAACCTGAGCCAGTGTACGACCCTGAACCCATTTACAAACCTGAACCCATTTACAAACCCGAACCAGTTTACAAACCTGAACCCATTTACAAACCTGAACCCATTTACAAACCGGAACCAGTTTACAAACCGGAACCAGTTTACAAACCAGAACCTTACAAACCTAAACCTTATCACCCAGAGCCTGAGTACAATGAGGTAAGTCTTAAAATTTGTTTAACAAAAACTGATAATAAAATGGAATACCAAGTAGTAACTTTGAAGTGAACACTCGTCATGTTTACCAGAGTTTATGTTAAATACAGCAATATATACTTCGTAATTCTCAACCAATCATTCTTGAGTCAAACCTGATCATGAAGTAGGTTACTAAAATTATAGAGAAATAAGAATGCTTCCCCTCCCATTTGTCTTTACTTCAGGAGCCAAAACCCTACTCCTTTGACTATGGTGTGAATGACCACTATTCAGGCACGAACTTCGGTCACACTGAGAATTCTGACGGCAAATCGGTGAAGGGATCCTACTCTGTAGTTCTTCCCGATGGTCGCATTCAGACTGTGACTTATGTCGCCGACCACTACAACGGCTTCCAAGCCGAAGTTACCTATGAGGGAGAAGCCAAGTATCCAGAATACCATCCTGAACCAACATACAAGCCTGCTCCGTACCATCCACCCAAGCCAGTGTACAAGCCCACCCCAAAGCCAGTCTACCATCCTGAACCAGTGTACAAGCCAAGGCCAGCGCCTTACAAGCCCCCTACGTACCATCCAGACCCAATCTACCCCACCTACCATTAGGGCACTACCTTGAAGCAACTTATGATAGTTCGTTTCTCCCCCCTCTAGATAAATTCTCATGCCATATAACCCTATAAGGCAACAGCAGAGGCTCTAACAATGAAAATGTAAATTATATACCCTCCCACAGCTGATTTTTTTTTCGGGATGAAAAAAACGCTGAAATTGTTATGCTCTATTATTGTTGATTGATTGTTTGACTTTTGTTACTCAGCTATGGCTTATGGCTCTAAAAAGAGCATACTGTTAGGAATTACGCAAACCAGAGAACATATAATTATTTATTTTCCTTATTCATAATAATTATCAGTCTCCCGCGATCAATATTATCTTAACCATTCATTCATCCATCACCCTTTAAGAACACATGCCATTCTTCATAATCACTGACCTGCCTACCTATTCCACCAAACGTCTCTCACCTACAATCCTATTCACGCACCCCTCCCACACTATCATCATACTTTTCCCATGTTCCATCATCTCTCCCACCCCAGACACCTACAGCTCGAGGGCAGAAAATGAGAGCCAGTAAACCTCAGCCTAGGGGTGCCATGGTTAACAAGGTAGTAAGTCTTTAGATGTACCATTTAGGGTGCTCCGGACGACCGAAAGCGTAGTTATATGCAGAACAAAACTTACTCTGTATAATATATATTTTATATTAATATAATGTATAACAAAATATTGTAAAAAAACCAATAAAAATGAAACTGGTGTTTGATTAGTTGTATTTAGCTTGTTGTAAAGATCAGTGGTTAGTAAAAAAAAAAAATATATATATATATATATACAGTATATATATATATATATATATATATATATATATATATATATATAGATATAGATAGATATATATATATATATATATATATATATATATATATATATATATATATATATATATATATATATATATATATATATATATATATATCCTTTGAATCACTGGTACGTCCTTAAAACTTACACAATACCAAATAAAAGGCGCGTATCGATGATTTAGTAAATAACGAAATGAAGCCAAAACTCCTCCTTTGAATTTTGTCGACGTATCAAACAAGAATGAGGAATTAGAGAAATATAACGTTTATACAGCTGACAGAAAGTTTCAAAACATTTACTAAACGAACGCCGTGGAAAGCATCAACTATTAACTAAATCAAGTCTCACCTATAAAGGACAACACTTTTGTTGTGTGCGTATATATGTGTATGTGTGATGGGGAGGGGGTGGGTAACACTATCAGTTTATGCTTGTTGGTCCACCCCGCCTAAATGTTACATGAGTCTGCTGGGGCTAATGAAATGGGCGTGGGACTGGCAACCTCATCATTAAAAATGTGCACCTTCTCGTCCCCATCTCTCCAGGGTAACAGGAGTGCAGTGGATATATATATATATATATATATATATATATATATATATATATATATATATATATATATATATATATATATATATATATATATATATATATATATATATATATATATATATATATATACATATACACATACATACATACATATATATATATATACAGTATATATATGTATATATATACTGTATATATATATAATATATATATATATATATTAATGTATGCACACATAAAATTTGTTTTGCAACATGTTCCAGAAGTTTTCGTTCACCTAACAATAATTTATTCGTTTTATATATACAAGGAAATGTGCTTTTCTTATTCGATTTTGGTTATTAATCATACGGTTAACAATATAAAAAAGAATGGTGAGTGAAAAATCCGTATTACGAAAAATAACGAAACATTTTGAAAAATTTCGCTCATGATGGTAGGGTAAAAGAGTCAAAAAAAAAACTATAATTAGTCATCCATTCAATCCTTATGGGAGTAAATTCAGAGACTTTCTTCTTCATGGATAAATAACCCAATGGAAAAGTATAGGAGAAAATCAGGTAACACCCAATGGATACTTAGTGGCAGAGAGAGAGAGAGAGAGAGAGAGAGAGAGAGAGATAAATGATTAAATAAAGAATTATAATAATGATGAAGAGAGATAAAATAAATGAATTATAATAATGATGAAGAGAGAGAAATAAAAATAATAATGATAGAAAGAAATAAAAACCGGTTTAAGGGATACGGGAGGTAATTTCTCTGACGCACCAGTCATGTCTGTGCTGTGCTTGTACGACTGAGTAGCCAAAACAGCGCCAGATGTCGCTATTGTAAGCTGTTCGAAAAGTTTTGAAGTATGTTGCAAAACATTTTTGAGTGACTGTTTACAAACGTTATTTCATCTCGATTACGGCATCGTGCACCTAAACATTATTCAAGGCCTTCAGCCTTCAAGAAGAAGGCCAGGTTTTTGACAACAAACAGACGGCTAGAGGGTTGTGCTTACTTACACGAAACGCAGAAAGATATGACCGTACATTGAAATAAGGTGAAAAAGTAAGAAAATGAAGGAAGACTTACTTACCAGTAAAGATAGGGTTTCTCTCTCTCGATGTTGACTGAGTTGATGGGGTCAAGACGGAACCATGTGGTGAAGGTCCAGCCTGCCTCGTAAGGCCATCGGGCCAGAGGCGGCAAAACCAGCGCCTGTGAAGAAAAAGAAGCATTATATTTATAACTGCAACCACTCTAGACAGTACAAACATTAACCATTAATCCCTGGCCTTGACATGAAGCCTTCACCAAATATAACTGCAAATGTGACTGTTTCAGTAAAGATTTTATTAAAATATAATAAGGGTAGTCTGATTACCTGACAACATTTAGTAAAAAGTATTTTCACATACATAAAAGAAGCAGTTGCACGTTTACTTAAATGAGCAAGCATTTGCGCTTATATATCTACAACTCTATATATATATATATATATATATATATATATATATATATATATAAATATATAAATATATAAATATATAAATATATATATATATATATATATATATATATATATATATATATATATATATATATATATATATATATATATATATATATATATATATATATACATATATATATACTGTATATAATTATATATATATATATATATATATATATATTATATATATACATGCATGTCTGTATGTATATGTAAAATAAGCATGTAATCTATTTATTTTTGCATAAGTTCGTAAACTAATCTTTAAAGCCTTATTATCCATACAACAACCACCAATAACAAGCACGGAAATCTTCGCATAAAAATTTTGCATAAAAGAAGCAAAATCAAGAGAAGGCAAAATTAAGGTAAACAAACATGTAATCTGTTTCAACAAATAAAAATTAAAAACGAAAGGAAAACTGAAGAAACAAAAATCCAGACTTCTGCAAACAGTGTCACCATACGTTCCTGTAAGGTTTTCTCGCCTCCTCCGTCCATTCTTTTCCACTAACTAAGCCATCCGGAGTCTCCCTTGAGAAAACACGTGAAACTTAAAACTGGAGGCTCCTTTTTTCCATGCCATCATTAAACAGACCTCGTTGTCATATTCCTTGGATTTCTGTCACGCAATTCTCCCTTAGGTAAACACTGGTCCAGACAAATTTCTTCTGGTACCAACTACTATAAAAATCAGGCGTTTGCGCAGATTTTCTCCTTCGCTCTTAGCTTCTTTTTCAAGATTTAAATAAACACCAGCGAGTTTCTATTTTAATGTATATATCACGAGAGAGAGAGAGAGAGAGAGAGAGAGAGAGAGAGAGAGAGAGAGAGCAAAGCGTGCATAACACACAAAAAATCACAAAAAGGAACAAATTAAGAAGTCCCCACGGTAACTTTGGGTCGTTGAGTGAATGAAACGGAATAAAAGAAATGAATGAAAAGGAACAAAAAAAAGCAGACTATAAACAGACCTGACATTAGATCAAGTAATGTCTATCTACAAAGATTATTTGTATATATAAATAAATATAAATATAAATATACCGTATATATATATATGTGTGTGTGTGTTTGTGCAATGCATGATACTGTATATCTTAGAAACTTCAATCACAAAAGCAAGTGTAATTTAGTTAATAAAATTCTAAATTGCTAATTTTTCACAACGAATTTTAGTGGAAACACGGCAAAAACATTTTGGCAACAGTAAAGAATCTGAGAAAACAAACATTTACGAATGATATTGTAGAGAAGGCGTGAGGTAAGGGTCAGTGTCTACAAACTTACTAATTTATTCGGAAAACAAACAGACAAGTCAATAACTCTTGCGAGCAGAAATGCAGCGTCCAACACTAGGCGAATGAAAACAGAGGTCACCACACAATCATTTGTTTGTTGACAGATGAGTATATACGTATGAATTAATATACAAGGCATGACAAAAGCTATAGTACATATGGCTGAAATGCTACATTGTAATGCGTATGGTAATAAAGATACATTTAACATGACAATAATAAGAATCGAGGTATACGTATAAAAGATGCATGACGTATGCAGTTTCTTGCGTCCAAGTGTTTTGCTCGCAGAGATGTTGTTGTGAGGAGATTAATGAGCCAGGTGAGGTGAAGGTGTATGGGGTCCACGTGGGACCCTACAGAACTCCCTCCCCTTGGAGAGGCCTACAGTTGTAGGCCGGTGTCTGGGATGCATGCTGGCTTTAGGCGGTTGATGGAGACCCACGTCGTCCTGCTGTCCACTGTCATTTGAAGTTGGCTCCCCTGTTGCTTGTGATGATCTGCGGGACTCCTTGTCTGCTGACCCATCAAATGAGGGCTCTCAGGCAGCTTTCCACCGTCTGTTGCCATATCAGTATTGATTCAGGCCACCTGGTATTTCTGTCGTTGATGGTGAACAGGTATCTGTACCCCTCGGAGGGGGTAGGGGTCCCACTATGTCGACGTGGATGTGGGCAAGTTGGTGGTGTGTCGTGTGGAACTCTCATATTCCGCTCTCTAAGTTTTTTATGTCCTTTTTCATTCCCCCCACCGCTCTGCTATGAGTTGGGTGGTTGACCAGCCCGATGGGTGGGACAGGTTGTGGGCAATTGTGAAGGCTTTTCTTCTGAGGCCTTCTGGAAGGTAGGGGTGAGGGCGTCCAGTACTCGTTTCGCAGGTGATGGTCTTCCCTCCACTGTTGACTGACAGGTGGCTCCAGGTAAGGGCGGGGTTGTCCTGCCACAGTCGCTATAGGTCTGCGTCACCTCTTTGTGCTTCTGCTATGTCGGGATAGGCTATCCTGAGCTGGATGGTGTTGATGCAGTTTCTTGAAAGTGCACCTGCCACAGTGTTTGCTGAACCCTTCAAGTATTTGATGGTGCAGGAGTGCTCAGCTATTGCTGACAGGTGCTGCTGTCACCATGCTGACCATGTGTCTGCTGACTTTGTGAAGGTATGCACCAAGGGTTGATGGTCTGTTTGCACAACGAACTGTTGCCCCTTGAGCATGTGGCAGAAGTGGCGGATAGCTTTGTAGACTGTTAGAAGCTCCCTGTCAAAAGTGGAGCATTCTGTTCCACTGTCCTTAGCTTCTTGCTGAAGAACGCCAGCAGACAACGACCATCATCTCTGTCCTGCTCTAGTACGGCACCCATTGCCGTGTTACTTGCATCTGTTGTCAACGTGAGGGACGTATGGGGTAGAGGAAAAATTAATGTGGTTGCAGAGGTTGACGCTAGTTTTGCTAAAAAGAAATGCATTATCTTGACTTTCTGACCAATTTAACTTTTTCTGTTTTCTTTATAGGCATTGGTATATCGGGCTCATAATTTTAGCGCTGTTAGGGATGAATCTATGGTAATAGTTGATTAGTACTGAAAAATTCTTGTATTCGTTTAATTGTTGTTGGTTTTGAGAAGTCGATGATTGCTTTTTCTTTTTTGTAAGGGGTTTAATGCGCTCTGAGCTTACTTGATGTTCCAGGAATTCCACCATTTTCTTTGCCTATTTGCATTTGTCTTCCCTTACTATTTTCTGTTTTCTTTGAGTATTTGCAGTACTTTTTGGACGTCTTTAAGATGCTGCTTGAGGTTGGGGCTAAATATGATGATAATATCGACATAGACCAAACAGAATGGAAAGTTGCCATGCTGTTCATCCATGAGTTTTTGGAAGGTTGCCCCTGCATTGCAAAGGCCGAAATAGCTGTAGCTGAATGTGTAAGTGCCGAAGGGGGAGATGATCGTGGTCTTCTCTATATCTCCCTTCGATACTGGAACTTGGAAGTATCCCTTCAGCAGGTCTATTTTGGTGAAGATCTTTACTCCGTTCATCTTGTTGGTTATGTCCGCTGTGTTCAGCAATGGATATCTATCTGGCTTAATTTTGATGTTTAGTTGCTGGTAGTCTCTGCATGGGCACCATGTTCCATCGGGTTTTGGTACCATGTGAAGGGGGATGCCCATGGGCTGGGGGCTTTTTGGCAAATTCCTGTGTTTTCCATCTCCTTGAACACTTGTTGGCATAGGCGAGCTTCATGGGGGCTCAACATCTGAAACGTGAGTGGATCGGGGGCCTTCAGTTTCTATATGGTGCTGAATGCTGTGTTTTGCTGTTGGTTAAGTCACGCTGCAGGTCATCTTTGAAGACCTCTTGGTAGTCTTGTAGAAGTTGTCGTATTTTCAGTGGTGGGGTGGCTGCTGCGATGGGGCATATTTGTTGCCTCTGCTGCTGTGGTGATGGTGTGGTGGCGGTTCGTCTGTGTGGCTGTTGATGAGATGATGTCAGAGTTGTTTTTGGGGTCAGCTGTTTCGATGCTAAGTCCACTAGCAGGTTGTGTGCTGTTAGGAAGTCTGCTCCTAACAGTGATGAGGGTCCAACTGTAGTCTTTCCCATTGAATGAAATGTTCACATCCCGGCTCCTGTACATCTTGAGTGGTGCTCTGCTGGCAGAGGGTATGTGGAGGTTGGTAGGTGGAAAGGGGTTGAGTTGCTCATTTGGACTGGTTGGCACAAATGATCTGCATGCTCCGGTATCGACGAGGAATTCTGTGTCTGACCTCCCTGATGAGGAAGCACATGGAGCCTCAACGTTTGTACCTGGAAGAAAGACAGAGGTGGGCAGGCATAGTTTCTCTTACGAGGCAACCAGTCTGCTCACCGCTGATGTTCATTTGGATGGGTCGCAGGTGTGACCCTCTTGCAGGTTTTTTTAAAACAGGCAACCTTTGCCACATTTGCAGGCTTTCTACCCAAATCTCTAGTAGAAGTAGCACATCCCTCTAGTGGTTCATCTTTCTTCTGTCTGGTCTTCCCTTTGATGAATTGCTTGGGGAAGTTTTGTTTGTGAATGGGGGTGGCTGGTCCCTCTGGGTTGCTGTCAGATTCCGTGTCGGTTGACTGCTGGGCCCCGTCATGGTGCTGCTGCTGCTGCTGTTGGTGGTTGTGTGGGCTCCGCCGTCTTGTGGGCTATGTGCCCTGCATCGACCAATTTCAGTAATTCTTTGATTGGTATGGTGGAGGCATTGGGCATGGC
The DNA here is from genome assembly GCF_040412425.1 of Macrobrachium rosenbergii. Taxonomy (NCBI): domain Eukaryota; kingdom Metazoa; phylum Arthropoda; class Malacostraca; order Decapoda; family Palaemonidae; genus Macrobrachium; species Macrobrachium rosenbergii. Next base: position 56,797,689 of record NC_089761.1, on the reverse strand, counting down.
TGCCACTGTTTGGCGGGGTAATTTTGTGCGGAGTACCTCTCTCACAAAGGTCTAGGGATGGCTCATGTTGGCCATCTGTGGTGGGTAGTGTGATGGGCTGCTGCAACTGTTAGTAAACATGTGATGGTCGCTCATCTCCTCTGGGTGCTCGCACATAGTTGAGGAATTTCTTGGCTTTTAGGGTCTGCGAGCCATCCTCTGACTTGTTCAAAGATGTCGTCCGGCAGGCATTTGAGGACGGTGTCTGATTTGCATGTTGAGGAGGTGACCTTCTTCGATTGGAAGATTGTTTTTGCCCTGAAGAACCAAGCTTCTGGGTTGTGGGCGTGAATGGAGGTAGATGTATGGGGGCGGTGGGATGGGGATAGCCTCATTGGAGAGGTGGGCATCAGGGTTGGCTGGGTTGGTCATCTCCATGGTCACCAATGTAGTGAAGGCATGAGTAAAGACAGCGTCTACAAACTTACTAATTTATTCAGATAAACAAAGAGACAGGCCAATAACTCTTGTGGGTGGAAATGCAGCGTCCAACACTAGGCAAACGAGAACAGAGGTCACCACACAATCATTTGTGTTTGTTGACAGATGAGTAAATACTCGTACATATAAATTGATATACAAGGCATGACTGAGACTATGGTCCGTATGACTGATATGCTGACATTGTATTGCTTATGGTAATAAAGATACATTAAACATGACAATAGTATGAATCAAGATATATGTATAAAAGATGCATGACGTATGCTGTGCTTCTTGTGTCCGTGTGTTTTGCACGCGATGTTGTTGTGAGGAGATTAGCGAGCCAGGTGAGATGACAGTGTGCTTACATCTGTTGTACCTCTAGGTGTTCACCAAAAATTTTGTTGTTACCAACTAAAAATAAATATCAAATAAATATAACAAAACATGTAAAC
>NC_089761.1:56739272-56789272 GCF_040412425.1 Macrobrachium rosenbergii | reverse complement strand
GGTACCATTCTTAATGTAAATATTTTTTTAGTTCCCAAAATTAATTTACTTATGTAAATGAAGAACTGTTACGTAAAAGTTTTGTATATATAACATGTGCAGTAATAACTCTATATACAGCCCTGGCATTCTTGTGTATTATATAACATCAGTATGACGTTCATGGCACAAATAATCATCTATTTGTTCTGACAAACCCTTATGAAGACTATAAAGCATAAATAGATATTTTTCATGCAAAAGTATCTTGCATTTTGATGATAAAAACGGGTACAAAAACAAAGAAAAAAAAACAGTAAAATATTCCGAGTACATGGCAAAGCTGGAGCTAAGTCTGTATAGAAAAGAAAATATAAGAATAGAAAAATGTTATGAATACTCTTAATGGAAAGAAAGGAGGGACTATATTATGTATAGATGATAAATTCAACAGCTGCTAGATAATTCCATTTGTGTAACCTATGAATATTTATGCCACGCTCTCTCTCTCTCTCTCTCCATATATATATATAAAAATATATATATATATATATATATATATATATATAAATATATATATATATATATATATATATATATATATATATATATATATATATATATATATATATACACACATATATATATATACACATACATACACACACACACACACACATATATATATATATATATATATATACATATATTATATATATATATATATATATATATATATATATATATATATATATATATATATATATATATATATATATACACATACACTTGTCAACAATTGGAGAGCTTCTGCGAGCTTGGAATTTACAAATATAAGTAGGTAAATTAACACAAAAACAAGTAAATGGAAAGTGCTGAAGTCCAGTAGCATGAGATAATCCCAAGAAAGGTCCAAAAACAGATTTAATTACGCCTATATGAAAAACAGAGAATGGAAGGATTTTCTAAGGAAAGTCGAGGCAACAGGGACAACCAGAAGTATATTGCTCCCAGGAGACAATAAGAGACGCACCGATTAAAAGGGGTAAACGGGTATGGTAGGTCTGTAAAACTCCAGAGAAGTACATTTGGCAAAGTGGGGGACAACGCCTATACCGCCATGCAGGAGCCGATAGGTTTTTTTTTTTTTTTTTTTTTCAATAGTTGTTGGTCTGAAAACAATATCAAAGTTAAAAGCCTTTAGTACATTAGGACAACAGCATCATGATTACAGCTATCAGACGAAACGGTCCTTCTTCAGGTTACAAAGAACAGAAGTATATCCGTCAAGAACATAAAACATATTTCCTGGAAAAAAAAAGAGCAGGCAGTTTTCTGCAATACTGCACTCCAGCTCTTGTCCAGAATTTGCCAAATATTATGCATGGAGGCATGAGAAGAACGTACATCATTTCAGTATGCTGCATTCAAAATTTATAGTAAAATATTTGCTTTTCTGGTTAGAAAGGGAATTATCCATTAACAATCCGTCAATCATGAACATTCCATGGTTAAATGAAAAAAAAAATTCTTGGCAAGGGCCACGCGCGCCCACATCCTACCTACCAGCCACCAACATTTTCCCATTCGAAACCGAAAACTGAAGACCAGACTCTTCATTCATTCATCGTACATGGATAATCGTCACAGCAAAGAAAAACTTCACTATTTGACAAGGGCAGGAAGATCACGACAACCTTGTAGATGAATCGAAGCGCATGGAGGGTCAAGGAGTAGGATAAAAGGACGCTGGAAGAACCCGCACACAGAAACACAACTTAGGAAAGATTTACAATCGTGTACAAGGTAAAATTCACTTTATACCGAACACTGTTAAAAATCATAGCTAAAACAAACACCTTTATGAAAGATTGCTGGTCCAATAACAGAGTAATTGAAAGTTAATATTTACAGGAATTCCGTAGGAAAATCTTTCCGAAGACAGAACTTAACGAGGTACAAAAACTAGAATTTCCTGTACAATGAAGAAGGATTTATCAACGGAGAGTGTGAGCGGAGAGTGTGTGTGTGTGTGTGTGTGTGTGTGTGTTTAATAGAGAGAGAGAGAGAGAGAGAGAGAGAGAGAGAGAGAGAGAGAGAGAGAGAGTGTTTTGAGAGAGAGAGAGAGAGAGAGAGAGAGAGAGAGAGAGAGAGAGAGAGAGAGAGAGAGAGAGAGAGAAATACTTCGTTCAGACACAATGTAGCCAGGAAATGAACGATTTCTCTTGACCAAAGGAACGAGGGAAATGGAACGTTTGAAACTGTAATTAAATGAATCTCTAAAAAAGAAAAACGAATACCAAGAGCTCCAATATTTGCACAGTCGGCATTTTAGGTGAAGCTGCTGCGTGTTTATAAATCAAAACACCAAATATATTTCATATACAGACATCAATTACGCATTTTCAATCTGTGAAGTAGTCTGCTGTAGTTACATCCTAGCTAAAAATAGAATAATAAAAATAAAATATATATATATATATATATATATATATATATATATATATATATATATATATATATATATATATATATATATATATATATATAGCTGAGCAAAAATCTATCCAGTATGTCGACTAATGGAAAAAAATCTTTAAATACAAACATAATATAAACGGACACGAGTGCGTGGAAGTACTAGCGTATACATAAAAAGGGATGAAAGTCTGTTGTTTAGTCAAATAAAAAACAAAAACTTTTCTCATACATGCAGACACAGAAAAAGGGTTACAGAACGCCATCTACAACAGCGGGAACATAAAAGGTTAAAACTGGAAAGGAAGAAGAAATTCACCTTCATTACAAGTTGTTTAAGACAAAATTTCTTAAAAGAATATTTTCGTTCCGGTATGAGGAAAAATATTTCGTCTTAAAAGGAAAGAGTAAAGAGATTTAGCTTGAATCATAATGACTTTAATAACTGATACCGTATATTAAATTTAACACCCTGAGAAGAATGTATTGTTGTAATGACCATAGACAAATTGTTAAACTTTCAGGCAAGACAAGAAAATTAATATTATTTAATATACTACTTCCGGCTACAGGACAGTATTATGTAACTTCGCATTGTACCTTCATGTCGCTATTGGGCAAGGTATACAAGCAATCCTTTCTTTCTTGGGTGCGGCTCCACTAAATCGTGGAAAACTTAAGTATACATTAGTTTAACCAAACCACTGAGCTGATTAACAGCTCTCCAAGGGGGCTGGCCCGAAGGATTTAGACTTGTTTTACGTGGCTAAGAACCAATTGGTTACCTAGCAACGGGACCTACAGCTTATTGTGGAATCCGAACCACATTATACCGAGAAATGAATTTCTATCACCAGAAATAAATTCATCTAATTCTTCATTGGCCGGCCGGAGAATCGAACGCGGGCCTAGGAGAGTGCTAGCCGAGTACGATACTGACCCATCCAATGAGGAACTACGAAATCGTGGGAGACTGTTTAGTCGAAGACTAAGAGAACCCCTCCAATCACCGCCCCCCGGCTCTTCCCCGCCCTTGCTCCCCAGAGAGAAAAGGCACCTTGACTAGGCTAGCAGAAGAGATTTCCAAACCTGTCCCGGCAGAAGTTCCTGCTAACCTGTCCTGGTTTAGTTTATGCTGAAGGAGTTGGTTCCTTACGATCTTCACTACGAGTGCCTCCCTGTCAAAGGCCTCAAGAGTGATGGCTGTTGGTTTAGAAGGGGATAATGGCAAACATTTGGTCATGCTGAGTCAGGTAGTTGTGCACAACTAGATGCAATTTGTCTGATGAAGCTATTCTTATCAACACACACACACACACACACACACACACACACACACACACACACATATATATATATATATATATATATATATATATATATATATATATATATATATATATATATATATATATATATATATATATATATATATATATATATATATATATATATATATATATATATATATATTGGCATAAAAGAGAAAGAGAGATGGGGCTGAGGAGAAAAGTGTCACCACGCTAACATCGTGGTAATTCTCGTACTGATGATCTCGTTTTTCAACCTAGAGAATTTAGTAAAAAAAAAAATAAATAAATAAATGAATAAATAAAATAAGTTTACAATTCATTAACTACGGTATAATATTCGTTCAATATTTTATGACTGCATCTATTGCGAAAGTCGACAGATAAATAACTCAACAATATCATCAATTAATATTCTGAAATAAACTTAAATAAACAGTTGATACAGAATTTATCCCCAGTGAAAATCAATATAACTACCATACGGACACTTCTTGTGAAGCAGAATCATGCATGTCTTCATTCTGATAAAGAAAAATACAATGTATTCCTTCTTAATATGAAATGAGGACAAATTTAATCTAAAATTCCTCATCACGAAAAGACATAAAAAGACCTGATCTACATCTCTACAACACAGAAGCCTTATCAAGCACTCATTTCTTTCATCTGAAAATCGTGTATATTGCTCCATCCTGTTAAAAAGTGGAAAAGAAGTTTCCTGGGCTTAACCAACCGCCACCGTTAAAACGAAATTTCATCCAAGTGTTTTCCCTAATAAAAAAAAAAAAGTTTAACAGTAAAAATCTGAATATTAAGATGAAAGCCCAGGCACACGTTACTATTCGTAAGCTACAATTCAAACAGTTTACATGAAAATATGTGTAGAAGAATGGATAATTAATATTATCCCATTCTGCCTGATCACTTAACTTTGTACAGCGGCCAAGTCTTAAACCCTACGCCCGGGAATTTACTTTTGTTCAGTTCTTTTGATAAGAACCCGAAGAGGTAAAAACAGCTGTGACCAGAAACTTTCATGGAAGCCTAATCTGATAATGTGCATTTGGTGCACACCTGAAATGGTCCTTTTTGCAAAAATGTATCTCTAAAAAACAAATATGAAAAATTATTAATCAGGGATAAAAATGGGATCCTTACCAGAAGGCATATATACATTTGCCCCCTGACTGAAGTTATAAAAATGAGTTAATTGAACAAAAACCAAGAGAGACCCAACTGCAAACAGATTATGGTTACAACTGTACCTCTTAAACAATTAAATGTTATTTTATTACCTTGGGAAACACAAACTAACCTTGAAATTTTATACAAGATAAATATACCAGCGAAATTAAGGGAGGGAGGGAGAGAGAATGTGTGACGCTTCCTGAAGTCCTTTCCGTGCAAATATAGGACAGAAACTAAATATTTCGTTTCATTAAAAAACACCAAGTCAATTTGATTTTTTATATCTTGATCTACTAAAGTTAAAATAATGGGCAAAAACGATTAAAAAGATTAGTTCCTTCATTACTCACGAATGCTATTGGAAATATTTGCGTTAGTGATCTTCAACACTACAAATCTAAGGATGACCTTCGAAGGCAAAGAAAAAACATGGAGTTCATTTGTAGACTGGTCCTGGTCAAAGGAATGAGTATTAATGAAATACAGTGTGTTGTACTCGGGTTTTCATAAATATGCTGATGATCTTTCTTCCTTTCATCACAAAAGGTTGATACTGCATTCACCACCACATACATCAATGAAAGATATAATCATAAAGTAGCGAGGGAATACATAATCTAACTGATAAACTCAATACAAAATATAGATTACTCTGGGTTATCACTAAATGGTAAAGAAGATATAACTTTCAACAACAACAAAATATGAAAATATCCGCTTCATTTTATAATTATCATTAATCGAATTGACCTTTCTTCACATGAAAAGAACGCGTCTTTACCCGAGTTAAAAATGAGTTCACATACCCAAGTAATATCAGGAGATCCTCCTTAAACCTAAGTATGTTAAAATAATTTCAAAATTACTTCGCTGCGTCTGATACCCATTTTTTTTTAGAGAGCTAAGTAACTCTCATCAAAGCAATCTTACCTTCCCGCGGAAACAAAACAAATTAGTAATTCTACGAAAAATATCACCACTGTAATTACACGCAATTAAAAACAATTACGGAATACTCTGGGAGAAAAGAATTGTACATCCGTTATTCCGGCACTTCCTTGCATATAAACCTGCCAGAGCAGCGTTTTTATAAAGGCTCCTCCCCCTTAACCCCCGGACAAAGAAGAAAAAAGTTTGTTGCTAGGGGAAAATGTGGTGAGCGAAGGCGGTGGGAAGGGCATTTATCTGGCGAGAAAACAGAAGGGAATGTTTTCATTTGAAAACAAAAACAAATATTTATTTCATACGAGGGGCGGAGCATGGAAGGAAGATAAATTATAACTGACGGGTGTTTGGGGTAGTTGGTGACGCCTGGTGAACTTTTCCTAATATACAGTACACACACACACACACACACACACGCATATATATATATATATATATATATATATAATATGTATATATATAAAATGTATATATACATGTGGTGCGTGCGTATGTGTATTAACAAAATACAAACGCGTGCACATAATATACATGGTGTATAAACATGGGTGAGAGTAGAACTTCCTTTTTTAATCTAAATACCATAAATAAATTGAATCTTTAAACTAAAAAACAAAAATTACTATACTATGCAAAAAAAGATTAATTCTGAAAAAATGCAGTTCCAAATAATTTAATGAAAACTACAAAAAAAAACAATTATCTGAAGACTTTACAAATAAGCATTACGCAAAACGAAAACGCTTCACGATTCATATTCTGCAACAGATCATTCTGGATTCCGGTCACGTCTGCGTCCACGCAAGATCCCTAGCTGTGATTCAGCGTGACCTCTTCCTTCGCCGCAAATAAACAGCCACGGCTGCAGTTGGTCATCTTACAGCGATACCCACTGAGATTCCCTTTCAGCTCAAAACAAAGTTCTTCAGTAAAGGCGGCATGACAACTTTACTGAGGAGAGATATTCATCTCTAAACGGATTAGTGATGGAAAAGAAAACATGATCGTATAAAGGTATACGTCCATACGTAACCTATGCGAGTGCTCAAGGCTGTTTGTACACTAGTTTATATGTAAGCAGACAGAATCATGCGTAAACATATACACATATTCAAGAATAAAGGCATCTGAACGTAGCAGTGTTCCCGCGACATCGTCGATTCTTTGAAGTGGTCGCAGCTGCCGGTCAGTCATGCAAATGTCGCGATGATAAGTGTGTGGATGAAAAGGACTCGACTCCAAAAATTCTATAAATATCTGACGAAGAATGGGAAAGTCACAAAAGAGTTGGTCGGGGGACAGATGCAAACACGAGATAAGAGATCAAACTTTGATTAATGTTGGCAAAGTTTTCAGAGTCTGTGCATTAACAATAATAATGACTTAAAGAACTAAGTACAAAGCGAAAGAAATGGCAAGAAAATTTAATACTGTACTGTACACAAGGGCCATAGCAGTAGTTACAGTGAGCAAATTGATTGGTTTTTTTTTCTTGAACGGCCTCTCATTATGTCAGGAACTTTCGCATAACTACATGATAATCTCCGATACGTTCCGTGACAAAAGCAATGAAAAGAGATGCATATTAAAATTTCGTTTTTTAAAATGGTCAATGTTGAGAAGTTCCCAACCTCATGCTATTTGAAGGTTTAGCCCACATAAGCACATTTCCGATGTTCACTAACCAATGCAAACTCCTTGATATCTTGGGGGGGAAAGTATCCTAAGCCTAATGAGAAAAATTCCTACCGACAATGTTTATGCGGCTGGCACGGAGGTTTTCCATAGTGAAGACGTGGAGATGAATATAAAGTAGAACAGAACACAACCATTTAAAACAAGTTTTACGTATAATCATAGGGACCGAGTTTAAAGGATTCAAAGTTTTTACTTATTTTAAGTAATGATAAAGCACCCAGTTCTTCCATAATCATACTGTCTTTAAATGATACTACCCACTAATTTATAGGTCAATTCAATGAAAAACATTCTAGTTTAAACAGATTAAAAACTGTATCTCTCGTGATTAATCTCTAAGGAGTCTACGTAATAGAGGGATATGCCACGGAGCGATGCTGAACAACTAGTATGGGAAACGAGAGAGAGAGAGAGAGAGAGAGAGAGAGAGAGAGAGAATGAATCCAACACAAGAGGAAAAACTTGTGGAAAGAAAAAATACACCTCCTTGAAGGAAAAGAAAAAATACACCTCCTTGAAGGAAATACATTGCAAGAAAATAAAGAAACAAGCATCTATATATAGCTAGTAGGTACACGAGGATGTACAAAAAATATTTAGCTACATAAATATATTTTCTGTAAAGGTCTCACCAGAGACCATTAGAGATATTATAATCATGATCTTATGATTTTAGAAACTTGGCTGACAAATGCATAACAAAAAGGTGCTCTAATATTCACATCATTAAAGGCAAAACAAATGAAGTTTGCGCAGCAAACTTGAAACATATACACACACACACATGTATGTATGTATGTATGTATGTATGTATGTATGTATGTATATATATATATATATATATATATATATATATGTATTAGAATGTGTTTGTACGTGTATGTAAAACATCATAATTTCATTCAAAACATCATAATTTTCAAGACATTATTATTATTATTATTATTATTATTATTATTATTATTATTATTATTATTATTATTATTATTATTATTAAAATGGATACACATTCTTGTGGAAGACGCTATAAGGCAAAGAAATTACATAGCGACCTTCCACTAAACTGGAGGCCTTGTGTGAAAAAGATCAAAAGACCAATGAGGATCAATTGGGAAGCAATGATTGAATACTAAAAATAACAATAAGTGAAAGTGAATGCGTATAATGAATACGACCAATCAAATAACTTTCATTCTCTAAATAAGGGAAAACACAGACTTTCACTCATGATGATAACAGATGTGATCATACGAATAAACAAAAAGTACACCTTATTATTGCTTCATCATGCTAAGAAGAAATTCCGGAATGATGACATGCAACATCAATTTCTCCAGACGGTATGCAAAACAGACAAACTTGAGCAAATTATAAGTCCGCCAATATAAGCGCATTTTTAGTTATATTTTTAAATGGAGATTATATATATATATATATATATATATATATATATATATATATATATATATATATATATATATATATATACACACTATATAATATATACATGTATATGTACACACACACACACACACATTATATATATATATATATATATATATATATATATATATATATATATATATATATATATATATATATATATATATATATATACACATTACACACAGGTGAAAAATAAGAAACAATGTGTGATAAATGTATACACAAAAGTGATAATAATCATCATATATATATATATATATATATATATGATTATAATAACTCCTGACACGTTATCTATATATCAACTATCACATTTAGCCATTTCTTACAATTGAGTGGTGGCTCCAGATCAACGTCACTACAACGGTATTTAGCAAAATTCTTAGTTTAAATGCAAAATCATGGATGATCTATATATACTTCCAACGAATGCTACAAATAAATGAGTGTCTGCTTAATTTAACATTATATATCGTTATCAATACACACACACACACACACATACACACACACATACATATACACATATATATATATATATATATATATATATATATATATATATAAAATAACACTTACGAGCAATATTACCAGAAAAAAAAATATGTCAGATTACTGAGAGGCACACAGAAACATCAGCAATAAAATACATCTTAACGCCTAAGGAGAAGAGAACAGGCAAGAGCAATACTTACGGATCCCTTTTTGCCAGGGAATGAGAAGAAAACATCTGGGCCACAACGGTTGGGCATTTGCCTCAGTACGCCCAAGAGCTTGGCGGAATGGCGTGGCTGTAATAAAAGGAAAATAAATCAACAATCATTACACTCACTTCTTTCCAAATTAGTACCTATTTACATACATACATACATACATACATACATACATACATACATATATACATACATATATATATATGTATATATATACAACAAATTTGTGTATGTATTGTATGTACATATATATGCATATGTTATGACCAAGAAATTATATCTTAAAGATTTTGTCGATCTGAAAATAAGCTATAAGAAGAATATTATGACTCATAGGGCAGGTTAGAATTAGAATTACCACATCGGAAAATTGTAAATATAGATGATATAATGATGACAGGGAGATGGAAATAGTTTGGTCATGTCCTTCGCATAAACTATGGGGGAAAAGTACATATTTGCGTCAGTTAAACACCAGAAGGACTGGAAGATCTGCACTTACTTGGAAGGGAACTAAGAGATGAGTGGAACATAAAGCAAAGACAACATTGGCGGAATTTCACTGAGACCTTTGTCACACGGCCCGGGAGGCGATATCTATGTATGTATGAATGTATATATACTATATATAGGATATATATATATATATATATATATATATATATATATATATATATATATATATATATATATATATATATATATATAGATAGATAGATATAGATATAGATATATGTATATATATATATATGTGTGTGTGTGTGTATGTATGTGTTTGTGCATTAACCACAATGCCCTCTTAACTTCTCAATTTATTCACACTTTGGAAACGCTTGTCACTGCAAAGCCTAGATTCAAATGAGCAAAGATGTGGTGCAATTCTGAGGGGCATCAGAATATCAAGATTCCACCTGAACATACGTATCCGGTAAAAAGCAACTGGTAGATTATCAGAACTAGTTATAGTTATCCACCTGATCACATAACGTATATCTTCGTCTGCACAATAATGTTTTACTTAGCATCAAAATAGATTCTAATATATATATATATATATATATATATATATATATATATATATATATATATATATATATATATATATATATATATATATATATATAGAGAGAGAGAGAGAGAGAGAGAGAGAGAGAGAGAGAGAGAGAGAGAGAGAGAGAGAGAGAGAGAGAGAGAAACAGTAAACATGCACGTCTGTCTATGTATATTTCCTTAATTTCCATATCTTCGTACTGCACAATTTATTATGTTTTACTTAGCATCAAAACATTTCCTGTATCCCAATACTCTTATATCCTTCTTAGTAAAAGAGAGAAGTATCCACTAAAGAGTTCCATCAAAGATAGCCATTGAGATTTATCAAAGGCAGACCCTTGTAGTCCTCGTGATTATTCACTGACAACGTACACATACCCATACGGGGAAGCCAAAATACCAAATGTTTACTAAGCAAGCTCTCAATGAAAAGAGCAAACACCCGAAGAAAATAAAGGGTAAAAACAAAGAAGAATACGGGTTCAATTTTGTTTTTCATCGAAAAGAACATTAAATACAATTAACATCTAATAATCAATAGGCCGCATTAATAACAAATAACAAAATCTAAGACCAAATTATAAAGAAGAAAGGGAGGTACGCTTTTTTGTACCCTCAAAGAAAAAACCGAAAGCCAATAATAATGAAAGCCATGGTAGATAGGATATAGCGCGTCCCGAGTATAAAGAATGTTCGTTATATGGCTACCATTTGACGCTAACTAAATACAGCCCTCCAGCCCAGAAATCACAAACAACGGCTGAGATACTCAAACTCAACAAGACATAAAAATGTAAATATATATATGCGCCAAGGTAAACAGTTAAACGATTAACTCTACTTTAATACCCAGCACTGATACAAGTAGACACACAAACAGATTAAAATTAGACAGAGCAAACCCTTCCAGGAAGAATGAAAACGATAATTATCTTCTTGCCCTTGTAAGTATATCAAATATGCGCGAGTAATGCACTTAGCAACCGAGACTTAACAGTAAATAAAGTGCTCTCGCATACAAACAAGTCCACGCACTATTAATTTCGGTCATGAATTTCAAACAAATAAATGCGAAAGCACGGCTCGCTCTCTCTCTCTCTCTCTCTCTCTCTCTCTCTCTCTCTGCATACAAACATTTCTCCGCGAATCACAGAATCTCTTTAGTTAGTTTCGCAGAAAATATGTCGATCACTCTCCCACTCATTTCTAAAATGGTTTTATTATTACTTGTATACATTGCATTTTTCTTGCATATAAAATCGAGCTTCGGGAATTGGAAGATAAAATTTAGGCCAAAGTCCAAGCGCTGGGACGTATGAGGTCATACAACGCTGAAAATAATGTCGAAACAATTGTTGGGAGAGGGTGGAAAGTGAGGTGGAATAAGGTAGAAGAGAATATAAAAGTTTGAAATTACAGGAATGAAAGGGGTTGCAGCTAGGGGTCGAGGAGACGCTGCAAAGAACCTTAAGTAATGCCCACAGTAATCGAGCTTCTGGGATATCACGAACCTTCCCGACTTAATTTAATGAACCTCTAGGTCTCCTATTATCTCCTTGAAAAAGTTTCCAAATTTGTTCTGCAAGCCAACCTAACATAACCTAAAACATAACCAACCCTTCTTCAAAAAAGCCTCCAATATCATAATCTGAAGGAGATATGTGGAAGCACTAAAAACCAACATATATTATATAAAAACGCCGAGAAATAAGGAAAACTTTTTAACATGAAATTTTCAAATAATTTCAGGATCATAGCTCCGGGGACATCTTTATCGCCGTCCTTGTACGTGATTCTGTAGAAAACCATAAAATGTCCAAATTCATCGTTACAATTTCTCTTTGTTTTATGGGAGGAAAACTCACTGGAAACCTAAATTGCTTCACAAAAACCAAAACAACAACACTGTGTTTAAGTTGACAAAGTTTCACACGAAAAAAATGCCGATTTATTTGTTCGAGCGAGAGGAAAATCTGTAAACATTAATTTGAGCTACTCATGGAAAATGAATTATATATGACCACATTTAAAGCGAAAGAAACGCACAAATACAGAAGCAGACTCTTTGATATATTACATACAATTAAACTAAGCTTCGGAACATTCTCCTCATCGTTTACCGTAACGTCCACCCACCGTAAATCAAAGCTATTCCACGGAAGTCATTTGAGGCCAACATTCGTGATGACCTGTCGGCGTTACAAAGTCATTCTTTGCTTTTGTTTTTTTCTGTATTTGTATGGCACACAGGAATGGTATGTGAATGTTAGTCAGGCTTCACAACTAAATTTAAGTTTTCATTCCTTTGTAACTTTTATAGAATGATTTATACACTTTTTCGATCCTGTAATTCGAATGGTGCAATGATAAAAAATAAATGCACAATAGTTATACGTACGCACAGCCACACAAACACACACACACACAAATAAACACACACACACAAATATAATGTATATGATATGTAACAGAAATACAAATAGGTCATCTCCATAAACAAAAAATAGCGACATACTTGAGAAACGTTAAGGTATGAAACATGGTGACATCCTGTCTAAGGTCTTAGAAACAGACCTTAGAAACAGAAATACATTGCAAATTACACTACAATCGAACGATATATATCAGAAACAAGACTCATAACAAGGATACAGTCTTCAGCAAATTAACTCAATATATCGGAAAATTTCACGGCTCAAGAGTGAAAAATATTCTCAAAAGATTACTTTATCATTCTAAACAAATACTGATAAATAAATTCTATCATTCTAAACAATTTCTAAAAAAATACTTATACACACACACACACACACATATATATATATATATATATATATATATATATATATATATATATATATATATATATATATAAATGTAAACCAAATTAATGATTAGTCCCTCAGGAAGGAAACAAACCTGCTGCTTTTCCCGACATAGAAAAAAAAAGAGAATTACTGATGAAGTCATTAACTTCGTGAGTCAAACTTCCCCACGACACAATTTTAATATTACTCGAGGTAATCTGAATCCATTCCACGCTAGAGCGAGTGTTTAATCTTCATAAAATGAAATATAAAATGTGATACGGGCAATTTTTATTAACAGGGACTCTAACCCGAAAATTAAGGCGTGTTTTCTTAATATCTGCCACCAAATTCTCTGAAATTCTCTGCATTATCGTACATCAAGGATGCTGCTTATTTGTTTATTTTTAACGTCAAGCTGTCTTAATTACAAAACACACTGTTGCACTTTTAACAGCCACCTCATTACCGTAAGGCTTAAAACTTAGACAAAATGCGCGTCCATATACTAATCATTAACACATGAATACACGAATAACTTAAGACACATGGAAATCAATGAAAGTATTTTCATGTGCCTACCCTGTGTAATAATTACACTTAATTGTCATCCTTATTCACTATGTACACGCGTAATGAATGCAACGAGCAAATAACCCATTTAAATTACATGCAGGATTAAACAGAAGATAATGTACATATGGTTAAAAACAGAACGAAAAGAAATAAAACCAAGTAAAATTGACTAATATCGACAAACTGAAAGAAATAAATGAGAAAACAATAACAATTGAGAGTTGATAATTAACAACTTAATATCAAATATCTAAAAATAATTATGGACAAAAAGAGTCAAATATTTTAAAAACAAATATGGACAAAAAGTGTCAAATACCTAAAAATAAATATGGACATACAGTGTCAAACATCTAAAAATAAATATGGACAAAAAGTGTCAAGTATCTAAAAATAAAAATGCACAAAAAGTGTGCTTTAAGGTATTCTCTGCCAATGGAACTCAAATACAAGAATGGAGGGCAAGGTACAATTTAGCTATGGCACTACATCACCCTAAATAAGGCTAAAAATGCGGCGTCTGAAAAGACGAAACAACCACATATGTGAGGCAGAGGCACTCTAATCAATTAGATATAACACAACTGTAAATAGGAGATGCCGAGTTCGTCCAATAACATGGACGGGTTTCATGTTCAATAAACGTATATGTATGTAAGTATGTATGTGTATATATATATATACACATATATACATATGTATATAATATATATATATATATATATATATATATATATATATATATATATATATATATATATATATATATATATATATATATATATATATATATACTAGTGTGTATAAAAATGTACATGCGAGGGAGAGCACGCTCATAAATGCATATTACATTTAATCTTGGAACATTAGTGATTACCCATATTTCTCGGTTATTTTAAAAGGAATGACTTGAAACGTGATTACTGTCTTCATCTTCAAGAATCGAGGTACATTATTCATTTCCGAAACTATGATACCCCTAAACATAACGCAATCTCTTCACCAATTTCATTGGACGTTATGTGGGTAGAACAATCAGCATCACCACACTAGGTAAAAACGCTTATCATGACCATTTACTTCTCAAAACCACGGAGAAATTTATGAAAACTTTTAATTACCCTACACTATTTACATCTTAAGTACTTCAATAATTACATAATATGTCTAGCTACAGCCACAGATTTCAAATATCTCTTAAAAATTTAGAGATTAGCAAACAGTTTCTCTAGAATTGAAAAGAATTTTCAGCTAAGATTAAATACAGATAACAGTAAAACAAGCTTATAATGCTGTCATCAACTGAATTGTTACGCTAAAAAGTAACTAAAACATGACAATTTTTGAAGGTTAGAGGAATACTCGTGACTAGGTTAAAGGCGATACTGTATTTTTGGTCCCTCAATGACACAGCTGCGTGAGGAGATTGTTTTTTTTGTATGTATGTATGTATGTATGTATGTATGTATGTATGTATGTATGTATGTATGTATGTATGTATGTATATTATAGTTATTTTATTGCCTTTATACTTTGTACAGAAGTTAGTGGCAATTAGTACTATTCCGTAGGCAGGTGCATTAATTATGGTTGCTACAGTGATGGTACTAATACCATGACTACGGGAAAACCATCTTCATTAATATTGTTCAGGTGGGTTCCTCTTAAGCAATTGCAAATTCAACTCACTGGCAACTTGCTGAGGAAACCGTGGCATTCAAAGGGAAAAAACTGACATCAGAAAAATCCAACACAATGAAAAAATGTCATTTAAATTAAAGTTTAAAGAAGGTCAGGCCAATCCGGCACTATAGAAA
Organism: Macrobrachium rosenbergii; assembly: GCF_040412425.1. Classification (NCBI taxonomy): domain Eukaryota; kingdom Metazoa; phylum Arthropoda; class Malacostraca; order Decapoda; family Palaemonidae; genus Macrobrachium; species Macrobrachium rosenbergii. Next base: position 56,773,259 of record NC_089761.1, on the reverse strand, counting down.
TAAAGGACTTGAGCATATAAAATACCAATATCGTCTAACAATGATAAATAAATACATAATGTAAAGAGAAGAGTCAATCTCCCCGTTTTCTATTAAGCCCATTTTCAATGGCTTTCAATGGCGAAACGAAATAAAAGAAAACGAAAACTGTAGCGGAAACAATAATAAAACTTAACTACTTCAACAAATACGTATAAAACACAGCATTAATCAAGCCTGATACTTTACACTGCTTATATATTTTTGTATATTGTATTCATAGATTATAGATCTGATAATGACACTGGTTGTTTTGCGTACAGGGGACTTTACTCAGTTGAGTTTTGTATGAAGAGTAACCCGTCCACAAGCTTTACAAACTCTGGTTGAGTTGTTCAAGTTATGTGACTTTTGAGTAAGTTGGTCACTGGAATGCTTTAAGAGGTATATTATCTTCAAAGGAAAGTTTTTCCTGCCAATGGTTGTTGAGTGCATGAACCTGAACGACGATGTAAACGAGTATTGTGAGAAAAATGATCATAAGTGATTATACCCTTAATGAGGAGTGACTAGATCTTAACTGAATTTAAGATCACTCTTACATAAGTCTTTAGCTTAGTAAAGTTATTAGGATGGTTAGGTAGAAACGCGCCTTAAGGGTGGCGTCCCACAACTTGCTCCGTATGTCTGTTAGCAGACCTTATTATTGATTAAATGTTGCAGTTTATATCTCTGGTTGAGATAGGAGGTATTTACTGTTTGCAAGACCTGTATTGATATTGTTAGATTCATAGTCTACCCTAACTATTGTAATTTAAGGGATTAGTTGTCCTTGATAAATGAAAACCAATTTCCGTAGGGGTGAAGTGACCATATAAACTAAGATAAGACATACCTTTTACAAAGGAGAAATATGGCATTTCAAATGAAAATAAGGGGAGCTGCATTCCTTTCCCCTCTCAAGTCGTCGTACACGTCTTGAACAGTGCCATTTGAGCTTACGCAACTACGAACTTTGTTGAACTTACACACTTACGTACGCACACTCGATCATAGACAATCTCAATTTCGAGTGGTTAATTCAACTCGATAAGATGAAAACCAATTCGTTTTTCCAGTCCACCAATTATGAAGGGTATTGTCATTAATTCAAAAGAAGGATTTCCATCATTACACTTATGCTTGACTAGATTTCCGTAAATAAAAATTACCCACACAGTGCTAACAAAACTGCCGAAATACACGAAAAGAGGAAAAAGAAAACAGTTTAAGAGACACTTATTCAAATGCTCAAATTTCTTGTCAGTTGCGGGCCAAGTCTTCAATAGCATACTGGCCATCAAATGAAACGTCGATACTTGTACTCGATGGACCCAAAGTCATAAACAGCTTTTATTACCTTGGAATCTGAGCAACGTGTGCGTTTATTCTTCTGTAGTCATTTCACATAAAATGTACTTATGTGCTTTTGGGTGCAGTCACTCATATACCCATTTGGCAATAATATACTGAATACTACAAGATGGGCAGAAATGTAAAATGAAAAATGAACGTATAATGCACCAAAAATTACTTGGGAAATTGAAAAGTAAATATGCAACCCAATAAACGTAGCAAAAACAATTCCTTCAAACACACAGAGAAGCACCTGGAATTTTGCTACCAAATGATTGGAACCCATTTCCTCTCGATATGTTTATCCTTTCTGCAACGACTAAAATCGTTATAAAATGCCGCCCTGTACAACAATATTATTTTCAAACTAAATTCTTGAACTTGAAAAAAAAGCAGACGTCAAGCCCGTTTCCACTTAACGTACATCAGTTTTTATTTCTCCTTTATCTATCAAAACAGTAAAGGCTGGCTGTTGACTTTCCATTCCTGAAGATCTCCTCTCCAGACCAAGCAATTAAACGAGAAGAATGAACGATTAAACGCGAATGTATTCGCCCCCTTAACGGGCGGGTTGCCCATTAAATAAAGGTTTATTGAAAAGACTCTGTTAAAATATCATACGCCCTACATTTAACGCTTCCAGGATAACCACCATAACATTAAATCCTATCTCTTATCGCTCTGGGTTTCTCTCCCTCTTCATCTCTAATAGGTTCCAGTCTTTACGAGACCAATTTCTACTGTATCGAACTATATATTGCACGGTCAAGAGCAGTACGTTTTCAGGAATGTGTGTACGTGAACATTCCGTTTCTCTCTGATATTTTGTAAGACATCATTTCTTTTCTTTTCTCGCACTCTTCCCAACTTCTACCCTTCAGCTCTACTGTATCTTTTAATTACTTCATTCCTTTTCTCTTCCCTTCTCCTCCATCGCATTATAATATCTCCTCGAGGCCTCCCCCTCTGCACCCCCATCCTCCCACGTCTTGCAGGCCTCTGGAGAAACAGCACAATGGATTTAAATTAGCCGAGATATTACTACAAAGACGCTAAGACGAATTACAATGCTTTTAAGCTCAAACAGATCTCCATACACGAGATTTAGTAGTAAAAAACATCTTAAAAAAACGAATCAAAACAGAAACATTGACGTGTCTACATACGAATGTATTGGCCAGCTTAACAAGAAATAAGCGTAGGAAGTTATCGAGCTTTTTCTTTCTATTCATTATGTGAACCTAAGTTCTCCATAAATCATTTCGTGCATTTTTCTGGATCTTCACCAGCAGCACGTCGCTGTTCCCCCTCCCTATTTCCACAAGTACATTGTGCCATTCCCCTTTTATCTTTTTTACCGAAACATACTTCATTTAAATGCGATCATAAGGAATAATGGACAACAGCCCGCATTCAGTGGAAAGAGTGGATTATTTCAAGTCTAAAATGCATCACAGGACCTTCATTTAGGTACACTAAATAGGATACAATGTCATTTGCATTAATGACCATCCTCATTACCATGAAATCACCAAAAAGTTTTCCAGGTCACTCTCTCCCTACATAAAATATAGAATAGATTATTAATTTTGACGACTGAAGCTTTTCATTCTTGAAATGAAGGTAAATCATCTCTCTCTCTCTCTCTCTCTCTCTCTCTCTCTCTCTCTCTCTCTCTCTCTCTCTCTCTCAGCATCAACTTAACTTACTCTGGAGAGACTTTCCATCCTTAAAAATGTTGGAGGACGTTTCCTCGCGTCTCAATTACCACACACGGAAAAAAATCCTCTCGATCAGACGCGAGGCCATCGATCCTCCTAGTTACAGAAAATCTATTATGCAAATCCGGGTTCTCTTCTACTCTTTGCCCCAAAAGGAATCTCTTCATACGGGTAACATTTTCTTGAGCGTGTATAAACAACGCCGTAAATATTGGTAATTGACTTATGACACATAAAAGCCTCAAAAGGAATTATGAACAACACAAAAGGAGGTATTAAGCATATAAACATAAAAGAACAGGAGGACGGTCACAATGAGTATCTAATGTTTGTTTCCATAAAAACATTAAAGATCAACTAAATGAAACGACGTCAAAATAATAATAATATTAATATTTTGAAATCATAATGTCCAGTAAATTGTAACTATAAGAAACCAAATAATTTTGGCATGTTAGCAAATAGATGTGCCATAACCTGACATTTAAATCCCTATTTTTCATCTCCAATTATATTTAGAACAAGAAAATTACACCTCAGGTATAAAACTAAGAACAGCATTTTGTATTCAAGCACATTTTGTCTTGATTTGAATCATTTAAACTTATTTCTATGATGGATGAAAGTGAAGCTTTTACTCAGAAACGAACCTAGTCATAATAAAAAAAAAAAATATTTATCTTACATAATAAAGAACGATGACCTTAGTAATCTTCACCATCTACACCATCGTTGTCTCTAGTCCCGTTAAAAAATTATTGAAAAGGAATGATGGCCAAGCCCCGAGTTCCACCCAACGTCTCCATTCTAACCATAAACTCCTAAAAGAGTTAGCCAAAATCATTTTATATAATTTATTAACAATCTAATAAATCTATTAATTTCTCTTATCCCATTGGCCCGCCATGAAATAGTAAAAACAAATATTTCTTACATAACAGACGACGCATACATAATATGTGCGCAAAGCAGTAGGCTCGATTTCACAAATTACTTGGTTTATTTTCAGGGCTGCCGCCCACCAGTCGACCCAAGTGTGTACGAGTACGAAGAGCCAGTTGTGGCAAGGAAAATGGGCATGGAGCTATTCCAATCTCGCGCCACCAGTTGTTAACTGGGATAACGAAGTATGGCAATTCTATATATATGCGCACACACTCATACACGTATACATACAGTATATATATGTATGTATATATATGTGTGTATGTGTGTGCGCGTGTGTGTATACGAGAGAGTATGGATTTAATAGATTCATGTATAACCATCATAATATACGAGTATATATATATATATATATATATATATATATATATATATATATATATATATATATATATATATATATATATATATATGTGTGTGTGTGTGTGTATACATATATATAGTGTATACAAGGGAGGATATGGATTTAATAGATTCACGTCTTACCAAATCACCGACATAAATTTATCATTACGCAGAAATTTCCTTCGCCAAATCCCTCAATAACACGTCCACTCTCGCTACGTCCCACACAGAACCAACGTCTGTCAGATTTCCCATTCCCACCCCCTTGCCTGAAGCTAATATTTGTCCTCACAACAAAGTAAACGAAACTGGCAATCGCCAATAAGCACGTGTTATTACGAAGAGAGTCCAGGTCCACGTCGCAATCAGACCCAAATATAAAGGTCGGATGTTTGCTGGGACGTATTCTCCACGACTTTAGCGACAAAAGCAACAACACTAATATGACAAAAAAGCCTAAAATCATCAATGTCTTCAGATGTATGGCCATAAAATAATAAAAAAAACTGATTTATAAAACTCTCGTCTACATTATAAGGATCGAAAATTAAGCCAAGGAAAAACATGAAAAATAACGTTATTCTGTATGAAAAGGAGAGAGATTAAAGAAATTATACTCCATTGGTTACCTCAAAATCAATCGTTTTTCATGCATTCTTTTAAACTTTTTTTTTGAACTGATTTACTTTCACGTGTAAAAGTGTCAAGTAAGGTAATCTCTCTCCGGAACGCCCACGGAGACTAAAATTTCTTCTCGTTTTATTGAAAACCTTCCCTTACCTTTCCTCTCGAAAGGGTCTACACGTTCAGCATCCGGCATTCAATATTAAATGTTATCTGTCCATATATTTAGGGCATTCGCCTCATTAGCGAAAGGACCCAGGTACGAATTTCTGTTAATTTGGAGCGTGTATGCACTGAAATGAGTTGTATCCAATGGTTTGACAAGTGTCCCAATCCAAAATACGAAAAGCTGCTGAGACTTCTCTTCAGTCACTACACCTGAGGCAAAAATGTCAACCACTTGATTTAAGTAACATCACAAAATTAAAAATACTAGCTCTTAAAATCCCAGTGAATTCGAAAACTAATATCCAAACAACCTCTTGGGAATGACAAGAGAGAAAAATGACAAGCGTATGCTAAGTTACCAGCCCGAGGAAAATGACAGGAACCATCAAAGTTGTATCAAGGGGACCGACACGAAATCTAATATTGTTCTGACACCTGCGAGAAAAGATGAATGATCAAACACTGGCGACCACCTGCGCTTTCAGAGAAGTTTCGACGACCGTCCGCGTTTTATTTCCCTGTATTTTAAGATGATCGAGCAACGGTATACCCAGTGCAAAACTAGGAATAAATGTCCAATATTTAAAATATATATTAAATACCAAAATGAGATAACAACAAAAGCCAACGTACCATATAACTGTTACATGTAATATGAAGGGTAACATTGCTTCTTTTATAAGTTTTAAGGAAAATTCTCTATGTATAAATCTTACAAAAAAATGACAATTCTCCCAAACATATTAGAACTGTGATATGAAAACTGATATCCATATGGAAAATGAACTATGAACAGACGAATTCCCAAAAATAAACAAATAATGAAAAGGGTGAAATAAAGCATAGCGAAGACAAAGAGGACGATGATGATGACGGTATATAACCTACTCTCAGCATCCGCCCTCAATGTGTCCTTTTTCAAAGGCTAAAAGAAAAAGAGGGCAAGTTTGGGTTCACTTTCTTTACATCAAAGCCTTGAGACCCTAAGGGAAAAAAATGTGGGGACAAAAAAAAAAGGAGCATCATTAGGTTTTTTGTGGGGTTCTCTTTTTCCAAAGATCTAAATGAAAAGTGACGAAAATTTCTAAGCATAATGAGTGGTTGATTACAACGTTAGCTCTCGTGCAACGTTCGGGATACCGTCACTGGAGTGAACCTGAAGGTGCCACAGATTTTCCTAGATAAAGAACGCAAGGGCTTTAAAGAATGATGATGATGATGATGATGATGATGATGATGAGCATCATCATCCTCATCATTATGGTCAAGCTTTTAAGAATGAAAATGGCACAATGACTGTCCTGTTTTTTGCTGATTATCTATTTTTATGATGAAGTTTATTGAAGAATATAAATCCGAGGATTTAAATTTTAACATACTGAACTACTTTGCACACATAGTTAAAAAAAAAAAGGAAAAATAAACAGGTACTAGGATTCGTGAAACGAAATCTATTGTCCCATACATTGTAACATAACTCTTGCTAGTAGCTTTTTTCCTACGCGTCTAAAGCCGTGTAAGTTGTAAAGCAAAAACATTTTTGTTTTAATAAATGAACCTCGACACTTTTTGTTAGAACTCATGCCTGTGACAGCCTTTTTAAAATTCCCTTCATTCAATCACCTATATCTGATACGGCAATACCTTCAACATCAGACCACAGAGAGTCAATAACATGGAGTGGCGATCTCCCTGCCAAGTGTGTGACCTCGGGCGGCCATAATGAAACTCCCGATACAGCATCCAGTACTATACTGTAAAGACAAAACGCCAAGACAGTACATTGTTCTCTCTCTCTCTCTCTCTCTCTCTCTCTCTCTCTCTCTCTCTCTCTCTCTCAATTATTTTGAGAATGTTATTCTATTACATGTAAGTTGTCAGAAGAAAGTAATTGTGACTTATTTAGAATAAAATTGTTCTTAAAAGGAAAACCAATAAAAATAGATGCCGATTCGGTAACCATAAGATTAGTTTTTGCTTTTCCAAGATTCTTTTCGTTGTTGTTACCATCCTTATAAGCGATACAATTTTTCCTTGGCACGACGATTTGATATCTTTTACCATACAGCAATATCTTTATATATATTCGAAATAAACGTGTACTTATAACAAGGTTTAAATGATAGAGCATCTTACCAAATAAGTATTTGATGGCATAAGCCTAGCCTAAGGTAGCAAACTTCATTTTCTTGCTGTCACCAATCTCTAAGATATATCATTTGATGAAAATATTAATTAAACCAAGATTTGTTACACATATGAAAAATGCTATTTTCATCTTTGTAACGAATATCAGTTGTTTTCTACAGTTTGCTTTCAATGTCCTGAACTACTCACAGTAACACGTTTAAAACACTAGATCTGCTAGCATTACCAGTAATCTACAGGTATACTTACAACTAAGCCTTTTTGAAAAGGAGCAAGATAGTTTTTACTTTATATTATGTGGTTTATATAAGACTGATGACATTCTGATTTTAAAACTGAAATCGCAATTACGTTTACGTGCCACAGTAATATGCTGAATATAAAACTTGTTGAAAGAATAAGCGTACCTGCTACTAACAAGACTTTTATCTGACACTCGCAAAATTATGGGTAAATAAGTTTCAGTATGCTTTGCTACCACCTAAAATGTTAATTCTATTTTCTCCTGAAACATTTCTGCAATTATTAGCTGAACAACGTACCATCACGAAGATAATGAACGAACAAACAAAGCATTCAAAGGACAAACTAAACGCCTATTTAATTTCCACGGTTACCGGGATTTTCAAGATGGCAGCAAGGCTCTGCAGCGCCGCCTTGGTGGCAGCCCACCAAACTCGTAGTGCAAGTATACAGATAACATATCGAGTTCTTTTGACCCTCTATACATCTGAAACTGTACAGCTTTTTTTGTATCTATTAATCATGTCGTTGTAAATGGGATAAAATATACGAGCGGGTAAGAACATCTACATCAGCGACTTTTCCATTACGATAATGCTATAAATAAATACGAAAAAATCATGTACGAGAAATTAAAATCAATAAAATGTAGGGCGTGGTATAATACTTGCAGAGGGTCTAATACCATTTTTCTCAGACTAACAGTGAGAAAACTAGCTGATCTCTTTCATAAATTCTGCTGGCTTCTTCGTGGCCAGGTGGGTCAACGTAACCTCGTTATATGTTCGAATCCTGGTACGGAGGTCAGAAACCGAGAAGTTACGAGGGCATTGTGGTTATTAAAATCCGTATCTGGTAAAAAAGTGACCATTAAAAACTAACACACACATACATATATATATATATATATGTGTGTGTGTGTGTGTGTGTGTGTGTGTGTGTGTTGTTCATAACATGTAGTGTCACTGTACATATCTCCAACGTTATGGATAAAGCTTCTCATATCTATCCCATAAAAATGTGAATTTTCTACCTTTTCTCTCAATGCCAGTCATTCTATTTGGTGTTATCATCCTTAAGCGACGAGGCTCAGCTCAGTCCATCTCTCTCTCTCTCTCTCTCTCTCTCTCTCTCTCTCTCTCTCTCTCTCTCTCGTAAAATAATTATAATTTTCGACGTTTTTATGAAGATACGGATTTTGACGACGCAGTAACCAGACAAAGACATAGAGAGAGCTTTCTGAGATTCCCAACGTCGCACTAACAACAAAGCTCTATTGCAAATGTGTATTTTGGGGTAAATTACTGAATGTACATAAATGTAAGCTTTTTATTTCCCGATCAGTACACGATTTCTGATAGTTACATATGATTATTGTTTACTCAAACGCTCGAAACACGGAATTTATTTACACAATGACGCATTAAAATTTCATTATGGTGACGAGAGTTACGCTTGTGGTAATCAACTTTGGGCCGATAAAATTTGCTGATAAAATGTTCCACGTAATATGATTCGTTCAGCCGTATGACCAAAACGCTTTCTCTTTGAAGCCTTAATAAATGTTACAGATACGTCCAGTAATTTATGATCGGTTTCAAAGCTGGCGAAAAGTCGATGATGAGTTTTGCACAGAGAAATTTTTTCTTTTTCAATGTTGTGAACAAAATCGGCAAAGAAGAAAATTACCTTATTTTCAAAAATAATCTTTTATCTGCTGCTATAGTGACTTTCGGTTAAACTTGTTATTCTTCCCTAATGTGCATCACGAACGACTCCTAATCATTACGAGAAGTTATGTAGAAGGCGTCTTAATCAATTCATTTAAGTATTCGAGCTAATTGTTTGGTAAACTAAAATACAAATGAATAAAGCAAAAACTCTAATAAATAAAGGAATGCTAGAAAATAAATTTCAAAATTAACACAGGAAGGTAAGAGCAAAAAAAAAAAGGAAAGGTAAAAATCAAAATAACTCAGAGAATAAAAGTTAGTGAAAGGTAAAATAAAAACATAAGTAAGTAAATTCAAAACAAATTATAATTAAAATAAATCACATATTACTACGGGAATTCTCTCCCTCTCTCTCTCTCTCTCTCACTTCTGACATCCGATTTCAACACCCACTTCATCTTATCCTTTCACTTTGCTCTTTCTAAAGCGTGAACTACGAGACGTTCAAATATATAACGAAGCTCTTTCTCCTCTTTCACCCCTACAACTCGCTCCCTTTTCTACTAAGCTTTTTTTTTTTTCCTCAGGTTTTTACTGCTCACTCCTACACACTAATCACGTCACTTCACAATTTCCACCACTTGCTTTTGTTGCAATGTTCGCTTTGAACATAAGTGTCACTTTCAATTTCGCCTACGTTTCCCCATTCATAACACCCTTCTTCATATCCACCAATTTGTATGGCACTGACCAGTCGGCCTATCAACACTGATTTCTCTCCGTTTTTCCTTTTCTGTCTCCCCGCTTCACTTTCAAAAGAAGACTCTCCCACTCTGCCGCTATTCTTCCATTATTCTCACTTGCTTCACTATTTTATTTGAATACCATTATTTCATTTTAATCTCCACACTCCTCATTTCAATTTTAATCTCAGCATTGATATACACTGAGCTCATTTTTAACTATTCCTCATTATTTTCTCTTTCTATTTACACGAACACGCGCGCGCACACGCATAGACGCACAAAGGATGAGCATGTTTCTTCTTTCAGCCTCATCCCTCAAATTCAAACTCCAATTTCTTTACAACATAAAGTTGTGACTTTCTTGGAGTACCAAATCAAACAAATACGTACAAGGCACCTCTCTTGTCCCTTGGTCTCTATTGCACTGTGAAAATAAAGGTAACAAAGAACGGATTTGTTGACCTCGACGAATATTTGCCAAAGCAATGTGTAAGGAGAACCCTATTAAAAATGAATGCCCTTTAACTAGAGTCAGAGTTAAAAAAAATAATATTCCGGAGTGGATTATAATAACACGTCATATACCAGTATCTATGCATTTTTACATAATGCACACATACATACAAGCGTGCATACAGACTAATGCACACATTTATAAGATATTATTATAAGGTGATATAATTTGTATAACCATTTTGTAAGTGTTTATAATGTCTCTGTGAAAATTTTTTATTTTTTGCTTACAAGATTCGTCATTTGTTGTGAAGACGTGATTTCAAAATGTCTTTTCTTACAGATAAGTTGTGTATTATGTAAACTTATGATTCTGTGGGATATTTTTTCCCTTTTGTTTAATGTTTAAAGTTGTATTGTGAAATGCTTATCAGGTCGCCACATCCTTTCTGCCGAGAGAGAGAATAAAGGCTAGCTTCCCATGTTTACTCAGATGGTTAAGGAAAAAGCATTCACTTAGGTTATCGTGACGAGCTGTCACCCAGTTGGTGAGCCTCCTGTTAAATCTTTAGTACTGTATGCTTATTCCATCATTATTAACTCTGCCTATGCCTATTCTGTTCGTAATCTGAGAAAGAGAGAAAGAGGAACAGCAGATAAGTGGTGTCGCTTTGGTTTAAAAGCGTCTTTAATTGTTTACCCAGCTGCTGACAAAAGATTTGGTAAGCCCTGAACAGGAAATGTCCATCATGTAAAGATAAGGGTATCCCTCAAAGCTCAACCGTGTGTACTTGTATACTTTGTATACGTGCGTGTATGTGTATTCATACATGTGTATTCTGTGTGAACACCCTATGTGTATTCTCGGTCTACGAGAGTTAAAAGCCAGTGTTTTCTAAAAGACACCAGTAGTCTGCTATAAAGGGTCCTGAGAGAAACATCTGCCTCTCTCTCTCTCTCTCTCTCTCTCTCGATATATATATAAGGGGAATAACAGAAAGATATCTATTGTAAAAGCTCTGTTAAACTCACCCCAGGAGTGTTATTTTTGTAGAAGGTGATCAGGAATATTATTTTGTGCAAGTGTTGAGGAGATTGTAATAGTGAAATAATTACAAAAGGTAATGTGGTGACTGTTGAGTTTTGTTAAGTGATATTCTTGGTAAAAGAGAATTGTTGTTTTTGAATAAGTCTTAGAAAGACGTGAGTCTAACTTTTCTTTTTATAGGGAAAGTTATTGTGAAAGATTGATATAATCTCTAAGCACATTATTGGTGGTTGTTTTATTTCCATTTTTTGCATATCGCATTCTTATATGTCTGTGCTATCACATTATTATGATTTTATTGTTACTGTGTTTTGCTGGTGATTTCTTAACATTTTGTTAGTGCCTACCTGTTATAGAGATTTTAGAGAATGTTATGTGGATTCCAATTAGTAATATTTTGGTGACTGTTTGTAATGGTTAAATCAGGTAAATGCTTGGCACTTAAGTGATAGTTAATAGTTTGATTCTTACCTAACCAGATTGTTTTCTTGATAAGTTAAAATTTTGTGAATTAAACTTGATTAAGAGATACTTAAATCTTACACTGTTGTCAATTAATGGTAAATCTTTTGAGATTGTGAACTTTACATATAACTTTTGAACTTAGAAATAAACCTGTTTGTTTAAAGTTTTTAAAAACATAGCGTTTCATTTTGATCACCAGTAATTAGAGTCATTAATGAGTGTGTACAAGGTAAGTGATATGTCTGTTTGTTCACCTGAGACTTATCTAGGTAAAATAGAACCAGAGAGACAGCTACAGTGCTGGTTAAAGTGAAACCCATATTCCATTAATCTGGATATAACTTAATAATTGTTACCTCATCCATAACTTGATAAAGTTACATTGATTTTCTCAAGTGATAAATAAGTTTATGGGATCATTGTACCTTTAGTGATTCAGTCGAACTCTTTGTTGTGAGGTTTCAAGTATCTGGTCGATGTGAGGTAACTTTTGGTATTATCATTTGCACAACAGATTTGTTGGCCTATTTGTGTAATAACCAGGTGCTTGATCACTATATATATAATATATATATATATATATATATATATATATATATATATATATATATATATATATATATATATACACACACACACATATATATATAATATATTTATATATATACTCGTATATATACACACACACTCAAAAGTTTATGCGAGTGACTACTTAAAGCAATTATTAAATTTTCTCCTACGAACGTCGTGTAGCAAAGTACACACCCCCAAGAACGACCTTAAATTGAATTAGTTACGCACTGCGGCATCCACCTCGACTCCTAGGTAACCCAGAAGGATATCTAAAGGCAGCCGTTCATTAGCGTAACTGAGGTTGCGCCTTTAATTACTCGACACCCACAAGCCTTCGTTATCACATACTTGACATCATCTCCCCAAGGCATGATAGGGCTGAGAGGGGCTTGTGTAATCTCTACGGGGATCACACCAACGAAGACGACGATTCAAAACATCCCGGCGAAGAGTCCCTTCAAAACGTATAAGGTTTAATCTAGTTAAGATAGACATCTCCCTTCTCGTCTTCTCGGTCTGAAAGGGATGAAGCTGTATCTGTCACATTTTGGAAATAATTCCGCAGCGCTAGATATCTACAAAAAGGTTGACATGTCAAATGAATCATTTCATTTGAATGTTAAGTTTGCACTTTTGTTTTTATCCACGAAGGTATGTTACCACTTACTTTATGTACATGCGTAAACATGTGAAAACACACACACACACACACACACACACACTTGGGCATTCACAAACTCATACAAAGGACATAAACGTGAAGCGAAATGAATTTGAATTAAATTTAACGGCCTTTTTCTGCACAATACACTATACTACAATGAAACAGTAAGTTGAAACGGAAAGCATCATAACTGTGGGGATATGATCGCTCAGCGAGTCGTACATACATACACACACACACACACACACACACACACATATACACACACACATATATATATATATATATATATATATATATATATATATATATATATATATATATATATATATATATATATATATATAACAACAGAAGAATTCCGTGGAAAGTGAGTCGAATAAGAATAGGTAGTACTGGTCTACCTATTCATATATATATATATCATATATATATATATATATATATATATATATATATATATATATATATATATATATATGTGTGTGTGTGTGTGTGTGTGTGTGTGTATGTATAATATATGTGTATGTATGTAGTCAGTGAGGATATGGATTTATCTGTCACACTAAGGACACCTCTTCTAAAACGCAGCCTAAATGCTACATGCACCATCAAAACTATACCATCACAACGATGATACAACACCTGAATGACAAATGCAGACACCACCTGACAAAGCATCCTTAATTGTAAACTCTCTGAACTTCAGGCTCATTTGGGAAATGTTCCGCTAAAGCTGAATTATTTCAATTTCTGTTCTAGTTTGCTTCAACAAATCCTCATTTTTCAATAATTACTGATCAACTCCTTGCTGCAGTTTCAAAATCAATTCGAGGACAAAAGTTAATGTGATCCGTACGGAGGCGATTTCTTCTAATAAAATATGCACAGAGAAAGTAATGTTATCTTAATGGAGAGTGGGAGAAAAGTATGAGCTAGCTAGCATTTAGTCCACGTTTCATAGCATAGGCTATGAAGAATCCGACAACCTAACTAATGCTATAAACGATCCACTGCAATACTTATTCCCCATCTTCTGCTAATAACAATAAAAATACATGCGGTGGATCACCGTACCCCAAGCCACAGGAGCAGCTATCCTTAGGACGAGGTGGCAGTAAGCAATATAACCTGAAAATTGCAGCTCTAGGAAGTTGTCAATAGTTTAGTGCACTAATATATGTAACCAAAGCTACAGGAGTACCGAGTGAACAGCCGTGAACACCTTGGTGGGAAGAGATGGCTCCGAATGGCAGATGAGCCTCTTCTCCAGATGCCACTGCAACCAGCTTTTTAATCTTGTGGCCATGTATGGAAAGGAAAATATTTACACTGAATGGCGTTGAAAGTCATCAAATGGATGGTACATGGGGTCTGCAGCCCACAACCTACACTGATATTGAAAAAAAAAATATTCCAACAAACTATTACATGCAGAATACATTTAAAAGAAGAGTTAAAAATCTTAGCACAGGCACCAATTCATTCATACCGAACTCCAGATTTAAAGGAACGCCATCGACTAGCACTGCCTCCCTAGAGAAATATACATTCAATATTAAAACCCGCCAGGAGACAGATTGAAATATTGCACAGATAAAATCGGGAAAACCATTCCAAAGAGCCAACTGGTAACATCCACTTGCACTTATTAAATGCGAGGCACGTTTTTTTTTTCTTCAAATGAATGTAATCATGTTCTAATCTATTAAATCACTGGTTTGTAGGACATGTAAGTATTGTGAACAAATATTAGCATGAATGTAAATTATTACATAAAAATTCTAAAAACTATAACCACTATTCTTTATATCTATATAAAAAATTTGTTGTGTGTACCAAAGGAGCCTATGATAGCATCTTTTGGCATGATATAGTCAGCTAATGATAGGACGCATCTAAGACTGAAACAAAATGTCGACCAGACTTTTTATAACCACAGCCTATACCTCGCTCATAAATAGCAAGCTTTGCACAAAACAATATCAACGTTTTACGTGCAGTAAGGAAAGTTACGTAGTATTATAAAACAATACGAAACGTAAAAAAAAAAAAATGCATACCTTACGTCGGGTGTTAAACCAGTGCTTTATGAGAAATGTTACAGCCAGCCAAACACCCTGCCATCAACCTAAAGGAACAAAACGAGCAAACGAAATATCCCTACCAACACTCGGTGCTTGTGTCACAAGACATAAACTGCACAGCAAAAGTAAAACTAAGAATATTTTTGAAGAACAACTTTTGCAAAAATAGGATTAAAATGAAGCCTGGAGTAGTTTCTTCATTGTATCAAGACGCGAATAAGCTTAGTCGGAGGAGATATGAATAACCAAGTTAAATGAGAAAAAAAAAATAACCAGCTAGATGGTCTCTATATCGTGATGCACACCTATAAACCTATTTACACATACACGCAAAGAATAAATATGAAGTGTTTCGTTCCCTCCACGAATCAAGCTTCTACACAAAATAAGACTTGGAATACTAAAGAAACCAGCAAGAAGAAAAGGAAATCATTGTGGGAAGTTACAACCTCTAAGCTGTGGAACAGCTGCTGTGTAGAAAACACTAGCTAAATCTGACCGTGTTTTAGAATCCACCGGAGACACACTAGTGAACACACTTCTTCACACACTACTTCGCTGCCCAACCTTAAACAAACACAATAGAAGCCTCCCGTGCTTCGGTAAGCGAAACGAAATACATTTTGAAATTACAACATATTTAATGAAATTCCTAGCCCACAAATTTTTCATAATGATGCTACAAACTGGATTATGGAAATTCCAATGGAAACGAAAATCATGAATAATGGATTCATTTCCTAATTCTGATTTACACAAAAACTTCATATTCGAACACCGTGATGTCACTTCTGGTAATAGTAATAATAATTAAATAATTATAAGGTAGTTTCACTCTCAAACTTTCAAACGCTCGTGAGTGTGTAAGGCACTATCAAGAATAATAATAATAATATAAAAACAAATATTACTCAAATACTCCAGATCTTTTCTTCATCCACAGTTTTAGAAATTCTCTCCATCTGTTCCTTCTATGCAATGTTCTCGAATTTCAGTTGTACCACTCTTTATTTTTACTTTGACATCTCCACTGAGTCTTATTCTTGAAGGAGTTCAATGCAGCGCTACGTAATTCTATCCTTCATTTGCCAGAGAGAGGGGGAGAAAGAGAGAGAGAATACTAACCCAATATGGAAATTTAATGTGCTTGATACTGCAGCCCCTGAGGCTATGGGAGAACAATACAAGATTACCAAGGTTTTATCTTATAGAAGATTTTTCGTTTGTAGTTTCTCATCATGCAGTAATCTAAATATTTTAGCGAATTCAATTCTCATCCTATTTTCTATAACAATAACACACCCAGTGCCTTTAAATAATGAATGAATTTTTTACTAATCCTTGTCATTACTCTGCAATGTACCTACTTCAATAATTTTTCAAACTAATGATTGCAATGACGTGTCACCTTGTCCGTGGATATTCATCAAAATGTCGCGACTAAATACGATTACAGTAACTGAATATTTATTTTCGCCTGCAAACTCCGCTTTTGCTCTGTCAATTCCTGAAAGGGGTAATCATTATAAAGTCTTTGTTTAAGCCTTTAATTAAAGCTCTGTTTCTTTCCATTCTATCACAACTATTTTTGTCATGTTTAATATCTACTTTCAGCAACATCCAGTCTTTCAATGTTGATGCTGAAGAGATTTTTCAGTTCAATCTTCCAGTGATCTATAATTCACCTTAGCTAAAGCTGATTATCTTCACATGAACTATAGACGAACTTTCTTAACATTTCTCAGATTTCCTTGGAAAACATACAAAATTCTGTAAATAACTCTGCTTAAAGACTACTTTTGAGTTACAATATTTTCGACACTACCAGTACATCGGTTTTGTCACTCATCTGGTAGCAGAAAAGTTCATAAATACCGAAGTCTAACTTCAAATGAAGAATTAACAAAATTTTATGCCTTCACATGGAGAGATATGACGGGTTTTATAACGTATGCACGCTACAGGAGCTTCCTATATTCTCCTGTTCCTGAAGACCAATGAATCATTTCTGGTGTCATTCCTAGTTTGACCTTTTCCATGGCTGTTGATTCAAATGATACAAATTTAAAGCTGAGGTTTCCCTTTTTACCAAGACAAATAAAATAAAAGCGTTCACAGGTTGAGCTATCCACCCGCAAAAATACCTTATTTTCTCCCATTGTTACTTTACTATCTCTAACGTAACCTGGCAACCTCTTGCCAATCACAAGAAACAAACCGGCATAAATAATGAATTAAATTCTTGTTTGACCTTTGACACATGACCTTGCCCTCACTGCATACAGATGTCATTAATGGAATGTGCATGCCAAATATGAGGTGTCTATTTTGTTTGCTTCCAAAGTGATATCTACAGTTAAATTCCTACCTAATCTTTCGTCTCCAGGTATGACCTAACCCGCACACTGCAAATTGGTATCATTAGTGGATTACGCAGGTCAAATACTGTTTTCCGACTCGCATAGTTAAACATTACGGCAAAGGTCAAATCTAACTTCCTAAATAACCTCGGATTTGTATAACGCTGACCATCCTCAGTATATCAGCTTCTTTAGTAAGGTAAACAATACAAACGAGATTTCTCTCGAATATAGTTCAAAAGCTATAGCCAAAGTTAAATTCCTATTTGACATCTGGCCCCTAAGTATGACCCTGACCTCACTTGACACGTCTGTTCAATAGTGGAGAGTACATGCCAAATTACGAAGATTTTACTGAGTATAGTTCAAAAGTTATGTCCGAAGTTATATTCCCATTTTATCAATGACCCTCTAGAAAGACCATAGGTTACCTTCCGACATAGCCTTTCCAGTCCATGAGGCCCAACTACGGTAAAATTATAATAAAAATCCAGCCAACTTCTGATGGATCCTGTTAACAAACAGACAAATATAACATCCCTCTTGGAGCGATAAATGTCATTGCCAGAACTCGCTCGTCGACAAACAAGCGAACGCAAATTATCGATAAACTGAAAGATATATTTTCCTCCAAATTTCCTGCTACTGCCGAGGGAATCAATCACAGATCTTCCAGAACGCAATGAAAGAAACAATAGCCCTGAACATCTTGCAATCAAGTGATTGACTGCGGAGACGGAGAAAAATCCGAAGCATTTTAAAACTGCCCCAACGTCCGGAAGGTTATTGCTCTGTTACTTTTTAAAGCTACCTGAATGTTACTCGAGAACGACTCAGTCCCTTGGCAATTCATGTACCTCTGAAATGTATCACCGACCTACGAACACTTACGAAAATAGGTGAGCTTATGTGTTTGTGTGTGAGAGAGAGAGAGAGAGAGAGAGAGAGAGAGAGAGAGAGAGAGAGAGAGAGAGAGAGAGAGAGAGAGATTGGAACTATGCGGAAATAATTCTCATGCACATAAGCTTTTATTTGAAAAGAGTTTCCGATTCTATTTCATTTCAATGATACGACCTTTTAAAACCAGAGGAGCAGGGATACAAAACGACATGAAGAAAAGCTGAACAAAAGGAAACAAATTGCTCTTTTTTCCCGTAATTTTAAAACTGACTGCACTGTATAACCAAGGGCTTCTGATTATATATATATATATATATATATATATATATATATATATATATATATATATATATATATATATATATATATATATATATATATATATATATATATATATATATATATATATATATATGTATGTATATATACTGTCATTCACATAATTATATATATATATATATATATATATATATATATATATATATATATATATATATATATATATATATATATATATATATATATATATATATATAGTTTCCCCAACAGGAGCAGCTCCATAAAGGCACGATCTAACATGTTTACTGGTATCAAGGCCCCACTTTCCAAAACCTCTTCCACATCATCTTTCCAGTGCTTTGTGAGTCTTACTCTCTCCTTCTCCCATTTAACATTAACGAATCATAAGCCCTTGCACCACCCGAACGTTATCCATTCATTCCACTGGCCAAACCATCTCAAAACAGTGATTCATCCTTCTACTCATGATAAAATATTTCACCCTTTCATCTACGTACTTTCATATTTATTACCCTTTCAGTTCTTCTACGGAAATAGTTATTCTCTACATTTTAAACCTTTCTTATTTCATTCACATTCAACATCCATACGACTCAACATTTCTTTCACATTTTCTTAAATTGACTTCTGTACAGACAGCAAATCCACTCTCAATTATTTGGACACACCGCTCTACCTTCTTTGCTTCGCTTATTAAGTTACTCACCCGACTCCTTCATCCTACCTTCATCCGTTATATTTACCCAAAATACTTATACAAATCATAGCATTCTATTCTCCCACCAACCATACTAATATTCAAGGTTCCGTCATCCTGGTTTCCATTAAACCACACAGTCTTGCTTATATTTTCTCTCCTGTAAACATTTTCAAACTCCTTCACTAGTTTGTCACGAACTCCTTTGTTATCACTCCCCACTGAACTTATATCTACTGTTCTTCTCAAGACATTAAAAAAAAAAAACCAGGGTGACAAACTGCAAATGTTTCCAATCTACCTATTCCAACATGGTTCGTTTCCATCATAAAAAAAGTTTAATTGCTTTCAACAACTCATCTTCTATATCATTCCTCTCAACAACTTCCACGCTGCCTCTGTATCAATACTGTCACATGTTTCCCCTAATCAATAAAAACCACATACTGTTATTCCCTTCACTTTAAAACTCGTCATTTAGCTGTTTATGACAAAACCGTTATCAAGACACTTTCTTCCTTGCCTTCCTTCTGTCCTCTATCTTATTTTCTCAAACAAAACCCTCCCATCCCCCTTCCCTGGTATTTTAGGCAATATAATGATCGTATAATTCAAACACACACACACTAACGCTCTCTCTCTCCCTCTCTCACAAACACACGTATAAACTCGATATATACAGTATATTATACACACACACACACACACACACACACACACACACACACACACACACATATATATATATATATATATATATATATATATATATATATATATATATATATATATCAGTATGGAGAACAGGTCTATACGGAGAGAAGAGAATGATGAACCCATTATAATATTTGATAGTGGAAATTAAATGTTTCGGGTATATATTACTAATACATGCATCGCAAAGGTGGCACACAAGCTAAATATGAAATGTCAGAGGTAAGCTAAAAATTTATTTCTTGAGACAAAAAGGTCTTGTGGGTACGATACTTTTAGAAAACTGGCCTCACTTTCTCGAAGTTTTCTTCTCTCAACTACTGTCTATGGCATCTTTGAACTATGACTTTACTCAAACTTTTTCTTTTTCAACTATTAGGCCTACCACAACCTTTGGGCTGTGAAAAAACTCTTATTACTAATTTAACTTCTTTTTTTTTTTAATTTAAATGCGGACCCGTTAGGGATATAGATATTCAATTTAGGAAAGAAGTTGCAAATGTGGGTTATGGAAATGACCTATCCGGCCTTACGACAGTACCAACACGCTAACAATTATGCAGTGGAAATAACTTTACTCATACAGTTAGAATATTATCCAACTACTGTTCTTAATAGTTGAGTGCTACTATAGCATAAAGCCTGTTGTGTTTTTAACAACAATATGCTTAGCTTCCTAAAAATTATGATCTCTAAAAAAATATTCCTCTAGGACAATCAAGCTTCTAACAACGATATACTCCTTGGTGAAAAATCTGATATTCACATTCTCCAAAAATGTACTATCTGGCACTGGCGCCTCGATACAATATCTGTTCTGAAACAATAAAATCTCGTTGATTTACAGTAAATACTAAGCGCTGTAATTTCAAGGTTATTCCGCAGCATTTCCATATAACTCCAGCCCTTCAAACAAGCAGGACTCAACGAAGAAAGAACATCCACCTTCATGGGTTGTCTATCTCGCTACATATTCTCAAGAGGGTATTCAAAATGCCTATACCCTCGCCAATGGCAAGGGCACGACAGAACAGGATGATATTTCACGGAGGAAATTTTATCAATAGTCCAATGCCCCACAAAAATTAACTGAAGCCAAATAAAAAAAAAAAACCTTAGGTCTGCAACGAATCCTTATATAGACCCATAGCTGTTTCTTTTCAGGTCCATGGTCCTACCTTCCACAAAATTACATTGAAATCGATCTTGAAATTTCTGGGATATCTTGTGAACAAATTAGCATACATGCACTGGTACATAAACAACTCTCTTCCAACTTCTTTGGCACAGGTAATAACCGTAAGTGTGGTTCCAACTCTGCGGTGATGCATTTTTTCCAAAGGTCACTGGGGAGCCTACATTCGGAAGAAAACCTACAGCCTTGATGTTTGAAATTAAGAGAAAAATTAATCAAGTAGCACACGTGATGAAAACCTGAAATCTCAAAAAAAAAAAAAAAAAAAAAAAAACTTTTTGACAAGTTGACCTCTAGTATGTAAGGATAAGGTTTTCTGTAAATTGAAACCCAGTAGTCGGACTCAGCAAAAAAAAAAAAAAAAAAAAAAATCCCAGTAGGATATATACGCATTTCAAGATTCAAAAAGTGTCATATTACATTTTCAGTCCATAAATAGGGTACCGGAATATATACATTCAGTGTAAGGTAAAATCTTCGGACAAAAAAAAGAAAAAAAAAATTCTTTAAATTTTCTTTTACTGATGAAATGTTTACTATAGCATGAGACCCGAAATACTGAAATAATTATTGAACACAAAGGCAACTGTAATCGTTCCACTGAGTGCTTTCATGTCATCAGTTCCTGAAAAGCAACAACAGGAAATTTTGGAACGGGTGGTTTTGCGTAACAGCTCTTTCATCAGTATTTGAATGAGGAAATAAATATCATCATGTAGAATGTAAGTTTCTGTCTAAGTTTAGCTTCTGAAATCTGTTTTCCCCTAGAGATCAATGTTCCCTCAAAACTGGTACTTTTCTTTACTCAAGCAGGCTGCACACGATCAGCATTACTGTCAGTAATCTATGTACTGTCAATATTACTGATTTTGTGCACTTCACACTGAAGCACTGTCAGTACCGAAAACTCGTACTGATGGATTTCTAAAACATTTGAAATTCGTCGATCCGAATGTTGTTAGAGCCTAAATACCCGATTGTGTGTTCCTTGTAATGTCATTCCCATCAAAATTAACAGATGAGACGAGGCAAAATGGCGGGATAGCTTTATTGCATACATTTATTTTATTATATAAAAGTTTACAAGAGCTGCGGCTTGTTCGCAGTGAGAATTACGCGAGAAAAGACTTGAAAACAGGTGCCTAAGAGAAACTTTGAAGTGGATACAAACTGATTAAAAGTGATGCAACAATGGAAGACGTGAAGAAGAAAACAAATACGTTGCGAAGCAACTTTCGGAGAAGCTAAAAAAAAAAAAAATAATCATTAGTCCAAAAAAGTGACGCAAGCACTGAAGACGCTTATCAGCCGTCCTCATGCGACTTCAACGAACTCTTTTCTTGAAGGATTTATAAAAACCTGTCTGGACCCGAACTGCATTTGAAACATCAGTAGAGGTAATATAATAATTTTCATGTTAAAATTTTTTTTATTTGCTGAATAAGCCAGTACCGTAAACAAACAAAAATTAATAAAGAAAAGACAACTTTATTCTATACATGATTTTTCCTTAAAGTCCATTTCACTTGGAGGAATCACGCGATGTCCGCACTCTGAATTACCGAGTGTTATACTGACACTATCAAATGTGTCCACCGTACTGACAGTACCAAAAATACTGTTATTATTTAATACTGCCAGTGATATTAATAGTGTGCACCAGCCTCTATTTTGGAAAAAGACCCGGATCTTCACAAAAATTATTTATAATATATCCATTCACAAACTATAAAATAACATTTCAACATTTGCGACTTACTTATTGCGTTATCGCGATGTCAGATATGCTGTTTAGTGTGAGAACAATAACATTCAAATTTGGTAGGATAGTGTTCTTAGACAAAACACATTGCAGGGATTCCCAATGTCCTTTTCTTAAAACCTTTGGAAACTCATCTGTAACTTTTTCTCCACGATAAATAAGAACTTATCGAGAATCCACGTGTTAATCCTTGAGAGCCTTTGGGTTTTAAGTTTTAAGAAAATAAATGAATAATACACTTGACAATGACTGCCATAACGAATAATTTCGGTAGCAAGTTTCTTCCACCTCAGTGATTGTCGTCATCAGTTGTGACAAATGCACGTGCCTTATGCAAAACAAACTAGACATAAAAGACGGTAAAATTAACGTGAGGAATTAAAAATATATTTCTAAAACCTCTACAGGTTAGCAACTTTATATAGTTTAGAATAAGTCCACAAAGATTTGTATAATTCAAATACATTTTCGATGACGACCAAAAAAATGTATTTTATACCGATGATGTTAATGCTGCACTTCAATGAGATTTCGAACCCCTCATCAGAAAAATAGCACGCTTGCACAATGCGAAACTACACCACCAGACCCAAAGATACTAATGGAAGAGACCTCAAGTGGCTGCTACTTAAATCCCACGACAACCAACAGACCTCTCTAAACCAGTTCTCGAGATCGAAAGACGTGAGCGGAGAAATAATGAAAATGCTGAATAATGCTACATTGTACCGTAGTTGATGACTTCCGCAGAACTCGCCAACTCCAAAAAACACATAATATACACATCATATACATATACACACATATATACACATACATACATACATACATACATATACATATAATTTTCATTATGAATAAAGTGAGAACAAAAAAGGCTTTTGCGAAATATTTCCATGCTTCAGCACCTGCATCATTGAAATGTTTTTCCACTTATGTGTCTGGGAATGATGACACTTCCAGCTGAACTTAAGACTGAGAGTGACAATGAAATGTCCCATGAGGATTCTTTCAGAGATGAAATTTTTCCTCATACTTCTGTTTTTCCTAACTCCCCCAGCTCTATATCAAGATGTGATGCACTGATTACAGAGGCAGAATGGAACTTGCCCCTAAATGTTTAACATACAAATGAATACTGATCACGATGGCTACAGGCTTGCGTACATGTGAAAGTAGGAAACAGTTGTTGGTCTTAAAAGACGCACGTTATTGCCGTCCTTACTGTTGCGCTCCATAACCAATATCGGCGCCCAATAAAAATCAAGATGTTATAATTGGAGATGAATAATTTTTGAAGCTGAAAATTTGCATGCATTGCAAAGCTGCGTTTGAGGAAGCAAAGTTCTCCGCTGGTGTTCATGTTCTTGAGAAATTTAACAGTAGTTACATGTGACTGATAAAAGATCGTGATATCCATCCTCGAGTCACACAGTTCTCGCCCAACTAGGTATTTTAACCCTTCTGGAGCCCATAGAAACCTGCGTCTGGGTATTTCGATCCTTCTGGTACCCTAAAAGACACAATCATGTCATATTCTTTCATACGTGTTGCAAAGAACGTGACCAAGCTAACTCCGTCTCCCTTCATCACCGTCTCGTCTACATTCTTTTGTAACTTCCCTTATGGTACCATCTCCGACACACAACATACAGAAACTTAAATTACTACTGTCTGTCGATTAACCAATTTTTCGCTGGATATCCATACGGGTACAGAGGATTTCAAACACAACACAAAAATGGAAGATTTCTTAACCGTTGAAACTTTTCGTGCAATTAAACCACAATTTCAAAGCTGACACAACCTCTAAAACAATAATACTATATGATGCAATATGTCTCCCACTAAAAAACGTGCAAATAAATTTGTCAACAACACCGGCCAAGCGGGTTGCTTACATATATGCATCAATCGTCCAGGCTGTTAAAAAACAATTTAATTTAAACTTACTTAAATATCACGGATCTCAGAACTGCCTCTACAAAAGACACCGTGGAATATGTTCCACAATACTGATGAAGGACTAAAGAATACATATAGATGTAAAATTACGATGTTTCTCTGATATCTCCCAGTGTATACACCTGAGCTCCCTCATTTAACACAGACCTTCAAACGACGTCAAAACTGGTCTCGCCGGAACTCCTCTTTTCTCTATATAGCCAACCTAAATACCAAAAAAAAGAGGCAAGAAAAACGCTATCCCTGACATGTCAACATCTTGTTTTCGTTACCAACCCAATGCCAACGCATGTTTGCTGCAACTGTACAAGCGGCTTAACATTTACGAACGGAAAACATTTTGCCCAAAAGAAAATTGCGAATATCTTTCTCAGCAAACAAAAATCAACAGACGGTTCATTCTCGGAGCAGGGAAAATTATACAATTTCTTTGTGTGCCGCTTGGAACCCCTGATCAGTCATATAAACAGTTTAAGGAGAAATAGAGCGATAAATCATGGTTTATATATAGAAACGTGTTCAAGTTTTCATTGTACAAAATTTTTAATGACAAACAAAAAGCAACATATGAATTGTAGGTTTGAGTATAAAATTTTAAGAAATACTATAGCAGTAAATTAATGATTCTATATACAAATAATATCAGTTTTATGATTTGTGAGCACATACAACGTAACAACTGATTATATATATATATATATATATATATATATATATATATATATATATATATATATATATATATATATATACATATATATTATATATATAAATATATATGTATATATATACATATATATATTATATATATACATATATATAAAATATTATATACATACATATATAATATATATATAATGCATATGTTATATATATGTGTATGTGTGTGTAACAAGCAAAGGGAGATGAAGGTGGGTTTGAAATGTCCTCCGCACCACCGTAGTGAAAATGGTAGCTAATATTGTCTGCTGGGCTCGTGTGAGCATTAAAAGAGTCAACAGACTCTCCAACTGGTACGCAGAAAAGGGATTCGTGTCTTTCCAGTGTTGTCATTTCCAAAAATACCTACTAATCTCCAGCCTCCCATCTCCTAATTCTCATCCAAGTAGGTCTTGATCTTCCCACTCTTCTGGTGCCCATAGGAGCCCAGCATACAATATTACCTGCCATTTTCCCTATGGTGCTGTGGAGGACATTTCAAACCCACCTCCATCTCCCTTTCATAGTGACTTGATTTACATATGGAACTTACGTAAGCTCTTACGGTATAACTTCTCGCTATGGCTTGCCATCTGACTCCTTTCTGGTTTCAGCGTCATACCATGATTCACATCCATCTAGCAATACGGAAGCATGTACTACCTTAGTTTCGTATACAATTCGTCTATGTGATTTCAGTCTTCTACAGCCTTCCCCATTATTTGATTTGCCTTTTAAAGTGTTTTTCATTAAATTCCAACCCTAAACAACCGATACTGGATATCATTCTTCACGAATAATTGAAACCCCATTTAGCTTTATTTCATGCCCTGTGTTCATACCCTGTCATTTTTTGTTTGCTCTTCCAAGTACACGTATAGGATACATTCTAATAAGACAGCTTTGTATCTTATGGTGTTTCGATGAATAAAGCAACATCACATGTATATTCTATTTCTGTCAACTTTCTAACGTTACTCCAACATCCAAAAGGGCAAACAGCAAAAGTAACATCATTTTCCTGTAGCACCCTACTCTACTGCAAATTTATCCGACAAGATTTAACCAGCATTAACATTACGTCTGCATCGTCCAAGGATACTTTCAATTAGCTTTCCATTTTTAACGTGAATATCAAAGCATTCTTACCATCAATAATGTTGGTGTATATACAAGCATATGAGTGTATATATATATATATATATATATATATATATATATATATATATATATATATATATATATATATATATATATAGAGAGAGAGAGAGAGAGAGAGAGAGAGAGAGAGAGAGAGAGAGAGAGAGAGAGAGAGAGAGAGAGAGAGAGAGAGAGAGAGATCATGCATATACTGTATGTTTCAGAAAGCTACAACTCCAACGCTGTAATAAAGTATTCCTTAGCCCATCTTTAAATTCTCGAAAAACTTGTTTGTAATGGTCAAAGGTTTACACGCACGAACACCTCTACCCAAACCAAGCCACCAGATCTTGAAACCCCAAACAGAGGCGCCTTTCCCCAAGGGGATCACATGTCAGGTGGCTCAATTTGAATAACAGCCAAAGTATCAATCGTGTTTCCCTTTTGGGCCAAAACCAATTTAGAAATACTAGCGGACGTATCTGTGGTTCAACTGCAATGTCAAGCAATGGTTTTCGTCCAGCACTGGAATTCAACTGGGAATTCCTCCGTGTGCGCGCACGTGTGTGCGGTCACGCGCTGTCACAGAACGAATCATACAAAAATCAAACGCATAACAATCAAAAGTCAAACAAAGCTGGCGACTGCATTACAGTGGTGGGAATTGTTTGATGGTACACAATAACCAAAGGGAGAACCGCTTTAATCTCGAGTTGCCTATGCAATGTACGTTCAAGCATTCGCAAGACGACATCTATCAGTGAAAACTATTTTCATACAATAGAATCTGAAGACGATAATACTCTACACCTACATAACTGTTTACGCATTTATTCGCTTTTACTTAGGAAGCGACAAAGAAAAATACAAAGGCTCACAACCCTATCAATAAATGAAGCACTACAAGCTTCTCAGTTATCTAAATTTTAATCTTTCGCTAAGGGAGCAAACTGTATTTCCATTACAGCATGGAAAGCAATGCATGGAAGCACGGCTAGGGTTCCTGAAGGTATGAATGAGCAATAAGGAGCAAACTATGCTACACTCGCGTTATACGGAGAGGCAATGATTTGCAACAACAATACGCAATGCATCCGGAAAACAATTCAGTTCACGAATGAAAATGATTACAATAAAAATAATTAAACTATACATGTCCAATCATTTACAATAATTCAATTCCATTTATTAGGCAGGACGTTTCATCACCTATGTTGTTCTTTTCTCAGCAGCAAAGACTCAGAATACAGAGAGCATCAGCACACATCAGAATACTGTATTGTATGAGAACTCTTCACACTGCCATGAAACATACAGTAGCGGTAATGCCATGTATTGAAGACTAATCACTGAATATTTTTTTTATTTCTATTAAAAACAATGCAAAACTTGAAAGAGGATTGAGAGGAGATATAAGTAAAAAGTAGAGGTGAAAATCATGCAGCTATGAGTGCTTATCGGCTAGAAAACCATGGGTCCAATCACTTACTACAATACTATCTTATTTATTAGCACAGAATTTTCAGAACCTATGTTGTTCAGTCCTCAGTAAGAAGAGTATGAATGCAAAATTCATCTGGATTCTTATCAGAACATTGTACGAAAACTCCTGAAGTCATGTTGTGTAAAAATTAAACATTGGATATTCTGAATGATATCGATGGGACTGACGGAGGAGACAAATAAAATTGAGAGATAAAAATCAAGTGGAAGTCAAATGGGTAGCTATATACTGGAAAAACAAAGGTCATATTAGACTGGATATTCATAACCTGCACTGTTCTATTCTCAGCATATAAGATTATGATTGTAGAAAACAGATTATTAGGTGGAATGAAAAAGTTAAGCCAATCAGATAAGAGGTACAGGGAACATTAGGACTGACACGCCAGTCGGGAATTATGATTGCCTGGCTGGACAGTAAGCACCATACTAGAGCTCATCCTGCAAGCACTATACTAGAGCTCAGATATATATATATATATAGAAGAAGTGAAAGGTTGTGAACAGTGATACCATAAGAGGTGCCAAATATATCTTGTACCTCGGCAGAGGAGTACCTATTAAAGGGTTGTGGGTTCCTTGGTGGGAGGAAAGCTCCATGAAAGGCAAATAAGCCATTTCTTCCAAGGCTACTTGCGATTGTAGTTTTCACTCCTTAGGGATTCCAAAAACAAGAAAATACTAACATCCTCGCCACTTTGCAAGGTGTGATAGGCAGAAAATGCCAGGGGGCATGGGGTTTGCAAACTTATTCACTGAAATGGTATTGTAAAGAATAAAAATTATGTCTTGGGGGCTTGTATATGCATGGATGTGATGCAGAAGTTAAAAAATGTATAATAGTTGATTTGTTTAACTTCAGAAACTTGGATGTTTAGGGACAAACGTGAAAGTATGGAAAGCCAGTGTGCAGAAATGGGAAGGACAAAAAGTGATTGTACTTAAGAGGTAGTTGATAAGTGTAGTTTATAGTTTCAAGAAAACTTTGAGGACACGTGAAAGAGTACAAATGTGTTCGTTTAATAATTGTATAGGTAAATTTGGCAGGAAAAAATTGTAATATTAAGGTGTATGGCAAAGGATACATCAGTGTGTTTTTAGATATTTTGGTCAGAGGACAGAATGGGCAAAATCTTTCAAAAGTCTTATGAGAAGGGATGGCAAATTAGATAAAAGCGAATGGTTCTGCGTATGTGTGTAGGGGTTTAGCATTTTACCGATAAGCGTGTGTACATGGAGGATTGTTAAAACAAGAAAATACTAACATTGCACCTGAAAATGTCATTCAAATAACAGGTAAAGTATGCACGTGGAAGGGAACGTTGTATTGTTTTTTCTGGATTCACCACCTGCTTGCTTGTTTATATTTATATATATATATATATATATATATATATATATTATATATAATATATATATATATATATATATATATATATATTTATTTATTTATTTGTCACTAAATAACAATATATTCAGCTATATACAGGTGACTTACCGAATGTAAGTCAGGGTTTGTAAAAACTAGACGCATTTGTTGTTACAGAGATTTGTAAGATTGTTTCTTTTTAATCACCTGTTGAGTTGTTCTGTACCTGCTGTACTGGTTTTATTTTGAATATTTGTGTTTCCATTTTTTTCAGCTTTTGTGTTTACTTTATTAGATATTCCAGTGTTTTTAGTATTGCACCTGGAAAATGTCTTGAAATAACAGAAATAACACGAAAGCGCTTGGTATATTTTTCCTTCGGCCTTTACTGAATATATATATATATATATATATATATATATATATATATATATATATATATATATATATATATATATATATATATATAAATATATATATATAGTATTAAGATCCACCTGAACGGATGGGATGGAATGTAAGGCCTCGTATGGCGGAATTCTGACAAAATCATTATGAAACGAACAGTCTGAGTTCAGCTCTTCCCCAACTATAATTTGAGGGATGCGACTGTTAGTCCCAATAACGTAACACATCTACAAGGGTAATTAGACGGTTATTTAAGGATCTCTTCCACAAGGGTAAGTGCGACCATGACAAGGTTTTAGCGTATTTATGAATGGATATATATATGTGTGCGTGTATGGGAAGCATGAATGCACACACACACACACACACACACACACACACACACATATATATATATATATATATATATATATATATATATATATATATATATATATATTTTATATAATAAAAGTGAATGTTTGTATGTTTGTCCTGTATAGAAATCCG
The DNA here is from genome assembly GCF_040412425.1 of Macrobrachium rosenbergii. Classification (NCBI taxonomy): domain Eukaryota; kingdom Metazoa; phylum Arthropoda; class Malacostraca; order Decapoda; family Palaemonidae; genus Macrobrachium; species Macrobrachium rosenbergii. Next base: position 56,742,481 of record NC_089761.1, on the reverse strand, counting down.
AACCGCTTGACAGACCCAGACAAAATTTGCCACACAGCCCCTATGTGACCCCAGGAAGGTTTATACCTCAAAATCAAACCCCTACCCCAGTGACAGACATCAAACACAGACAAAACAAATAAAATTTTCGTTTTTACCGATGCTGTTCACCTTTTCCTCAGTGGGAGTCACCAGTAGCTTGGGCGGAAAACCACCACCCTTTCCGTTGGTAACGTCATTAAACTCCTCCCACTGCAAACCCTATAATTAGTTTAGTACATATACAAAAGTAAACAGAAGTGTTTGACGCTATTAGAATTACTTTCATTTAGTCATAAAGCAATCATACTTTGCCAATAAAATACAAATTCTTAAGTACCCTGTGGTATTACCATCATCATATGTAAGTACTTAATCCACTAAAAAATCACCATCCGCGCATGCGTATTAGATACTGGCTAAACACGCCGTGCATGATTTACAATGTTTCATTTTTTTATTCGTTCACATGCGAATTTCCTCATTAATTCGTTGGTTCCTTCTTCGTTTCGGAATTCGTTATAGCGGAATGTAGATCATTACATTTGGAAATCTTTTCCGAAAGGCATTTGCAGAATCTAAGTTTATGGAGGGTATAAATGTACAGTATATGATGCATACGGGGATTAAATTAGGTAACGGTAACTGCTGCAATCCGAGAAACATTGGTACGATTTTCTTTTGTGGGAGCGGGGTAAAGAATATTTGCCACTGGAAGTCATTCATTCTCTCTCTCTCTCTCTCTCTCTTCTCTTCTCTCTCTCTCTCTCTCTCTCTCCTTTTCTCCATTTTAATCAGTAAGTGTCCAGATATATATGTATTTATGCAAATGTTATATACAGCATGACAAAATTCTGAGGAGATGCAAGGTTCGTCAGCTAGTGTGTGTATGTATGTATGTATATATACATATATATATATATATATATATATATATATATATATATATATATATATATATATATATATATATATATATATATATACATACACATAGGGGAAGCAAGACAGATAATGCCACGATCATCTTCATTAAAACGACATTTAAAAAAAATAAGAGGAAGGAGGGAGCGAGAAAGAGTGAATGAGTGAGGGAAGAGAAGGGAGAGATCCGCCTATCATAACACATCAAGTGAGCCGTATCAAGCGAGTACGTCGTTGGCTTTATGCAAATGACGCTTAATCCTCTGCAGCTCGCTCACCCACCTAACATCTGCAGCCACGCAGAAAGACAAGATACAAGGCGAGGCTTTATGCACGGGACCCTGCAGGCAAACGATATACATCACCCCCTCACACCTCCCCTCACCCATCCATCATCACCCCTAACGCCACCCTGTTCCATCTCCTACGCCGATACCACTCCCATTTCCGGGTCACCCTTTGCCCACTTCCACCCACTCCGCTCCACCTGTTCTACCTCCCAGTCAACTACCACATCCCTCATCCCGCAACACTCCCATGCCGTTTCCCTGGGCTCTGAATTCTCAGGTAAGAGGATTTGGCGAAAGCTATATCCCATACATACGTACACAATTAAGGATCCACCTGAACGGATGGGATGGAATGAAAGGCCTCCTACAGCGGAATTCTGACAAAATCATTATGAAACGACCAGTCGGAGTTAAGCTCTTCCCCAACTATCATTTGATGGCTGCGACTGTTAGTTCTAACAATGTAACAAATCTACAAGGGTAATTAGACAGTTATTTAAGGATCTTTTCCACCAAGGTAAGTGCGATCACGACAAGGTTTTAGCGTATTTATGAAAGTATAAATTCAGTAAGCATATGAGAGGACCAAGAATGGGTAACTTTATAAAACCAGCTTGAGTACAGGCTCAGTTAAAAAGTTCATACCTTAACTGGTTTGGTCCTATTTATATGAGCACTGGCACAACTTAATCTAAAACAGTCTCATCTAAGGAACTATGCATGAGAGACTGTACACATACACAAGTATGCATGTGTAGGTTCTCGTATACCACGTTTCAATGATCTCTAAAAATTCCTCGGGAAGCGACAACGTATTCCAGTAGCATCAGTTTCTGTTTGCACAATGTTCCAATAACATTATTTAATCAAATATCGAGTCCCAAAATTTATTTGTTTTACCGATAGCTAAATAAAAACAAATCAATTTGTGAAGTAAGAACTATTGCGCCGCAATGAACAAATAGCCCAATAAAAACGAGGAAGAGAGAGAGAGAGAGAGAGAGAGAGAGAGAGAGAGAGAGAGAGAGAGAGAGAGAGAGAGAGAGAGAATTTCGTAAGCAAATCACAAAAAAGAGAAATATCATTAAAAAATATCAAATAATTCTAATTATGATAAATTTGGCCTGCAATGAGTAATTCCGTAAAAGCAATCACCAACGTTGACCTTTAACCTGGAAAGCCAAATAACACCAGTGAAGCCTTTATTGTCATGCACAAAAAGGCGATTAATGTTCCGGAATACTTCACGTAAAATGGAACAACATTTCAGAAAAACAGGGAACTAGAAATACTGGTAACAAAATACGAATTCATTATTTTCGCCACAACAGAAAATGCAATCCATCCACAATCACCTTTTTTGTATAATAATGAAAATACGAAAATGACTGTAGTATACTTGACTATTTGATTCCCATGCTATTGTAATTTTTTGCTTTGTTTTGGTAATGAACAATGTTAGTTCTGGTTGTTAAATGGATACAATAAAAAACAAATAAAAACAAATTGTCTTCTAAGGCTATCCGGATCTGAAATCTGCAAATGAAAAGGAATTTCTTTTCTTACTATTAAAAGCATCTTGAAATTATGCTATCTCAACAGCAGTATCAACAACAACAACAAAAACAACAAAAAACAAAAATTCCTGCGATCACTTTTTATCACAAACGAATACAACGGAGACTCAGCCTAGATCATACCTCACTCACTCACTCCGAGAGAGAGAGAGAGAGAGAGAGAGAGAGAGAGAGAGAGAGAGAGAGAGATTCAATGATCGCGTATCATTTGAGCACTTACCCAGCGTCCTCGTTCGGCTTTCATGGAGCCGAACAAACTCTTTAGTTCCTTGACGGTGATAGAGTAACTGGCTAATACGCCCAGGACTTCGATCAGCAAGTCTGAAAAAAAAAAGAAAGAAAAGGAGAAAATTAATATTTCACAGTATGGGTAACATTGACGTTTGATAAAGCTCACTAA
>NC_089761.1:56721772-56734272 GCF_040412425.1 Macrobrachium rosenbergii | reverse complement strand
TACCAAATCATCATACAATGCTGTTGTTTTGTAATAATAATAATAATAATAATAATAATAATAATAATAATAATAATAATAATAATAATAATAAAGGCAGCAGCAACAATACAACCAAAAACGATCAATATATTCACTGTCATCGTCTTTAAATATTCAAATATAAGTGATGCTCAAGATTTGTAAATCTATTCCGTCTTAAGAAGTCATGACAACTTAATTCAGTCTGAACATGAAAGAATACAAGAATGTAAATTTTTCCGAGGAGTAAGCTGACAACGGAAAAACTATTATCACTTTACCGTCACCGTCAAATGTCCGCAAACATTTCACTTCAATTACCATAAACGTCTAAAGGAGGGAGAGGAAGAGGAGCTGGAGCAGGAAAACGACTTGAGAGGATCAGACACACTGACAGACCCTCCTACTGAACGGCACTAAACAAACGATGCTCAAAGGGTTTCCTTAAGCCTCTTCTAATTTTATTTTTCTAAAAAAAGTTCTATTTTTCAGTAGTTAAATGTTACGTTCTGCTTTTCGTTTTTATAAAAATATATAAAATTATACAGCGTATGGAATTACTTTTCTATCTATACCCCAAGAACAGATATGAGGGTGTGAGATTACATACATTTATGCACATTTGTGAATATAACGCGTGCACTGCACAAAATATAACACATACACACATTATACATACATACACACACACACACACACACACACATATATATATATATATATATATATATATATATATATATATATATATATATATATATATATATATATAATTATAGGACACATTCCTGTGACAAGACTTGTGTGCTTTATAGAGAACATAAGGACAACATGCATGGTTTCGTATCAAACTGACACATGCCAAGCATCTATAATCAACGTTTACTCTTAAAAAGTTAATGACTTGAAGTTATCATCAATGTACTATAACGAGGCGGCGAGTAAGCAGCAGTTTCAAGGTATTTTAATTTATTGACACAGAATCTCTGACAGGTCACGAACTCATGCGAGCGGGAAAGTTGCAATTGACATTAGAGGAAAACAGAGGGACGTCTATATACAGTCAGATGTGTTTTCCCACACCTGAAGAATGGTTAACAATTCTATATGCAAATTAGGAAGAGATTTCAAATACACACAGTTAGAGAGCTGGCAATGCCTTGCATACAGTATAACAGTAACTACAATTCTGACAAGGACATAAAGTTACTTTATCTTCTGAAAAATGTATAAAAGATCGTTTGAATCAGGAGCGCTGGATCTGTTTCCTGCAATTCTCGGTGCGTTATGTAGATCTTTTTTGAAGCGAGGATGCCCTGAGGGTTCCGGCGACAGCTCTGGACCTCACAGTACCATTCAGCCTGTTACTCTCTCGCTCGCCCACTGCCTTGTGTGCTCACGTCTGTATGCAATAACATCATACAAACCGAGTGACAATTCTCACTCACTCACTCACTCATTCAATCCAGGAAACTATTTTTTCCAAAGAAAGTTTTTTTTTTTACCTAGATTTATTTCCGCGGTTACGAAGATATGAAACGCGAGATCAACCTTAGATCGTACGCAATGGCTGATTCCTTCCCCTCGCGAAAGTGCAAGCCAGCGCCCTCTAAAAAGCCTCCCTACAGCCCGACAGAAAAGAAACCTCCATCCATCACCGAAACTGCTTCATAACTTCGAGAGATGACGAGGGTAAAAATTATAGGGATGGTTTTTTTTTTTTATTTTCCCTCCTCTCCCTCTCTAGCCACCACTCGTCGCTCACACTTTTTTTATCTTCCTCTTTTTTGTGTTCGTCAGCGGTCCAACCTGAGAGATCTCGCCATTCGGTTGATAGACCAACAGATTCAATATTTACATTCTAAGCACTCGCAAGAACTTTCTCTCCCATACGCTGGAATTTTAAAACGTGAACCCAAACTTGAACGGGAGAGAAAAAAAAACACACACAAGTAAGTTTCTTCTCTTTGGATAAAATCTTGGCACGGCCTTCCTCTCAACGGTAATTTCTGTTTATCTTTCTTATTAAAAACAGATTCCCCTACGACGCCCCTTTTTTCTTCTGTCGCGGGTGCTACGTGATACGAAGTTGAATTCTTAGCGCGCTGCGAACGCCTTTCCCAAACCCAGCTCCCTTTTTCTCTGAGAGTATATCTTACGACTGCCCTATGAACTCTACTTAAAGCCCTCATTCAAGTTTTACGAAGGGAATTACAGCCCCCGCTAGTGTGTACATTTTTAAACCCTGAGCTTGGCGAATTCATAAATCTTTCGCCGCATCCTAGAAGCCCCAGTCCTCCTATCTCAATTCTGCCTCAATGGAGTGTGAAACCAAACTTCCTATTACATACTTTACTAATCGCCATACTCTTTACTGCTTTCCTTTATTTTATCATCACTTCATGTCATCAATGTCTGTCATTTCTATGTGACATTTCGTAATTCATGGCCGGATCAACTTCGCTTCTACCCAGGGATCTTAGTCACTTGTGACCTCCCGAACAAAGAGACTACGGAGCAAATTTGCAAAACGTCTATATCTTTAACGTGTTAAAAGAAAAAGTCCCCCACCACTCAATTTCCTGTTAACATGATACTCTAAAATCGTTGCCCTATTATTCTTAAAACCTAAAAGACTGAATCCTCTATCTGAACACCTCAGTGGTGCAGCGTGCTAGCAAATGCAAGCGAACGCGCGAACACACACTCACATATATGCAAAAATAAATATTTTATATATATATATATATATATATATATATATATATATATATATATATATATATATATATATACACATTAAAGTACACAAACATGCTATTCATTTCATCCAAGCTGAGGAAACCTGAACTTTCGAAAAGAAACAAACGGTTCGAATCCTGCCGATGACGAAGCACTTATTAATTATAATTCCCCTAGGGTGTAAGTTATGCTCGAGGTCTAGAGAACTGGATATTAAACGATATCTGGGGCTTAATATTTGTGATATATATAAGTGTAATATATATATATATATATATATATATATATATATATATATATATATATATATATATATATATATATATATATATATATATATATATATATATATATATATATATATATATATATATATATATATATATAGAGAGAGAGAGAGAGAGAGAGAGAGAGAGAGAGGGGACCCAAGTATTTTTGGTTTGTTCAGTACTCTGTAAAAGAGCTAGTTAATTACAGGTCTTGCCGGCTTAATCCCACATAATCATCCGTATGCCTTCTGCGCCTAGCCCATTTTCTCTCTCTCTCTCTCTCTCTCTCTCTCTCTCTCTCTCTCTCTCTCTCTCTCAGCGCCCAAATTAATGCATCGAACAGACTTCAGACTCCTATGGTCAAGCCTTACATTTCCGTCCTCCTTTTATACTCTATGAATAAATCAATTAAGACTAGAAACCGACGCTCTGATTACACCTAATGGCACACAGACGGCTGCGCGCGTCTGCGCTTGCGCACAAAGAAGCTCAGACTTTGCTAGGAAGACTCCCGATTAAATCGTATCTGGGACCATAATTACCTTTAATTATACGTCTATACTGAGTTATGATTTCTCCGATTCCTCAAATGCATTTGTTGAATCTCTTCCCCCTCTCCCTTCGACCCCCACCATAATTGAAAGCTCCTCTCCCGGTAATTAGTTTCCTGTCTTCATTAAGGTTCACATTAATAACAATATTCATCCCCCGGCCTCCTGCATCGACACTTTGGTAATTATTGGGCAAAACAGATTGCGTTTGGGCAAATAGGTGTTTCTCAGTTTGCAAAGATGCAAACAAAAATAGTACACGCATGCATGCATGCATTACAAGAAAAACGAATATATATATATATATATATAATATATATATATATATATATATATATATATATATATATATCATATATATATATATTATACTGATATATATATATATAGATAGATAGATAGATAGATAGATAGATAGATACATATATATACACACACACACACACACATAGATACATATATATATATATATATATATATATATATATATATATATATATATATATATATATATATATATATATATATATATGAGTATGTATAAATAAAATCTGTCCAGCAGTCCGGCATATGTCAAACAGCATGAAATGTGTTCAGTTTCTGTTTTGTGTTTGACTGCATCAAATTCGTCCCATCTATGAATTGTGCATGAATAAGCGCATTTCCGATTGATGGAGGATCAAGTTATCAATAACGGCTGTTCGGTTTGCCAAACATCAGTCATGACAACACTAAAAGAAAGTGTTGCCTTTTTTTTCGGTTTTAGGCTTCCTTATAACAGCGCATCATACTGAACGTGCGCATTCTATTATGCGACAATATAAAATGCAGATTATGCTCTTAATTGGACCTATTATTTCTCTATTTTCTAGGTTGAAAATATTGTTAATTACGTTTAGCATAAATGAGACAATCTACAAAACGCTAACCTGGTTGATATATATATATATATATATATATATATATATATATATATATATATATATATATATATATATATATATATATATATATATATAACTTCATTACTGTTCAACAGTCAAACAGAGTGAAACCTCGATAGCTGATCGTTCTACATGACAGCTTCAATGCCACTGAGTTTAAATAAACCTTCCTAAATGTCTGACCATAAAATGGCAAACCGTACTTGGAGGCAATATTAAAACTCTTATTAACAAAATTACACTCTCCGACATAAATTAATTTTTCCACTCACCTAATCTCTCTCTCTCTCTCTCTCTCTCTCTCTCTATCACTCTCTATCTGCGTGTGTAAAGTTGTAAATAATTCAAAGTATGCGGGTTTCATCCTGTGGTAAAATTATACGTCTTTAATTTCAGTACTGGTGCCACTTTACAACCCCAAATGGAATTAGAGGCACCATGGAAACTTAGCTAAAATAAATTACCCAAGCCATCCATGAGGATATAAAGGCAAGGCTGTACCGCTATCACACATTACCATTAGGAATTTTAAATTGTCAATAAATCCCACTTTTAGAATCTCCCTCAAGTCTTATAAGCTTTACGGCCATAAATATAGTATAATGAACTGAAATTAATATCAAGTACATTAAAACGGATTTAAATAATGTGAAGGCGTGTGTCCAGGCACCCAAATTATATGCAGAGAGCCACGAAAAATGCTTATAGCCTTCCTCACGTATAATTTTGCTTCAAAATAGAAAATCAAGAATGTTAATGACCTGCCGTGACTTAGCTTTCTCAAAGAGACAGTAAAGAAATGAAAGAAAAGTTAATGGCTGAGGCATTCTTCTCCAGCCGTAAATATTTGGAGGTACAATCATTTTGATAAAAGAAACCACATGAAGCTTAAAAAGGTAAGGAAAAAATGTCAAAAATAAAGGTACTAAAAGATCTTATAGAAATACGCAGTTTCATATATCTAGGAATCTCAATATTGAATACTGCCCTGACAGTGCATTATATTAGAATATACTAGTATGAATACAGTAATACATTTTACAGCTAAAAGCTTGAACATATTTTCTATTAGTGTCTTTAATACACATTAATTAAGGAAAATTCCTCCACTTTAATGGACTCCATCAAAAGGAAGTAAGTTATTCGTTCGGGAAACTAAGAAATTTACTATTGAAAATATGACCGTCAGCTGCAACTGAAATGCCTATACCACTAGCTTACTTAATACAACATTGACCCATTCAACGTCGACAAACCGTCAAGCGAATTAACATCCTTACATAGATTTCTTTACCTTAAAGAGCTGGAAAAAAAAAGTATACCTTAGTTTTACCAGACCACTGAGCTGATTAACAGCTCTCCTAGGGCTGGCCCGAAGGATTAGACTTATTTGACGTGGCTAAGAACCAATTGGTTACTTAGGAACGGGACCTACAGCTTATTGTGGAATCCGAACCACATTAAAGCGAGAAATTAATTTCTATCACCAGAAATAAATTCCTCTAACTCTTCCGGAGATTTACGTATAAAACATACTCAAAAGTAGTTATGAATCGGGAGAACACTGAAGTTTAATTAACCTTACCATATCATCATCAAAATATATCCAAATTCTCGATCTACATTTTCCCATAAATAATGTGAGGGGAATCTTTTCCTGGACTACACTTTGCAACAATCTGCTTCATATTTAACGGTGCTCTTGGCCAAATGTTTATTTCATGAGGGACCTAATATCTTTTGCAAGAGCGTTGTTCTACATGAAGCGATGCCCTGAATTTGGAATAAGTTACACAAGTGTTACAAGGGCAAGGTTATTTCGGCGGGACTCGGTGTGATCTAGATAATTTCAAGAGTATGCAGAGTACCTTTAAGAACCCTTTTTTTTATTTCGGGTATACAACTGTTGAACAAAAGTCGAATATTATTTGACTGTTTGTATTGGAACACACATCTGACTTCACAGGTTTTCATCATCAACACATTTTTAAGAATAGATCAACCAGTCAGTCAAGACAGGAATCGAAACAATTAGTAACATTTGTCTTGACTGACATTTTAGACAAAAAAATCCTGCAGTATGTTCACAACAGTATACAATAAAAACCAAGAGCAAATTATATAAATATTAAAATATATCACAGTGCATATATATTTTGCCTGAGTTTTACTTCACTTATTATTAATTCATTTAATCATGCCAAAGAATTAAAAATCATATGACATAAGCTTGGCCAGTTTCTAGAAACTGCAACATACGACAAAAGCCTAGCGATGTCTTCAGACAGGATGCTAGCAAAGTACGTAACCAGCTGCAGAGGCATGATTTTATAGTGATACTACTGTAGTACGACCCACAAATGTGATTATTTTCATAGACGGGCTTAAAATATTCCTAAAATGACTCTATATCGAAGAGAGGGGTGACTCATAAAAATTCCTCCTGTATGGAAAACGAGCTCATATAAAAAATCACTTTTTCTTCACGGAAATACTCCTTACGGGCAACATTTTCTTTCTGCAAATGCAGTGGCACCAAAGTCCTTTACAGACTACAGCTCCCAATCTCTGCTGAATGGTGTAGGCTACACTGATGAAATCGTAAATACCACACGCCTAAATCTCGTAAAAGAAAGCAAGCGCAGGCGGAAGGAAACAAAACTGGTTGAGTAAAACAGGTGAACAAAATGTCCATCTCTATCTCCATCTTCTCTTTTGATCTCCCACTCCTCTCACCCGTCAGGGTATTGGGTAGCCAACCAGCATATACTCGTATATCTCATCATGGAGGGCAGCGTTGCGTGAGACGAGATTAATGAGAACGCCCAAGATGAGTCAAGCATCGGAGGTGATTTGCGGTTCCCATTTCTAGCGGACACCCACATTTTTGGGGGAGCTTTTCTGACTCAAAAACAGTGCAGATTTTAAATCTGACTTTATTTTAAACGCCACTTGAAAAGTTTGGGTACTAAATGAGTGTCAGTAACAAACACTGAAATTTTTATGGAAATTTATAATCGTCAAAGGTGCTTTTAATATTAGAAGAAAGTGTCAAAACTTTAATAAAAAGGGTAAAACACGTGCCTCCAAATAATTTTGTTGACGATTAAATGCCAAACATACCTCTCCCCCAAAAAATACATGGTTAAAATACGCTTCTTGTTTCTTAGCTCGAAAATTATGAGAGATTTACACATGTCAGAGCCAAACCTACAGAATTCCTACATATTCCCCCCGCTATATCGAAACCTCAGACCACAATACGAAAAATAAACCAACATCATATTTGTGAACATAAAAACACGCTATACATAATCTCGTAAGCATCTGACATAAAGTAACATAAGTGAAGACGTTTCATATTCAAACGTAGAGGCAGAATCAAAAGTATGCCGACCCTCACTTGAGTGAAATTAACGCTCTTTCCACTCTCAATGTAATGACCATTGATAACCGAACTATTGAATATGACTGTACATCACACAGTATCTATAAATGCACAACAAATACACACACTCAAACACATATATACAGTATATATACATATGTATGTATGTATGTATACACACATATACTGTATATACAGAGAGAGAGAGAGAAAGAGAGAGAGAGAGAGAGAGAGAGAGAGAGAGAGAGAGAGAAGATATATCCGTTAATATTTACCTCAAACTGTCGAGAAATACTGAAATATAACTACAGACAAAATATTAAAAATATTGTTAGCTATTATATCTGGAAAGCGCAAGGACAGAATAGGGAGTTATGGAAACGACAAATCGCAAGGGGAGGGGGAGGAGGAGGAGTAGATTTGCATGTGGGGGAGGAGAGGAAGAGGAGAGGGGAAATACGAAGACCTAATCAAAGGAGCTTCAAACCAGATGGGGAAAATCCCTTTCCCCATTTGCTGCTCCATTTAATAGACGCGAAGAAAACTTCGCTCCGATGATCATCTTATTTGGGTGAATCTGAACCGAACGATATTTTCATCATAACCTTCTCCAAATTCGTCGTCTTCTCCCAATTTTCTTTTTCTTTGCATTCGGAGCTGTTCCGATTTCTCTTTTTAATCATCTCCCTTTTATGAACCGGTTTTTTTTTTCTTCTTGGGTCTTCTGTAACATCGATATTCAAATCGCTAGAATCAAGGATTACTGAGACAATGAGAATTTAGTTTGACAAAGGTCCGTTACATACTCGAGTTAAGTAAAAAAAAGTATGAATACTGTTCCATCAACAACATATGTTTATTCTTCTCTCTTTTTAAGTATATCTGAAGATTAATATATGCTGGATAGAATTTTCAATGTAATTGGAATGTCTTGGAAGCGATTTCCTTAACGATAAATTTTTAATTCATAATTCTCTCGAGCATACGATGATCTACTCCAACACACTGTGTTTACTTTGAACAAATGGATATTGTAAATGTTAGTTTGCATATGAACAATCAAAGCAAAAACAATAAATGATCGAAATGTAGTCGTCATTCTGCAACAATTTAAAAAACACACAATTGTGCTACCACCTTTCTCTCTCTCTCTCTCTCTCTCTCTCTCTCTCTCTCTCTCTCTCTCTCTCTCAAGTAGATACACACGCTGTACAACATATGACACATTCTTCTGCCTGCCTTGATTCCGCAGCAGCCAAAGTGAAGAGATAGTCGAGCTGTACCCTTAGGCCCTAGACTTAAAAACTCTCCCGTCCTTGTTATCAGAAGAGCCATTCATATTCTTCCTGCAAGCCTACAAGCCTTGAGAAACGACCCAACCTATTTACGTAACCGAATAGAGAACATAACAGAAAAACATGTATGGTGGGGATCTCCACTTGTGCGGCAGCAACTTCTTAACTGACTGAAGAAATGCGTTTGTTGTTTATTCGACAAATGTGAATTTTTAAGATTACTGAGTAGCAAATGTGTAATGCAATATATATATATATATATATATATATATATATATATATATATATATATATATATATATATATATATATATATATATATATATATATATATAAATAGAGGGAGTGAGAGCTTACATGAATTTGTTCAGAAGGAGAAAAAAGCCGCAAATTTCAAAATTATTCAGATTGCTGGCATATTGGTCTTTCTGAAGAAGACACTACATTAGTTAGTATTATCCTACCAGGTTTGTTAAGGATGGGTACTATGTGACTACTTTGGATCACGATGTAATTTTCACATCCAACTTCTTTACAAGTGAATTTAGTATAGGGTCTGTTTTAATAATGAAGTTGTTTTTAAAATTGGAAATTTTTCACAGGTCTTTACAACGACTCAAAAGAGCTTATGATTTCTACTTCTTAAATTTAAGAACACCGATAAGTCGAAAACTTCCTCTGGCAAACTCTCCGGTAAAAAGTAAAAAGCATAAAATTAAAATCTATCAGATTAATATTTCAGTCCGCAACTAAGATCCTGTATATATTTACTAAACACGGTATCGAGAAGTAGAATGGCAGGACTGTACCTCTATTTCAAAGCTGTAATTAATACTAACTACATTCTACATTATTCCTCTCTCTTTCTCTTTCTCTTACGTACACACACACGCACAAACACACACACATATAGTGAGAGTCGATGAAACAAGAAATTGTTCTACCACTTAAATAATCATCTCAAGTTCTTGTATTTATACGTAACACTGGACATCGTTAAGTTTTATTGTCTATACCTTCCATACAACTGAGAGAATACAAATTGTAAAATATTACGCCAGCAAGATAGCAAATGGTAACGCATTTAATATTTAAATAAATCTTATTACATATTGTTAGTAAGAATATAACTTCATGTAGCTGTTGTTTTATAATAACCTCTCATATAGGAGAATTTATTTACGTACCTTTCCGGCAAACTTAACCTCACTGTGTTGTAACGGCAACTTTTACCTTGCAGTCTGTGTCTGAGCATAAAGTTTATCGATAGTAATCTGTGTTGTCGCAAATGTCCTCATGGTTTTGGAAGAATTAAGAATTCCCTATGGCCTTTTGCATGCAGCGCGATTGCAAACATATGTGTTCCAAAACGATACGTTAATTTCATTCATCGGTCAATCAATCACTCCTCAAGAATTTATGTATGCAAATGCAGTATCAGTCTCACACTTGATGGACCTAGCAACTTTTAGCAGTAAAAAAAAAAAAAAAAAAAAAAAAAAAAAATATATATATATATATATATATATATATATATATATATATATATATATATATATATATATATATATATATATATATAAATATATATATACTATACATAACATCAAAATTTAATTACGTGACAAACATTATTCACATATGCATACAAGTAAAAAATGCTCCAAAGTTTCTTAGGCGCAATCGAGTTTTCTCTATGGGCCGCGGCCCAGAAGCTTCCAGCCACGGCCCGGTGGTGTCCTGTCCTATAGCGTTACCAGACGCACGATTATGGCTAACTTTAACCTTAAATAAAACAAAAACTACTGAGGTTCGAGGGTTGCAATTTGGTATGTTTGATGATTGGAGGGTGGATGATCAACGTACCAATTTGCAACCCTCTAGCCAGAGTAGTTTTTAAGATCTCAGGGCGGACAGTAAAAGTGCCGACAGAAAAAAAGCGTACGGACAGATAAAGCTAGGACGATATTTTTCTTTTACAGAAAACAAAAAAATGGAACCGACACATATATGTCCATTATCAATACATAAAACAAAAGAACGCACATAACGCATAACTTCGACAACGTTAAATCCCAGCGAACACATATTTTCATCGATAAAAAAGGTTAGTTGTTCGGATTCTAGAGAAATCTAACAAGTCACGAGAATATACAACCTCAAGCCATACTTCCTTGGCATAAGCATTAACTGAACTTGGTTACCGAAATCCACGTTAATGGTGCGTAGGTCATTTTTCCAAAGTTAGAATCTTTCTCATCCCAAACCTAATTACTTGTTGCCAGTCAAGAGGACGAATCTTTTCGTAACATTTTCGTAAAAATGCGCAGAGAACCGTTTGCACAATCTTGCTAACAGACAGATGGATAAACCTAACGAAGAATTATGTTGGGGTAGAAGGAATTGAATACGGCGGAAAAGCAGTATTCACTTTCTGTATAGAGCTATTTGTTTATTGCACATTTTCACAGAAATAAAAATCTAAAAATCTGATACGGCACACTAGAAAGCATTAAAAAAAGTGACATAAAATTTGGAACCTGCTGAAAATTTCAGGCCTTATTAACAACATAAATATAGAGAAATTCACAAACAAGGTATGTGTATAAAAGACAGATATCCGTGTCTATACAATGTCTACCAGCGAGCGCAAACACACACAACACAAACACAAGCACATATATACAGTATGTACAGTATATATATATATATACATACATATATATATATATATATATATATATATATATATATATATATATATATATATATATATTTATACATACATACATATATATATATATATATATATATATATATATATATATATATATATATATATATATATATAGGAAATGGTTGGAGTGAAGAAAGGCATCCTTCCATGAAGAGATTGCCAAAGGAAATTTATGAACTGACCCCTTTAGTGAGTGTTGAAAACAACTAGAAAAGGCTCATTAAAAACCATGACCCCGACTCTCGATCATGTTGATAAGAATTTATATATATATATATATATATATATATATATATATATATATATATATATATATATATATATATATATATATATATATATATATATATATATATATATATATATATATATATATATATATATATATATATATATATATATATATATATATATATATATATATATATAAAACGCTGGAATTATCTCCTTCATTTTCAAAGTTCTTGGTAAAAATTGAACAGTATTAGAGCCCGGCCTAGTCAGAAATTTCCATTTACTACTATCCATTAGAGGACACAAGATTTTATTTTGC
>NC_089761.1:56681772-56716772 GCF_040412425.1 Macrobrachium rosenbergii | reverse complement strand
CAACTATTCTCGGTATCGTAACCTAGCGTTCTAACGAGAGACTGAGCATGAATGACTATCAACTACATCTTCATGTAAAGGTAGATATAAAGGGAATAATTAATTCATAGCCATGAGGGAATTAGTCCAACATTCTAAAGCAACTATAATTACGTTGCAATTTATTGTTATAGAAGAGCGCAGTGCACACTCTACATTTCTGGAACTACAGAAGATGTGAAGTTGATTTCTTAAAGTATCGAACCTGTAACTGACATTAATGAGAGTCAATACATATTCATTTACGGGTAAAATGTCTACTTGATATCATATTACTGCATCGCTATCTAAATATGCATATATGTATATACTATATATATATATATATATATATATATATATATATATATATATATATATATATATATATATATATATATATATATATATATATATATATATATATATATATATATATATATATATATATATATATATATATATATAGATATATATATATATACATACACAATATATATATATATATATATATATATATATATATATATATATATATATAATAAACATCGCAAAAGTTATTCTCAAGGTATAGTGAGCTGATGTTAAGTATTTATAGCTTAATATTTATGTGTATGTATGTATGTATGTACGTATATATATACATACAAAAACACATATTATATATAATATATAAATAAATTTTTTTCAAGTTGTAGTCGATTCGATGTTAAATGATAATTACAGCTTAATATATGTGTGAATGAATTCCCGTCACACACACCGGGGCATCTTGTATATTCACAAATATTAAACCATATATTTCATTTAATATCCAGTTCACTAAACCTATGGAACAACTTACACCCTAGGGCAATTATAAGTGCTTCATCACACTCTCTGATGGCTCATTAGTCGCAGTCACTGTACTTTAGTTGTTTCCCAGCCAGGCAGCAGTTCGAATCCCACTGGTGACGAACCACTTACCACTTACAATTCCCCTCGGGAGTACGTTATTCCCGAGTTACATTAAACTGCATATTAGACGAAATTTGTGGCTTAATATTTGTGTGCATGCGTATGTACATGCATATGTGCACAGCATTTGCTTGCAATTTCATACAAAGAATCTAGTTGTCTAAACTAAATTAAACTCCAACAGACAAATTTTCCACGTCTTGGTATAAACCAAGATTATGTTCCAAAAATTCCCATTCACCACGCTATCTGTCCTGGCAATGGATTTTCCAGGCCACTTATTTTAAAATCAACTTATTTTAAAGTATTACTTTACATACCGTCTTGAAAAAATCTTCATTAGACTGAGAACAAAAATTGACGAAAGTTCTGTGATATTTTTAATTGTGGCAGCAAAGTGACCGTTAATGCTTACTCAGCATTAAAAAAAAACTGTCTAGGGAATTTTCTTCCAACCAGAATTTGCGATTCATTAGGTTATTTACAGCGGATACACAACACAATTTCCACAAAAAATCTGATGGATATGTGTCTTCTTGGAAACAATGGTCTCTCTCTTCTTTCAAACATAATTCGACAATTTCTGTAAACTAAAAGAAATAAATGGGATTTAGAAAAAATAACAAGTCCTTGTACTCGCCAACACCCAACCACCAACACAAAAAAAGTCTGCCCACACAGGTAATATCCAAACTCTCTTTACCGTGAAGCGTATACATTGCATTGCTTTTCATAAGTCAAAGGTCGATTTCCATATGATTTGACATCTCTCATGAATTGGAAATTATTTGTAAACCAGTAAAATAGGCGCCGACGTTTCTTCGGCGCAATCGAGATGTCTGTACAGCGTATAATGCTATATGAAACTCTCAGCCACGGTCCGTGAAACTCTCAGCCGCGGACCATGAAACTTTCAGCCACGGCCCGGTGGTGGCCTGTGTAGTTGGCACCTATCATGGATAACTTTAAGCTTAAATAAAATAAAAACTACTGAGACTAGAGGGCTGCAATTTGGTATGTTTGATGATTGGAGGGTGGATGATCAACATAATTTGCAGCCCCCTAGCCTGAGTAGTTTTTAAGATCTGAGGGCGGACGGACAACAAATAGCCATCTCAATAGTTTTCTTTTACAAAAAACTAAAATCCTTGAGGAAAGTCTTAAAATCAATACGAACAATACAAAGCAAGGCCATTAAACAAGGAAATGGAGCATAATGTTCCACTATCAGTTGCTTATATACAAAAATGTACAAGTGATACAAAAACACCAGTAATCCTCCCATACCGTAATTCCCCTCTCTCTCTCTCCACAAATACAAACATTAATTATCATGTATCTGAATATAAAATCTTCGATTACACTTGATTATACAGAGTATTAATACTCCTAAACAATTAGAGCGATTAATTTCTACCTGTCAAATGGAAAAAAAGTGATAATTGCCTTTAAAAAATACGGAGACCTAAGACCTAACATCTTGGGCCATTATCACCATCTGGCCCAAGCTATATCTTAAGAAGCCTTGCTACGTCAGCAGATATTCCAACATACTTCTACTAAATCGGCATTATTTTGGCCATAAACCCTCACGATTTACTACCATGCACTACACATCTCCATTATTGGCTTTATGATGAAATGTGCAAGCTCGATAATGGTGGCAATGTTAATATCAGCAGAGGATGTAGGAAAAGGATATGTATTAGCAGATGACGTTAATACCGTTTTCATTATATTCTTAGTTTCTCCTAGATTAGAACCATGAATATCTCCTGTTCATGCTAAACAATTACCGAACCATGCCAAAACCATAATAAAATACGCGCTCTACCAGAAGCAACCTCATTACTTTATGAAAAATCTGACAGGAGGTCGTATTTAGAGTCACACATTTTCTTTTAAGGAGAATCCGGATTATTATTGTTCAATGCATTGTCTTCAGTCAGGGTTATCACGAAAACAGCTAGAGTTTTAAATAATTGATAAGAATACTTCCAAGAACTGGGAAGAATGTTTCCAAGTGCTGAAGCCATTATCATTTCCTTACACACGACTGTGCCCCTCTTAAAAATAGGAAACCGGCCCTTCATCACAAAAGCCTTCTCATTAACACCCCAACAAAAACGTTACTACGTATATTGACAACTGGCTCCATATTTACAAGTAACTTTCAAAACTGAGAAACAAGTTTCAGCCTAAATGAGACTTTTGTGAGATATAAACGGCACGAGTGCTTTTTGTTTGTTCTAAAGGTTTCTTAAACAAACAGGGCGACGTAAGGGCGCTTTTGTTGTGATTCATTACAAACTCTCGGACAAACACTGGTTAAACGAAAGTCCCAGGAACTTAATCTAAAAAGATCAACAAACTATGATTACACTCTGGAGAGAGAGAGAGAGAGAGAGAGAGAGAGAGAGAGAGAGAGAGAGAGAGAGAGAGAGAGAGAGAGAGAGAGAGAGAGGAATGTCGCAGGGAAAAAACTTGGAATGCTTTTACCTCTCAACTGATTAAAAACGATTTCTTTTTCTGTCGTTTGAAAATGAGCGATTCCGAGAAAAAGACAATGGAATACAGGTAAACCTTACAGTATATTTCCCAATTCATTGTTTGTACAAACCCCCAGCAAGCACAGTATTTCCAATAGCCTAAATGATTTTTTTAAAGTACAAACCCACATACGCAAACTCTCATAAAAGATGGCTTAGGAATTTAGAGGTCTTAATGGAATATCTGCATATAAATAATATATTCTTTTAAATATATAATGGATATATATAACCTATATATTTATAAATATATAATATATATATATAGTTTTACAACTTATAGACATTCTGACATCAGTAAACATAAATAAACACACACACAAATTGATGTCAACTTTATTGAGACATTAAAAATTTCTGATAACCAAAATTTTCACAAGAAAATAAATAAATTACTGTACTTTCATATGCATTAGTATTGCCACATTTACAGTCACTATAAAGTTTAAATTACCATTATGATTTTTTCACATTATCGCCATCACCAACATCAACAGTAACAATAAGGAAAATGAAAATACTTGGATGGAAAACAAAATTATATTTGAAACAAAGCGAATTAAATTTCTAGATGTTCTCAGACACTTGCAAACACTCGTACTCGAATCATTTATTATCAAATCGTAATGTCGTTATTCTCCAGTTATGGTCATCAGGTGAAACTTATAACTCTATGACTGACTCCCAATTAACAATGTTGTTATTTGTTAAAATATTCCGTGCGAAAATTTACTGGATCAATTCTTATCAATCGAAAAATGTACCACTTGCATGAAACGTCTGGGTATTTGATGAGGCACTCAATTTAGGCTACCAAACAAAATTAAATGAGAGAGAGAGAGAGAGAGAGAGAGAGAGAGAGAGAGAGAGAGAGAGAGAGAGAGATACCCACGTAAGCGCCTAATTAGCTTTAACTCTGTCCTAATGAAGCTTGGTGTAGTCTAAAAACTATTAGAGAAACTCTTAGCGGGATACGTTCGTATGGATAATCAGCAGAGAACGTCTGATATGACTGCTAAAAGAATTAAAAATAAATAAATGAATAAAAAGCTAATTTACCTACGAAAAAGCCAAAGGATTATCAAAGGCTATGGAACGAGGAGACCTAAAAATATGAATCAAGGAACACCAACGACTATGGTGCAATCATGTAAAAGCCAACGGAGAAGCATACTAGAAATAATATCTATATCAAAAATAGCCTAAAACAATATGTGTCAAACACTAAAGGCTATGGTTAACGTTTACAAACGGTTGAGGCGCTAAATACTCCTCACTAAGAAACATCATAAATTATTAAGATAACAATAAGCATTCTGAAAATATTGCTACAAAAGATATGCATGTCCTCTGCGTTCTCCTAACCAACTTCTCTTGAAGTACAATAGGATTAAAGAAATCAAACAGACCGACTAGCAACCAATGCAGATCTGTACATGATCTATTTTTTACCAAGTTTGGCTGCAATTCCCTCACCTACGTGGGATAAACTGCAACAGCACAGTCAATACGACAGATAAAGTGACAGCTAGATATGCATACAGACAAACGAATACTTCCAGACATACACATCTTTGCATCGTGGTCTACCCTTGAACAAAGTTTAATTGAATCCCTACGTCGTGCAAGAGTTCCAATGACAAGGGAAGTGTGACAAACACGCTGACGGATAGACATAAGAAATATCTCTGATGTAAATCTACGCATGATGGTCGCCCTCATGCGGTTGTTCTATGTTTATTCTACACTTGGTTGAAATCCCTTCAATCATGTAAGGAGTATTTCAGTAGCTACGTGTGACAGCCAGACAGATGGTAAGATAGACAAGTTCCCTTCAAGTACTTGTATGCACGACAGTCTACCTTTGTACCATGTCTGAAATTATTCCAAATGTGTAGAAGCCGTCATGACAAGGTAATTATGACAGGCAAACGATAGATAGGCAGGCAGGAAGCAGTCACTGTTCATGCACATCTTTGTAAGACAGTATATCTTGTAAAAACTTTGCATAAATCCCTTAACCCACCTGAGAGTTGACACAGCTAGGTAGCATGAAGGGCACAGAAAAACAGATAAGACAACCTCCTCTCATATAACTCCAAGCATGATGGTCTAACTTTTTACCAGTCTGACTGAAACATCCTCAGCCGTTTAGAAAGAGATGCAAGGACATCAGAAGCTTAACAAATGCTCTACCAGATGGAACGAACATATAGACGATCTCTGTTCTGTACATTATTGAAAGATATCGACCTTTGTACCTAGCTTGTGAAGGTAATACAAGACACAGCGATAGACAATTACACGGGCAAACTCCTTCCATGTGCATCTATGCATGATGGTCTACACAAGTTCAGCTGAAATCCCTTTGACTGTAGAAGTTGTTATGGTGACCATCTGAGTGTAAATGACACAACAGACGAGCTCCCTTAATGTACATCTGTGTATGATGTTGTACCTGGTATTCCTCGCATTGTGCAGAATTGAGTTGGTAAGGTAACCCTGACTGACAAACTAATAAACAAACATACAGACATTCTCATTAAATGCACATTTGGGCATGATCTATCTTTGTACCAAGTTTGACGGGAATCTTTTTTTTTTCCGTGTAAGAGATGTGATGACAAGTGTTACAAACACACTGACAGACAGACAAAAGGAAAGGCAGACCAATGATCTACCTTCATGCGGATCAATGCATGACGGTCTCCCCATGTAATACGTTTGTCTGAAATTCCTACAACTATGTGGGACAGCCACACTGAGAAAGGGCCGGGAAGAGAGACGGACAAACGAATGGAAAAATTTTAGTCTCTCCTAACTTTGTCAATGGGTGACTCAAGGCCACAAAGAAAATTTTATATGGGAAGTAAAGAGTAAACAACCACGAGAAGAAACTAAGAATGTGTCAGCAGAGTACCTCTCAAGTTTTACATCATTCATATCCCTCAGCCTTCATTCTACGATGTCTCTTGTAACTAATATCAGTAAATCCATGGATTATAGATCAGTAAGTTTAAGAGCCTTTATTGTGTTCTTGCGGTCTCGGGAAATTCTTCTAATATCTCAAGCCACCAGCCACGCTACAACTTCCCACAAGTCCTCTTGCAGATTCGGTGATGGGTTTTTCTCTACTACCATGCTCTGACACATCTTCCTGTTTCCGTTTTCCCAGATGATAATCATTGTTTCTGGTCCCAGTTTGTGCCATCTTTTTGGGTTAAACCTTAATTTAGTCTTTCTCTTCAGGGCTGGGCTAGATAAAGCATCAGGTTGCTCATTCATCGGCAGTTATATTAAAAAAAAATAAAAGACGCCATTAAAAGTAACCTATCGTAAGAATAACTGTCTAACCAGTTTCACTACTAAATTATGTTTTCAAGGAAATATAGAAGGAAGCCTATATAACGTAAGCTACCCATTGAAAAAATATATCAATTATATCCACAATTTATCAGGATATAATAATTAGTAGTTAAATAATGAAACTGCACTATAAAAGTATCCATCTTTGGCATTAACTTATTATATTCGTAAACAGAACATAAAACAGTTTCGTATGAATACAGTGAACAAAAAATAAAATTCGAATATTACCCTAGCATACAACAATACATTATTACTAACACAAGTCAAAAGTATTTTAATATGTATGGGAGGTTCATTTTTACCGTCATCAAACTTTTCTTCTTACTTCCACATCTAACAAAAGGCTGCTCAAAACATTTTCTATAGGGTGTTTCGATCGCCATTACCTCTGATGGCGATAAATAAACCTAACAATCAAAATTTTCAGTCTCATAATCTTTGGTTTGACTAACTTTCATAATAATAATAATAATAATAATAATAAAATAAAAATAATAATAATATGTAACAGAGAGGTCGGAATGGGTGGAAATATCAGACAATGGACGAAGCCAGTTACAGAAAGAACAAAGACCCCCTCCATGAAAGCCTACAACACAAGGAAACTAAGGAAGAAAACAAGTGAAGTTAATGAAATAATGAGACTAATACAAACCACTAGTATCACAGAAACAAATAACCTGGCATATGCAGGAGCAAGACTTGTAGTACAACTCATGGGGATACAAACACCAACACCACCATCACAACCAACCCAACAGAAACCAAATCAGCAACTGCCTTGGAAAAGGCGCCTGGAAAAACAAATCATGGCGATGAGGTCTGACTTGAGTAAACTGAAAGAGATGGCAGAAAAGAGGCTAAGAAGCAAGAAAACACGAGAGGAACTGAACGAGAAATATACAAAGTACAGGAGAAGGGACTAAACAACACAATAGAACATATGGAGCAATCCGTTATCACACAGCAAACAAGCAACATGGCTCCAGGAAGTCAAGGCAGAAGAAATGGGGAGAATAAAACAAAGATTCGCCGAAATCACTAAAGACACAGCCAGACACCAACTAAAGAAAATGCCCAACTGGAAAGCCCCAGGTCCCGATGAAGTCCATGGATAATGGCTCAAAAACTTAAAGGCCCTACACCCACGATTAGCAGAACAGCTCCAGCACTGTATCACAAACCACCTTGCACCCAAATGGATGACCACAGGGAGAACATCCTTAGTACATAAAAACAAAAACAAGGGAAATATAGCAAGTAACTACAGGCCTATCACCTACTTACCAATAACGTGTAAGTTACTAACAGGCAGGGGCGTCATTTCTGGGGGGGGGGCACTTGCCCCCTCAAGACACAGATGGCAACCCCAAGGCTTGGTTTAACCCACTAGCCTTTGAAATAATATATATATATATATATATATACAGTATATACAGTATATTATGTGAGGGGGTGTGGCACATCTGTCTGCTGTTTTATTTACTCAATACAGCTCTTATGTGGCTTCAAAATGCTCCAAAATGCGAACAAACTTCCAGAAATGTTATATATTATGTGGGGGTGTGGCAGCACCTGTCTGCTGTTTTACCTACTCAATACAGCTGATAGTGCTCCAAAATGCTTCCACTGTCACCCACCCCATACTATAAGCTCTACACCTTGCCCCATACTATAAGCTCCCTTTGGCCCGGAAAAATCTGAAATGACGCCACTGCTAACAGGTATCATCAGCAAAAGGCTATACAACTGCACAAAAGAAGTGCGATGGAAGAGAAGGACTGAATGAATGCTGCAGAAGGGAGTGTAGGGGCACAAAAGACCAGCTCCTGATAGACAAAACGGTAATGAAGAATAGTAAGAGAAGGAGAACCAGCCTAAGCATGGCATGGATCAACTACAAGAAAGCCATTGACATGATGCCGCACAAATGGCTAATAGAATGCCTGAAAATATATGGGGCAGAGGAAAACACAATCAGCTTCCTAAAAAATACAATGCGCAACTGGAATACAGTACTCACAAGCTCTGGGATAAGACTAGCAGAGGTTAACACCAAGAGAGGAATATTTCAAGGTGACTAACTGTCCCCACTACTCTTCGCAGTAGCTATGATTCCCATGACAAAATTGCTGCAGAAGATGGATGCTGGGTACCAGCTCAAGAAAGGAGGCAACAGAATTAATTATCTGATGTTCATGGACGACATCATGCTGTATTGTAAGAGCATCAAGGAAATAGATACCCTAATCCAGACTAAGAATTGTATCTGGGGACATCAGGATGGAAAATGTGCCTTGGTCAATATACAACAAGGCAAAGTGCCAAGGACAGAAGGGATAAAGCTACCAGATGGGAATAGCATCACATAGATGAGACAGGATACAAATACCTGGGAATAATAAAAGGAGAGGATATAAAACAGCAAGAGATGAAGGACATGATCAGGAAAGAATATATGCAGAGACTTAAGGCGATACTCATGTCAAAACTCAATGCCGGAAACATGATGAAAGCCATTAACACATGGGCAGTACCAGTAATCAGATACAGCGCAGTAGTGGAGTGGACAACGACTGAACTCTGCAGCATAGACCAGAAAACTAGGGAACACATGACAATACACAAAGCACTACACCCAAGAGCAAATACAGATAGACTATACATAACATGAAAGGAAGGAGGGAGAGGTCTACTAAGCATAGAGGACTGTCAACAGAGCACTGGGGCAATATCTGAAAACCAGTGAAGACAAGTGGCTAAGAAGTGCATGGGAAGAAGGACTGATAAAAGTTGACAAAGAACCAGAAATATGCAAAGACAGAAGAATGAAAAACAGAACAGAGGAATGGAACAGCAAACCAATGCATGGACAGTACATGAGACAGACTAAAGAACTGGCCAGCAGTGAAACATGGCAATGGCTACAGAGAGGAGAACTCAAGAAGGAAACAGATGGAATGCTAACAGCAGCACAAGATCAGGCCCTAAGAACAAGATATGTCCAAAGAACAATAGATGGAAATAACATCTCACCCATATGCCGGACCGGCGCTTGCACAGAACCAGTACAAAAAGGGGCATGATTCAGTAGCAAAAGCCCTCCACTGAAGCCTGTGCAAGAAACACCAGCTAGCTTGCAGTAATAGGTGGTACGAACATCAACCTGATGGACTGGTAGAAAACGATCAGGCAAAGATCCCCTGGGACTATGGTATCAGAACAGATAGGGTGATACGTGTCAATACACCAGACTTGACGCTAATTGACAAAATCATGAAGAAAGTATCACTCATTGATGTCGCAGTACCATGGAACACCAGAGTAGATGAGAAAGAACAAGGAAAAATTGATAAGTATCAAGACCTGAAAATAGAAATAAGAAGGATATGGGGTATGCCCGTGGAAATTGTACCCATAATCATAGGAACACTAGGCACGATCCCAAGATCCCTGAAAAGGAACCTGGAAAAACTAGAAGCCGAGGTAGCTCCAGGACTCATGCAGAAGAGTGTGCTGTTAGAAACAGCACACATAGTGAGAAAGGTGATGGACTCCTAAGGAGACAGGATGCAACCCTGAACCCCAAATTTAAAAAAAAAAAAAAAACACCCAGTCCAATAGGATGACTGCGATAGACCAAAATAATAATAATAATAATAATAATGCATCAGTAGCAGTAGTTATAAGGATTCCCGCAGCAATAATATTATCTACCAAATGATAACTGCTTTAGCTAGTACAAACATTCAAGTCAGAAACTTCCTATTGCATACAGTAAGGAACCCTACATTATATATCAATATGGAAAATGCACCGCTCTAGTAACCCATGAAAGACATTTTCAAAAAACTTGATAGCAGATATTCTGCAAAGTGGGTGGTTCTGCATTTACCAATGAGAAGCAATATGTTTGAGTATTTTTCCATAGCTACAAAATAATGAAATAAAAGTGAGCAAAAAAGAAAAAAAAGATAAAAAAGCTCACGGTGAAACACGTCACATAACTGATCGCTGTGCGTCAACTTTTATCTAAGTCATAAAAATAGCTTAAATAGTTCAAAGGTTTAATTTTAAAGAAATACGACGCAGCTGTGAAGGCCATAACGTAAATCTCTTATGTGGGGGGGAAAAAAAGAACTTGGCCACACCTAAAGGCCTAACGCCTACAGAAAATGAGTCCTATTTCTTGTCGTTTCTATTTTATGTTTAAACTTTCCCCAGAAAGGATATTCTTTGATGGCAATATATTTTACAACTTGAAAAAACCTTGAATCTCAAAGCCGCTTCTTTTTGAAAAACTTTACTCTTCCCATAAAACCTAAGCATTTACTGAAGGATAACTACATAGTTGTTGGTAAGAACAATAAAATACATAAAGTAAGTAGCCTATAATTCCATGCGATGGTATCCTTTTCTTTACAAACCAGCCTTATCTGTGGTTCTTTCGTAGATAAAAATAGCCTATCCGAGCCGCTAGTCTTGTCCAGTTAGTTAGCACTGCCTTAAAGTTTTTTTCTTTTTTGTCTAAGCCTATGTAAGGTTTGTTTCTCTCCTATTTTATCAAGCTTTTATTGCTCAAAGCTTTGTTACCATCAGCATAAGCCCCAATATTCACTCCTACATGGTATGCATCTGTACATCAAAGCTGAGGTAATCTATAACATAAATCCTTTAATCACACTTGTTTCTGCCGTTCATTCACTAACTGAATGATATAACAATATATAAATTCAATATTTTTTCCACGAGGACACCCCGATGAACAAAGATAAAATATCACTTCCACTAGACAAATGGAGTGTAACTACGTAACGTAAGAGAAGAAACAACGATATAAAATTAGTCTTCTAGGTACGGATTTCACAAATACTGACTAACAAGCAGAAGAGATTTGACTTACAAATACTCTTTTGAAGATTGGGCTGCTGAATGTGCAAGGGAAATAGTAATTAAATCAAACAAAAATAGAAACAGATAAAATGGAAGAACTTCCCCTAAGAGAGGGGAGCGAAAACCTGAGATAATGCAAATTTAAAGCAGGAAAGAAAAATACAATCGGAGCTGTTTAATTTCAGCTAGAGGCATCCAGCCTCCACTGATGACATCAAACCTTTGCCTAGTGACATGAAACCTCAAGGAACGCTCCAATCTAGAAGTTAGCTGTCAGAAAATAAACAATATCTAGTTTCTTACGGCAATGCCAACAAAGAGGAACGACAAGGACTAGACACCTAAGCAAGCTGAGCGTTTTATCGTCCATAATATCCACATAACAAGTCACAGGCTCCGTCATGAGGAGCACCTCCATCTCCTTGTCCAAAAAAGAAAAAAAACTTTGTGGTCTGCTGTATACTAGTTTATCTACATGTTATATTCCTCTACTCAATTTTTTTTAACTGTATAAATTATTTAACTTCCAAAGTAATGAAAGAATAATGGTCAAATCACATCAGTACGGTCTTGAAACCATTTTGTTTAAAATTCATAACACGCCAACATACCTGCAAAAGCATCTTGCTAACCTGCCACAAACTCTTCAAAGTACATTCACAACAGCACATTAGCAATGAAACGAGGTTAATACTCATGTTATAATTTTGATATGCTGACATACTCATGTCGAAACATTTTACACTACGGCATTCTCTATTATCTCGCAACATGCAAGGAAGATCACAGGTCAGGATAATAGCGTCGCATATCCAGAAGACCTCCTCAACAATTCAGCCTTGGTCGCATAACTGGATCTCGATATGCCTTAGAGAAGAAGGAGCAGTCAAGAATGAATAGGCCATAAAATGAACGATACGTATACAAATGTGAAATCTTCGGTACATCAAATACTTGGACTTGCAGTTTATTCAAGTTTTGCTGTTAGGTCAGGTGCAAAAAATTTTGGTCATCAAGACCCTTTATTAGGAAAATATACAAGATACCTTTGCTTAAAATAACCAGTTATTTGTAAAATTTGACGGGAAAGAAAAAACGCCCAAAACTTTGTAACTGCATTCCCAAGCACTCCTAAAGCACCAATCGGGTGCTTGTAATAAAAATATCGTTAACTTGAATAGTGTCTCTTAAGTATGCCTAATAACCCTGAACCTAACAACTCCTCCCACCAAAAAAGTCCCCCTCCCCACACACACACACACACACACACACACACACACACACACACACACACACACACAAACCATAACTATTGCCTGTCTATTTCCCCGAAAGCGCCGTCTTTTTTTTTTTTAATCTGCTGATGTACCATTCTCAAGTAATTAAAAAAAAAAGTCTGACAGTTTACCTCTCCATCAAAGAAACTTCGCAATATTTTTAACTTTTGAACGATAATGATATGGGTCACTCAGCAAAGGTATAAAAACTAAAGCTCGACCTCCCCGTAACAACTGTTCAAATAAAAAAAAAAATCCCGGATTTGAATAAAATACATCACTAACACGGAAGAACGTACTGGATATAATCCACTCCACCAATTAAGGACATTTCCATAATGAGGCTATAATTGTGATAGCATTCAATTGGTCCGGGATGATCGTTAATTGAATGAAGATTATACAGAGCCCCCTCGGACATCTCATCTCATAGACCTTAACAAGCTCCTCTCTAGTTCGATGTCACTGATGAGGTTTCAATTCTCTTGGCCCTTTCCACGACGCGTCAAAGGAAGTCTCTGAAGGTCT
Organism: Macrobrachium rosenbergii; assembly: GCF_040412425.1. Taxonomy (NCBI): domain Eukaryota; kingdom Metazoa; phylum Arthropoda; class Malacostraca; order Decapoda; family Palaemonidae; genus Macrobrachium; species Macrobrachium rosenbergii. Next base: position 56,703,181 of record NC_089761.1, on the reverse strand, counting down.
GGGATTAAGGCAAATAAAGAAGAAGGATTTCTGTTAAATATAGTTATATATAACTCTGTGATTCGCAGACACAGAACGGCACGTTTGTCTTTCGCAATATGCTCACATTCTTGCTAACGTCAGCATCGTTATATAAAACATTCAAGAAACATTAATCATATTAAGTAGTAAGTTTTAAATACTTAAACCTATCCGGCAAAAGGCACTCAACTTTCGGTCTATTACTTTCTCTTTTGAAGTTTCTTTATTATAAAAATTAAGCTTCAAAGACTGTCCATTAAAAAACAAATTTTAAAAGTAAATGAAACTCAACAGGAACAAGTTGAAGATGTGAAGACTTAATTCATCATCAATTCTGCTGACAAAAAATGTCCTATTCACCAAAATCAAATTCTTTCTATAAAAATTTGGAGTTAGAAAAATGTAGATAACTTAATTGACTTCGTCACTGATGGAAGCCTGCGATCTCAGCTTTTAAACTTCTCTTCCATCTTCTACGTCACATTTATTTTTACTTTCTACAAAGTTGTTCATAAAAATAACAATCTCGGGGTGTCTTTGAAGATCTCTCTGCCCAATCAGACATACGCAACAGACAAAAAGACATATGCACATTTTATATCTTTGCCCGTCTGAACGTAATGACATTATTTCCACGATACACATTCACTCTTAAAGGCGTGTTTTACTTTACCAGTACTCAATCTTTTCTCTGTGCATTCTTTTGCCTTAAAAATATGACTGTCATATACCAGGAACATCTGAAAATGTGTTGGCCATGCTAAGTTGACAGACTAAAAGTTGGAATTAAAAAGTAATGAAAATATTCAGGTCACCACAGTATTTTGAAATGGTAGATGGGATTTGCTGACATTTGCGGGAAACACTTTAAAAGTACTTTTTAGGTATTATTATTATTATTATTATTATTATTATTATTATTAAGTCCAGTGGCCTGATCATGGAGAGTGGCCTGATCAGAGAGAGAAAAAAAAAAAAAAAAAAAAAAAAAACAGCCCAGCGGTGCAGGACCCTCTGAAGTGAACCAACGTGGTCTACCAGTACAAACGCCCTGTCCGGGAATTCCTCGGCGCCTATATCGGTATGACCACAATAAAATTTTCCAGGAGGATCTCCTACCACGCTCAGGAAGGCGCCATCCATAATCATACCGAGAACACCGACAATATCAGAATAGCACGGATGGATATAATTCTTAATATCGGAATTATTGATTAAGCGGCACTGGTCTACCGCCTTCGCCTCCTGGAGGCCCTACACATCGATAAGGAGAGACCTAGCCTCAACACCACAAAAGAGACGTCCCTCCTCCAGACGGTGGCATGTAGGGCGCCGCCCGCCTACACCCCTGAGCCGAACGAACGGACCAATCACGTGATGGCCCCATCTACTGGCAGTGACCTTCCTAATACTACCCTCCCAGTCTCCAACGTCCGCACGCGGAGACCAGCGCGAGCATCCACCTCTGGGAGACGGCTTCGTTCAGGGGCTTAATCTCCTGAACCAGCCAATGAGAAATCAGCTCTCACAACACGGAGCACCCGGGACGCTATAAATACGGACTTAACGACCCCATTCCAACCAGAACAAGCCCACGCTTCCTTGAGAATGAACCAATGATATGGCTGGAAACGTTGGAATTCCGCTACGCCCTTAGAAAGACGAAGAAGATTCTCCACACTAGAATACGACAAATCCTGATTCTGCAACTCTACGCCCACGACACGCCATTTTTAACTTCCGCTCATAAGGAATAAAATTGACCTATTTCGAAAAACCATTTCCTTACCCAGACTATGAATATCGGCCAGTTATTAGCAAATATCAGTTCTGATAAGAAGAACTGAAAATACCATATTTACAAATTCAATTCCACTGATGCTGTCATTCTTTTTAACTAGACATTATTATTATTATTATTATTATTATTATTATTATTATTAAGTCTTGTCAGGTGAAATGGCTAAAACTGTGGATAACTACATTGGAATCCTCTTTCGTCTTTGCTGATTGACCCTCTTGTGGATTCTGCAATGACAAAAGTGGTCGGATATGGAAGAGGTTTAAATTGGAGTAAAGACAGAAACGTGACAGACTCAAACAAACGAAGATGATGCTCTTTTAACAAGAGAATCACCACAAAGCTTTTCGGAAGAATGCATCAATCACCTAGAGTCATGGAACTCAGATAAATTTAAGAAAAGCAGAGGTAAAGAGAACAGAGTATGGAAAGGACTGATGAGACCGAAGCTTTCATGTAGTCAGAAGCGATGATATCCAGTATCTCTCTAATTGGAATTTAGTGAAAGACTGTATGTAGGCAAATCAAACAAGGGCCTAATGAATAAAATTTGAAAACCAAATAATACTGAAATTGCATGCGAAAGTCAGATCATGCAACTGTCTCGTATGAACTCTACTGCTATACGGACATGAATCATGGAATAACAATGAAACTTTATATAAAAGTATATAAATAAGAATTTGCTGAGTTGAGAATAAAGATCGACGACTGATATAATGAGACAGCTGGCGGGGGGGTGAGAAATAATAACATAAGGGAAATAACGACAGTTTCATACGTAAATGTGATAATGGTGGAGATGTGGGGATGGCTTGGACATGTCCTTCGCATCACCAGAGGAGAATAGAACGTGGCAGCGTCAGCTGGGTTCCTGTGGGCACCAGAAGAGTTGCGAGACCTACACCTACTTGGATGAAAACTATGAGAGGGGATGGGTGGGGATTTGTGGAAACGAAAGTACAGGAACGACATTAATGAAGGGATTTCACAGTGGCATCTTGCGTTGCAAGGCGTTGGAGCGATTATTATTATTATTATATTATTATTATTATTACTATTATTATTATTAAATGAGGTAAAAATGGAATTCGGAGTGTTTAGCACCGCTAAATGAATATGAAGCACTTTATTATTTCTAAAGGAGTACGCTGATGGGTTCCTAGGAAGCCAAATTATTTCAGAAGTTAAAGGAAGCTCATGGCATACACCAACTCTATTAGGTAGCTTTGCCAGAAATAAATGTCACCTAATCGAATTTTAGGAGGTAGACCATTCTATAAACTTCGAGATTTAAGAGAAGTGACGTAACGGTTAGAAAGGGGATAGGAGGAGGGGAATAGTCGTTTATAGCAGTACTTCTAACCATGGAAATAATGTCGGGCCTTTTAGGTAAACAGGCAGCGTTGGAGGGGAAAAGATTGTGCCAACCACTGTATAGGAATGGGCGCTTAAAGACTACTTTTAGTCTATTTTTTTTCTTTGGTATTTCGGAAAATTTTTTTCAAGAGATTGTAATGTTTCTTCTTAAGCATCATTGTAGGGTTTGAATTTAAGTACTCAGTCGTTGATAAACTTGTTCAGAAAAAACTTCTAAAGCATCAGCCATTCATATACATACATACATACATACATATATACTGCATATATATGCATATATATATATATATATATATATATATATATATATATATATATATATATATATATATATAGAGAGAGAGAGAGAGAGAGAGAGAGAGAGAGAGAGAGAGAGAGAGAGAGAGAGAGAGAGAGGCTACATGTATATCATATGAAAAAGGTGGTATGAAAATCAAGTTAATACAATAGTCATCTTATTTACATAGCACGTTTTCCGTAAGATATATATATATATATATATATATATATATATATATATATAAAATATATATATATAGTGTGTGTATGATAACGATGATCCTTTGGAAGTTTTCTGTACAAGGTGTTCACCCATGATTCAATACATAAAGTTTGGATATCATTGAGGAAATGTTGTTTCACCTAAAAGAAGAAAACTTTTACCTCACTCTAATATGCTATGCCAAAGATGAAATCCCAGAGTCAAATACTGTACATCGCTATTCCTAGCAAATCCTGTCTTTCTCTTGCCAGCACATCATTCTCGAATGTGAAAAGAGGTAAATTACTGACTTTCATTTTAGGGTGAGGATGAAGATCGAATATGAAAAAAATTAAAAATAAAATCTGCACTGGGTCAAAATTAAAACAGCAAGATATATATTGGAAAGTGTAAACAAGTAAAAAGGAGATAAAAATTCAAACTTGTAAAGTAAACCTTTTCTCTTAAAAGAAAAAAAGATACTGTTTTTGTGAGTATTCCTAAAAGAGCGGAAACAGGCTTGCCCGCAAGCCCATATTTACGCCGAGCGGCGTCATATCACATAACAGGCAGTGCACCAGAATGTGCTCAACTGACAGCAGGCGGTCACAGCGGGTATGCTGTGAAGCATCACTAGCCTGAAGCAAAACCTTACGAGTTATGTACGCGTAGCCAATCCTCAGTCTAGTTGAAATAATAACCACTGTCCCCCGCCACGGGCTGAATGCAGAGAGCCAATAAATTTCCTGAGACGCTTATCATAATTTCACTCTAACCGAGAGCAATGCAAGCTAACATCATTTCCTTTAGTCATTAACACTTTCATTACCATCTGCCATGATCTACACGAAAAGCATGAAATATAGTTAAAGAAAGGATTTAATCTCAATTCACACCTAATTGAAAAACGCAGCAACAAACCTGAGATCATAAGTTTCGTTTAACTATGCCTAATGATGAACATGCAATTTGAATCGTTTAATATCACTTGTAGCTGGTTGGATGTAATTTTGAACTAATTTACGTATGGCATGAATTGTTTTTTCCGATAAAGAGTGGAATCGAAACCCAAAAGCTATATTTGATAATAAAAAAAATACATTGCACGCCTCTGAATTCTTACATATTGTACATAAAGTTAAGTATACCATCGTACAGAAAAAATTTATATATATATATAAAAAAATATATATATATATATATATATATATATATATATATATATATATATATATATATATATATATATATATATATATATATCAGAAAAGGTGATGCCCCTTCTGTTCAACATAAACATAAATGATAATTAGAATAAAAAAGTATAAAATTATTAAAACAGTTTCCTTGGAAATTATCTCAGGACTGGCACACGGATTGATAGAGATGCATTATATTCCCAGATACAATACTTATCTACCGTACAATTATCATGTCATCATATCAGACAACAACTCACCTAACAGTACAGTTTGCTAAAGGTGAGACCATTGCGTTACAAAGGCAATCGTCCACGAAAAAGTTGAGTGCCTTCGTTAAAAAAAAAAAACTCAATTCTAAACAACCAAAAAACCTCGGCGCTTTGAAGCAACCATTGAATTGTAATAACCAGACAGATTTCCTTTTAAAAAATTCACGTTCTTTACTGGTCACCCTGAATGTATATCCTACCAGCACTTGCTCTAAATCTTTTTGTTATTGGAAATGAAGTACACACCACTGAAAAAATTATCTGCCCATAGTGGTAATGTGTAAAGTGGAGGTACACATGAGATTACAAAAGCAAAAAGACTTAAGACTAGTTTGAACATACACCCTGAACTTGTACATTTGCTCCTCTCCATCCTCTAAGGAAAAACAAAGAATGGTAATTAGAGGTCAGGCAAACAGACTTCATTTCCTACGATCACATATTTTCATCTAAAGATATGCTACCATGTGTCTCTATTAGATGATTTACTGACTAAATTCAGAACCCTCTTGTTAGCTTCTTTGCTTCTCTGCGGAAGAGATGTTCGCAACAAAAATATTAAAATATTAACCAAAATATGAATGCCTCTACTTTCTAAATGACACTGTGTTAAGTGACAGGAGGCATTAAAGACTGAAAAGCAGATGTACCGTAACACAGCCTTCCAAGTTCAAGATTCTTCCCTCACGTTATGTGAAAAGAAAATGACGCGAGGAGTACTTTCCCCACTCCTGGGAACTTTGGGCTGTAAATCTGAATTGAGTTTGTATCTACGTGGAATACGAGCACCGCTGCATAAAAGAAAAGCCATTTTCAATAATGATACTGTTGGGACTCTGTGCATTTCCAGCTACCACTCATACTACAGGGGAAGCCACAAAACTTTAAATTGAGTTCAACCACATTTCTGTACAGTGGTTTTTTTCTCCTCTCTTTCTTTAGCTCCTTCTCCTCTTGTTCCGCTTCTCCGAAGTGTCTAAACTTTCTCGAGGATTTCCTCCCCGCTCCTACTTTATGGCCGGGGAATAGGAACTCTTGACTTTAATGTTATTATCAAGCTGAGATTCTTCAAATAAATACAATTAAGAACACATTCAAATAGCTTCAGGTCCAAAATATAGTCCAACATACAGACATCAATTCATGCTTTGTACCTAAAAACTCTTGAGGTCACTCAAAAGAACGAGGTGAACCAAGTTACTGCAAACCGTTATCTACTGTATATTATGTTACTTATATTAGCCAAATCACCATAAAAAATAACCGTTTAAACAGTTAAATAAAAAAAACACTTCCTTTTACTGTTCTCTCAAAAGGAAAACAGTAATTGCCGTAAAGCATAAAAATAATAACGATCAAATTCTGGCAATGATGAACACATCAAAATATTTATACTTAATTTAGAAAACCTATCAAAATACCAGAACAAAAACAAATAGTATATAAACAAAAATATATCGATGTTGACTGCGAAAAGACAAATGGATGTTATAATCAGTGACATTTATCTATGAGTGGAAAAGAGTAAGAACAAGAAAGCTCGTCTGAATCTATGGAGAAAAAGTATCTTAGTTTAACCAGAATCTAAGGCTGGAGAAGACTTATTTTTACGTGGCATGGCTACCAACGGGACCTATATCTGATTATTACTTAATCATTGTCAAATCATTACAATCACTGACAAATTATATATATATATATATATATATATATATATATATATATATATATATATATATATATATATATATAGATAGATAGATAGATAGATAGATAGATAGATAGATAGATAGATAGATAGATAGATAGATAGATAGATAGATAAAATATTTTTAAGTTATAGTTGGATAGATAGACAGATAGATAAAATATTTTCTAAATTATAGTTGGAGAGGTAGGATTGAAAAGAAAGAAGTACAAGGAGCAAATAACGAGAAAATGGATAAACTATGGGTTAGGATTAAGGAAGTGAAGTGGAAGGTGTAGTTGAGTATGTAAAATTACTTGATGAGGTCATGGGAACACCAGAATGTTTGTAAGTGAGAGTAGGAGAGTAGGAGAAAGAGAAAAAAAACAGTATACTGTAATTAAAAAATAAAGGTTCCCTAAAACAAAAATGACTATTTGAAGTCCCCTATATGACAGAAGAGATCATGTGGAGGTATATGCATGCAGAAAGTTTCCTGAACGACTAGATCTCCTAAATAATATGGATAAAGATAAATGCATTCTGAGATTAATGCAGTCTTGGATTGGCGGAGTGAGTATTTTAACGTCTGTTGAATACGGGAGATAGAAGGGAGGCAGAGTTGAATCATACAATAGGAGAAAGGTTACTACAAGTTGGAGGAAGATTGCAGGGCAGACAAAGGTCTTTATGCTACGTCTGAAAGACAAAACTGTACCTAAATATGGGTGAGAGGGGTAATCGTCCCGCTGTACGTTAAAGGCAACTGCAATAATTTTAGGGGCAGAACAATAATTAATATGCCACAGAGTATAGAAGATTTTGATTATGAAAATAAGATAGATGACAGGAAGGTTAGACTAAGCAGGGATAGTGAGGTTTAGAAACGGAATTAGATTTTTGGATCAAACGTCTCTAATGACAGTTATGTGAGAAGTCTGGCAGTAATGGAAAAAAGCTGTATAGGTTTTATGGATCTAAGAAAAGTGGAGGGTTTTGAGAATGGAACTTATGCTGTAGTGAGTGGAGGGTTTTGAGAATGGAACTTATGCTGTAGTGATAGATTAAAAATTTCCATGATGGAAATGAAGGGTATGTTATGCCTCCATGGCTGTTCAATATTTTGAAGCAGGGCGGATAAGAAAATGATTCATGAATGGAGTGAGAAATGGTTGGTGTTTGCAGAAAATACAGTACTGAACAAGAAAATATTAAGAGACACACAGGTATCTGGGAGTGAATACAACACATGCAGGTAGGTTACAAGAAGAGGTAGGCAACAACAGGTGAAAGAACGATAATAGCATAGTGAAGCAAGGGACTGGAAAGACTTGGAATGTAAGAAGAAGCCATGGGAATATATGAAAGCACTGTTGACCCAACTCTTCTTTTTGAATGGAAGTGAAATGAGGATTATTATTTGAGAAGCATATGCGGCATAAGAAGAACAGAAAGGAGGAAGAAAGGGGAAGTGTGCAAGAAGGGGTAAAAACATTAGCGTATGTGGAAGGAAGGATCAGGTTGTTTTCAGAAGGAAGGGTCACGAGGAAAGAATGGGGGATTGAGGACGAGAAGAGGAAGACCTGGGAAGTGCTGGATACACTGTGCGATAAAGATTTTGGAAAGGAATGTGCGAATGCCTGCAAGACAGAGTTGAATGACTTAGTGTGTAAGAGGTTCCAACACTTTCGGAAAGCTTATAAAACGGGCAATGTTGGGAAAGATTTCTGCAATGAGAGTTCACTTTCAATTCGGTAGTTAAAGTATGAATGTAGCAGTGACAATTACTTACACACTGCATATGTATGAATATCAATGTGTTTTTCCCTTTCTTAATGGGTAGTTATTGTCACGTTCATAGCTCTGCAGATACAGTATATATAGGCTGATCCCATGCGGAGAAAATTTCTACAGTATCATTCACATCGTATATATCTACACAGAAGGCTCATCAATGTAGCTTTTATATATGTGTGTGTATATATATATATATATATATATATATATATATATATATATATATGTATGTATGTGTGTATGTATATATATATATATATATATATATATACACACACATATATATATATATATATATATATATATATATATATATATATATATAGAGTATTGAAGAGATAAGAATATTGAATGGTTTAATTCACATAACGAAACAAAACTCAAATTAAAAAATCCAATAATTCTGAATTAGATGCGGTCATTAAAATTATTTACTTCTGTGATTCTAAGGACGTTCTAAAATTAATTGTATCAGCCAAAACAAACGGGGTAAAATTTCAAACACAAATAACCATGATAAAAATCGCAGGCAAGAAAACTAAGGCAGTATAATTAATGAATTTTTCGCCATGATTTCCCCTAAATAAGACAGGTGATTGATGTATTGTCAGGCACCACTTTTAAGGATAAATACATTATACTGTAAAACAAAGTCCATTGTATCCAATGACGTCATTTTTATATGCAGGCGTCTATGAATAACACAGCGTATTCAAATATCACGATATTTTTTCGGCAAAATAATTGATTCAAAGGTCGGCAACTGAGAAAAATTGATACAATAATATCTACATCAAACTAATTAGCAGTGGAAAATACTCATCTCGATTTTCAAAAGCATATGGGTCTTCTCCTTCTTACCCCATTACATTATTATTATCATTATTTACTATGTGAAGCTGAGGTCTTAAACATATCATTACAATTAATGCTGTTAAATAAATACGCACTAACATCGAGGTTAAAATAATGAAGTTGCCCATTCGTCAAGCAAATTAATAAAACTTTCTTCAAATAATGCAGTGAGGGGAAAATACATAGCGTATATACATTAAATACATTCTTGTTATAAAACCACATAAGGAGGGGAAAGAGGGTTTAAACAAGGAATGCAGTTTCCTGAAACTCAGACGACAAAGAGCTGCAAGAAAATTCAAAGCGCATGAAATTTTCAAATTGCGAAAGATAATTCTAGTTACGTTCGGCTACTTTGCAGCTATGTAAACTACTACGAGTAATCTTTCCTAAAGGTACAATATATTTTTCTCCGTAAGCAGTAAGTAAATATAAAAGACGAAGGCAAGTCTAATAGTGTAACTGATTAACTAAAACACACACACACACAAGAGTTAGTCTTATACAAGAAGCATTATCCAAGTAACGGGAATGAAAGATTTTCCTGGAAAAGTAAAATTTAAAAATATTCCTAGTAGGGAAATCTTTTCGTAACTTTTCCCCAAGTAAAAGAAATAGAGAAACAAGAGGAAGGAAAATATGAGGGAATAAAAATGGCCAGATCTGCAAACATGAAACAAAAGTTTCTTCGTTTCTTACGGCATAATGTGACATTCTCCTTCAACAAAGATTCTTACGAACATTTCATATACCATCCATCAAATAACCGGACGCTTACATTGTTGTTTAAACTTGTTTGCCTTTATATCATATTAGCTAGCCTTACGTGTTTTAATGTTTAAAATTCTGTTCAGTTTCAGGAACTTCCCAAGTCGAAATGCAATCCTAAATATCAATCATCATGCCTTGAATAAACCAAGAAAATACGTCTGGAGAGAGAGAGAGAGAGAGAGAGAGAGAGAGAGAGAGAGAGAGAGAGAGAGAGAGAGAGAGAGAAAGCAATAAAAATTTGTTATAACAGAAACGATACATCAGCACTTATCAGCAACCAAATAAAAAAAAAAGTATCCCCTGATGTGCATTCTTACAATTCTTTGAAAAGGAGTAAATGAGGCAACATCTTGACTCCGAATTTAACGGCAAAGTTAACAAGTTTTTCCAACAATAAAAACTGCCAGTCAAGAAGACGAGCAAAGTAAATTTTAAAGAAGGAAGATGACACAAACACATGCGATGAAGTACTTATAATTTCTGCATAGTTTCGACAGCCACCAGGATCATCACTTCTTGCTAATTAGAAAAGTCCAACTTCACAAAGTAAACATCAACACGAACTTCATCAACTACGTGAGGAACGCCGAGACACTGTTTTCCATAAGAGACTGAGACAGACTTATTCGAGGGTCACCTTCCATTAACTAGAAAATATACTCTCTGGAAGTACGAGTAATTATTGCATACGAATAATCAGGGCTCTACAATAGTAAAAAAAATAATAAAATGCTTATTCTAAATAAAATGCTAATTACAACAACTTCAATAACAGCACTGCCAATAAATGACGACAATATCACCAACAGTTTGTCAACCCACAGGAATGGCTATCGAGTTAGAAAAACTTCACAAACCATTAATCTTAACTTTCACGCATTTAACTACTGTTGTTTCTGGTTTCAAGCAATGGAAGCAATTCCCCCGCAAAAAAACAGGAAAAACAAATCACAACCACAACCAATATAAAAATGGACACATCCAGAGAATTGTGTGATTTTAAAAAGTTGACAAGTACGCAGGCGCACGCATACACAAACAAATATATGGTACTGTTTTCTTTTTAGGTCCTGAGAAAATGCAAGAATACTTACAAACAAAATTATACTCACAAAATAATAAAAGAGAGAGAGAGAGAGAGAGAGAGAGAGAGAGAGAGAGAGAGAGAGAGAGAGAGAGAGAGAGATACATACATATGCAAATGCAACAAAGCAATCAACTACTAAAGAGTCCATGCCACGGCTGATAGCCCAAAGGCAAGTACTACGGAAGGCAACAGTCCTTTGCAGGGAGTTTCGATAAGGCTCTAAGGCGACAAAGACCCTCATCTGGTAACAAAGAAATTCGATAGCAGTAAACGACTCAGTAAGTAGCAAATACCAATTCTGCTATGGAATGTGAAAAGTCATCTCGAACCTTCACGGAGACTAAAGATATATAATGAAATTGAACGAAAAGTACGAAAACAAGGAATCTTAAGAGATGTGTAAAAACTGGGATAAACTTGAAATCCTTCGAAAATGGATGAGTCAACCTGGATGGATCATTTGAAGAAACCAACAAATTTTTATGAGGTCACTCAGAATACCAACCGTATCTTAAACTGAATCAATGAAAAATCAGCAGGTCACCACTTCGGGAGAAAATATTTTAATACACAACTTTCCTATAGTGACTGAGTGCAATCTTTTCGGTATCTTTATTATGAAAGTCTCCCAGTACTCTAACGAGTATATAACAAAAAAGATACTAAATGGAAAGGGACAGCACATTAATATCTCTCTCTCTCAGTAATAAAATTTTCTCTCTCCCCAGCTCTCTCTCTCTATTCTCTCTGTATAACAAAATCTTTAATATAGCATCTCTCTCTCTCTCTCTGTAAAAATTACAGAAGATATAAAAGCAGCGTCGACTTTTATTAAAAAGTGAAGTACTATATTCTCCTACCGAAAGCCTTCGAGAACTTCTCTCCCTCTTTCTCTCTGTCTCTATCTCGCAGTGTAATTCCAAGCACACTGCTATGTAGAACCATACCGTTTCTGTCTTACCATCTGGCGAAATGATGACGCCTGCAACATGAAATAAACCCCCTTTACGAGCATCTCCTCCCGGCTCCCCCTCGGGCCTGTCTCGGCGCTTACTCCAGCTGGCGGCGTAACCTGCACCATCTTGGTATAAGCGCCATCTTTTGCTTTATATCACGTCGTATCTCTAAACTTAATAACATTACTTCGGAGGTATCAACTTATTCGCTGTGACATTACGCATGCAGTCTTCTCGATGGCAAGGATGCAATAAAGGGACTCGAGGCAATTGCACCGCTAAAGGAAGACCCAGAGAAGGAGCCACTGAGCCAGAAGCACTTTTTAGTGTGGCCTTGATCAACGCGTAATTAAATGGGATCGTCTTTTACACGAGGTCTTCAGAGCTTTCCAAATAACAACGAATTTCTTCATCCTTCTCTATAGCGCGCACTTAGATTGTATTAACCATCTGCTGTATGACCATAAAAGAATAAAAAAAAATAAATATTTGAAAAATTCTCCCTCCTACCTTTCTCATCCACTATGCGCACCTATAAAAGCACCCAACTATCTTCAAACGAACGAGCTTATTATATATACATTCTTTCTCCTTCCCTCCCTACTTCATCGGTTAAAAATGAAGAAATATGTAGTAGATCAACTACACAATTTACGCCTCAAAGCCAGAGAAAGCTTTTACTCTGCAACGTGATATGCTTTTCAGCTGTGCCGCTGGAGGAGGAGGGGAAATTTCCTGATATTCAAATCTGGTGAGAAATATGGTTGGCAGAGAGATAAGCCCAAACATAAGACTCATACCGGGGCAAATCCTCTGGGTCTGATACACGCAATGATATTCATGGAATGGCGCCTTTCGATCTGTGATGGTCAAAATGAGAAACTCGGATAAAAAGGAGAGGAGGAAGAAGAAGAGAGAAATATCAAACAATCTAATTTGTTTCACAATAATACCCAATAGTGAACTAAGGCCGAACTGAGTCAAGTGGCCATGTAATCAGCAGAGCAGTCAAAACCAAGTCTTACTAAAAAAAAAAAAAAAAAAAAAAAAATGAATCGCAGTGATGACCAGTTTATAGAACTGCCTGTGAAAACTAGCAAGACAAGGACAGCGCCATAAATTTTCGTTTATGGCCGTGTAAACAACACAACCATGGCACCATACTGAAAATAGCATCCAGTGACTAAATAATCAGATTAACTTACACCTATTAAAGTAGAAAAGAAAGCCATCACCACTTGGGGCTTGGAATTGATCTCGACATCTGAAGCCAACGACATTTCAAAATGACATTTTTCGATTATGGTTTCATTCGTCCGTCAATAATACTTTCCAGCAGGCTCGTTCGTGGTGCCATTATTCATTAGGTTGCTGGGGATTAGTAGCGAGAGCAGAATTACCCCCTCCGATTCGGTTAAACCCGCTTCGCTTTGCAACGAGTGAATGAGTATTCTGCCAAGTTGGTGAGATTTTGGTCGTTTTGCACTGACGACTGCTGAAAGAACCCGAGCATCCACTCGTCCTCTCTTTGGATGTTTTCAACTGTTCTTCGCCACAAATTACATACAGTTATTCACGTACCTATGATCATTATTTTACATAAAATCATATTTTTCCTTTATATATCTCATCTACTGTTCCCTTGATTTTTTCTTCGAAATTCTTTTCAATTCGAAAAATCACAGCCATATAAGTAATAATAAAGTAATTATTTTACGAATTGGGTATTCAAGAATATTATGAATCCCACATGAAATTTTGGTAGTTGTGATATGAAATTCTAATAATGACAAAACTACACTTGAAGGGCAAGTAACAATGACAAGTGTAAATTCACAAATTTTATAAAGAACTGTAAGTGGAATTAGATTCAGACGAAAGAAATGTGATCTGAAAAGCTCCCTTAAATTTAAAGCAGATATAAACATTTAAAAAAAGGGGTCCGAGAACGTCGTCTACTATAAAAATATTGTGCATTACGTCTGGGAATTAATGACACCAAAACTTGTACTTATGATAAGTTTAAGAATGGCAGCTAACGAAGTTCTTGACAGATGTTCTCAGTAGCAATATAACAAGTGTTTTTCATTACAGCCTCTCTTCTACTTATTATACTCCCGGCCAACTAGTTGGAAGGTTTCACTAACGTGGCAAAAACTTCACCTCTTAAGGATAAGGAAAAAAAAAATTAGTATGGTAATCAAAAGTCAACTCTCGTCAGTCTTAAGCTGTCATGTATTTCGAATAACATCCATTTTCTCTTAGGCCAATGACCTGGACTTTGAAACTTAGTAATGCCAATAAGCGACGAGTAGATTTAGATTTAATTTGGGTCGTAAAAGCCGTGTTACTTGCTGTCTTCATTTTTTTTCACTTACATGACCTCAGGTCACGCTTATAGAGAGCGCTAGTTTGTTTCACCTTGCCAGGAAACTACATTAAAAACGATAGTGAAATTCTTACAAATTATTATAAAATGATGATAATTAACGTCTTGATTCAAAAATGTAAAAAATAAAGGTGTTTGCGTAATTTCTTTTGTAAAAATATAATGGGATTTAGTTATTTATTCACTTTTTGGGTGGACTGTTCATAACTACGGGATTACAACTAAAAACAGCTGCAAGAGACAAAAGTAATGAACTTGTTTCGATAACACAATAGTATAATCGTTAACAGCAAAACAGTAAATTAGTTACATATTAATATTAGCTACAACAGAAATACACTGTCTACAGTTAAACGGAGAAGAGTTAAACATAATGGCGAGCTAAGAAGAGAAATGCCAATAATCAGCACAACAAAGCTCTCAAGAGGCAAGGTTCAAACTGGGTACATACGCACAAACAAAAACAGACATGACACTGGGATGAACAAAGAAATTCCCGTATTCAATATGGCCGCCTGTCACGACTAAGTCCAAAATAAGTCGCTCAGTTTCCTGGAGGTAAAATTCATCATAATTCTAAACAGAATATCGCTGCCAGAATTTCCCTTATTTCGTCTATCAAATTTTTCTGCTGAATTGTAGTTCATATATACAAGAGGTAATCATTTCACTTAAAATTTCAAAACGAGAGGGAACCTAACTTCGATGTACGAGTCAACTTTTTTTTATTCTGAACACAAATCACTTCGACAACTCTGAATTTTAAACTTCGTTCGTTTGGAAATATAAAGACCCACAGTCACTGCCGATATAAAAATTGATGTTGTGGCAACTCTGATATATTTAAATATATATATATATATATATATATATATTTAGAGAGAGAGAGAGAGAGAGAGAGAGAGAGAGAGAGAGAGAGAGAGAGGAGCACGCCAGTGTTCGTTTGGTCAATAAACATCCAGATAAAAATACAGAAATTTTTTTGTTGATATGCCTCTTAAATCTCTTTAACTAAAAAGAATCATGCAATGAAGATCCTCTACACAAAAATAGGCTTAATATAGCATAATTTTACTGAGAGCGGAATAAGCATCGACATAACGTCAAGTCTAAAACCCAAGGACCAAGTCTTATTTATCGTTGGAATTGATACTGTCTACAAAATCTCTGTCGTATGCGAAATTCCTTACTTTTGCCAAGCTCCGCTGGTTTCAGCATCTGTATCGTGCAAGTCGGCACAATTCTTTCCTTCTAGTATAGAAGCATAATTATCGTGAAACAGCTTTTAAAACAAGTAACACGGCCTCTACTATCAATATAGTAATTCAGCAATAATGACGAAACCATAATGTCAAAAATTTTGTACGGTTTTCACACCCTTAAAATTATACGGTAATCTGCTAGATAAATATAGCTACCGAAAAGTGCAGTAAGTTCTCCCTTTCATCCAAAATGTCGTATATGGCCCATCAAGAAGAGAGCTATACATACCTGAAAATCTGCTCAGTTCCATGCCATAACACGCACCATCATATCTTGAGTTGTTAACAGCGTAGGTAAATCGCAAACGGAAAACAATACCTTACAATAATACAGGCGACAGTAAATAAGCCACTATATAGAACGGGCGTTAGCTGATAATTTTCATAAGGTTCAAAATAAACAAAATTCTAAAGAAATAAAAATGGTTTTTAGATATTCAGTTCTGGAAAAAAGTAAGATATTTGCCTGAGTTGCGGTGCAAACGAAAACTGCATTTACAAGAGACCCTCCTGGCTATCTTCCAAACACTGCTCTCTCTCTCTCTCTCTCTCTCTCTCTCTCTCTCTCTCTCTCTCTCTCTCTCTCTCTCTCTCAACTAAAACACTAATCTAGAAGAACCGCCCTAATTCTACAAAATTTTTATTAAGACTTTAAGACACATGCATATGATTTTACTCCAATACTAAAAAGGGCACAAGGAAAAGATCATAAAAATACCAAAACAAAATAAACAATACGAAGCCTATAAGTCGGGAATTAATGAAGTGAGAATCTCTTAAAGATCATTTTTTAATTAAGAAATTCACTAAAGAATACCATGGATCATATCCATCTCATTACTACTGTCTCTGACATAAAATAAAAAAATCCCAACAGAGACTCATCATAGTAGCCTCCAGCAGACTCTTCCATAAAAGAAAATTAAACACAAGAATAACAACAAAAATCAAGGAAACAAACATCTTTTACCCAAGCAAGTAAACACGCACACATACGACAGAGAAAGATATAGAAAAACCCAGAATGGAATACACTTGGCTATTCCCCTATGGCCGACCTATGACGCATAAAGAATCAGAGATTCCCTATGTAACTTCAAACAGTTCTTTCTCCTGGGTTTGTTCGGTTATCAGGTTAAACGTCAGAATGGAGGAACGAGAAACAGAGACAGCTATCAAAGTAATGACAGCCAATGTTAGCACCGATGCAAACTTCATCTGTGCCATTGACACTGCAGTCTGTTACACATCCCCCCAGAGAGAGAGAGAGAGAGAGAGAGAGAGAGAGAGAGAGAGAGAGAGAGAGACTTAAATGAATGTCAAAAAATGAGTTCAGCATACATGAAAACATAATAATCCATAGAACAACATAAAAGACGCACACAAGGAAAAAAATCAGTTTATAACAAAAAAAAAAATCCTTATATGTTTAATATATTCAACCAGAAAAACAGCGATCAAGTAAAAATAAGCTGCACTAGACCCAGAGACTATACAATGCCGGTCCAACGCAAACCCTGATGCACCCAAATCTGATATGGGTACTAGGATCTAGTAAGTACACTTGAGAAGGCAAGCTTCAAAATTTGAAGTTCCTTGCAAGAATAAACGATTTTGTATACATAGAAAAATAAATACATAAAGATAAACTACAATCAAACGCAAGAAATGATAATAATACGGTGCTATTATGATAAAAACCCATACTCAAACAATAATAAATCATTATATAACTAAAAATTAACGACAGAATACAAAAATTTAAAGGCGAAGTAAACAAACAAAAATGTTTTAAAAAATGTTTCACATCTGGAGCAAAGCACGACTTTATTGAAGAAAATCAAAGCTGTCTTTCTCAAGAACTGCAGTAATAAGTCACGAGATCAGCTTGGCTCTATTTTCAGTCCACAAACCTGCAGTAATCTTTTTATGGCACTTTATAGGCAAATTAAATATAATTTTTCAGAAACTGCCGGAAACACAACGAATATACGTACAATTTATAAACTTTCCACACACACACACACACACACACACACACACACACAAGCATGGCTTCTGACAAGCAAAATCGCATCTCAACTTACATATCAAGAATTCACATCCAATATGAAATCCTCCTTTTCTGCAATGAAGTTACGACATTAGACCCGCTTTGCTAGACGCAACGAAATTCCATTTTATTCGTTCGTTCTTTAGGCAGGAAAGATTTTGCCGGAATACACTTGTAAAATATTTCTTCTTCAATATAATTCCACAAACTCTGCAAAGCTTGTATTCAGATAAGAAACTGCTGATGTCAATATCATTTACATCTCTTGTTGTCATTACAAATTTAACTACTTTAGTATAGTTACCTTAATTATTTACTTATTTATAATTTTTTTACTAATATAGATCCAGCAGCGATCAAAGCTATTAATATGAATTAAATCATATAAAATTTTCGCTTATAAGATTGCCAACTCTTCCGCTTCATCGAAAACTTACATTTTATATAAAGAAAGTAATACGAGATGATGAACACAGAATCTAAATGAAATAACGAAAAATCTTCAAGCTACAAATTAAAATAAGCTGAAATCAACTATAGCTCTAAAACACAAAAATGTCAAAAAGAAAACTTAGAGCTAAATCTTCTAATTAATACAAGAAGAGAGAGAGAGAGAGAGAGAGAGAGAGAGAGAGAGAGAGAGAGAAGAGATTTTCCACTAAGCCTGGAGAACTTTCCTAAGCCTCTGTCTAAAACGGCAGAACTCGAAAATCCCCAGATTATCATTCGTCCTAGGACTCCTCCCCTCACGCGAACACACGATCTGGTGTGCGTGTGCGCGCGCGCCCGCACAGAAGCGAATCAGCCAATCAGGGAAAAAATGGGATTCCTTGCAAATGCTTCCTATCATCTTTTACCCGCATCTTATGTTCTTCATTCTTTTCTAGAGATTCGCTTTTCTCTCTCTTTCCCTCTTTCTCCCAGTCTATTTCTTTTCTCTTGTCTGTCTCAATCAAAAGGCGACAATAAGTGAACTCTTTAGAGCCACCATTCAAACTTTGCTCGAACTCTGATAATTGCGGAAGGCTGTAAAGAGTCGACCAAGTACAGGAGCTGATATATCCAAAGGAAGGGAGGATGGAGGAAGGGAGATGGGGGAAGAGACGAGACGAAAGGCGTTGAAGGACGAACTACAAACCATCGCCGTCAGTAGAAGTAGCACTAACAGAAGCAGTCTACGGAGATGAAGCAGGATATGAGGATGAAGGAGGAAAGAGCGAGGTTGACAAAGGAGACGATTAGCAGCAGGAAGTGATAAAGACGAAGATGAAGAAGAGAATGAATCTCTCTCTCTCTCTCTCTCTCTCTCTCTCTCTCTCTCTCTCTCTCGTCAAGTTGAGGGGTTGGAGTCTTAATTAACCCTTTGTCTTCAGCCCCAACGCCCGTCCGAAGCAGCTGATATCTTAACAGCTGATAACAGTTGGATCAACACACATGAATCTTAACGGTGGACTTCAGCTCCTCTCTCTCTCTCTCTCTCTCTCTCTCTCTCTCTCTCTCTCTCTCTCTTGTTGCGCATTGTGATAAACAGGGACTGCACGTCATTCACACACTGACGCACTGAGAGCTAATTAGTCCATCTATTCAGACTCGAGATATTCTGAATGTGTGATAATACCTTTTCACATTGCTCAGGAGTATCGTCTTTCATAAAGTCAGAACTAAAAGAAAAATGTTTTACCAGAATTTCACATTTTGCTTTAGTTCACTCTTGCGGTACATCTACCATGAAAAGTCCTTTTTTTTTTTTTTTTCTACGGAGCAATATCTTGTTTGGTATGTTTCTATAAAAAGGGAATGCTCAGAATGGAGACAAGCCGTACGCTATTCCTCCCCAGTTTTTTTTTTTTATGTCTTTCGGGCCCGTACTAGAGGCACTGGCTTGCCACTCACTACGACCTCCTCTTAAGTTACGCCTAAATACGTGAAGAGGAAACACAGGAAGCAATCTGCTAAATACACCATGAACATAACAAGATATTTAATAAACACACAAAACGTACGTCATATATATATATGTATGTATATGTATATATATATATATATATATATATATATATATATATATATATATATATATATATATATATATATATATATATATATATATATATATATATATCTTGTCACTTCTACGCGTAACATTTTCATTCACAAATATGAAGCAATAAATGTCCCCTTAATACAGAATACCTGGGGAATAACTTACACCAAAAGGGAATAATATGTAAGTGCATCCGCCCCGACCAGGATTC
This sequence comes from Macrobrachium rosenbergii, assembly GCF_040412425.1. Lineage (NCBI taxonomy): Eukaryota > Metazoa > Arthropoda > Malacostraca > Decapoda > Palaemonidae > Macrobrachium > Macrobrachium rosenbergii. Next base: position 56,682,915 of record NC_089761.1, on the reverse strand, counting down.
AATTTTATGCTTATTGGGTCTGGTGCAGAGGAAACATGGACTTAGCCGTTTGAATGCCTCTTGACAGATGCAATTATCATATATAGTTCCCTTTAGGAGTAAGTTACTCCCAAGGTACAGTGAATTCACTATCAAAGGGATAACTGAACCTTAATATATACATACATATATACATATATACATACACACATAATTTATATACACATAAATATATATTTACACACACATTATATAAATATAAATATATATATATATATATATATATATATATATATATATATATATATATATATATATATATATATATATATATATATATATATTGTTATGTATGGGGGCTTGGCTGATTAGTTTATTACTTGATTAACGTAATTTATAAGGCCCTGAGTGCCAAGGACATACGTAACCTGTCAATTGAAGCTACAAATTAACATCAAAGACAGATGATTATGAATTGAATAAGGTCGCCAGTCGAGAGGAAACTCGACACAAAGAATATGCAGTTAGCTAAGAAATTACCTGAACAATCACCCAAATTCGGACGCAGTCAATTTTCTCTTCGCTTCAGTGATGTTTTTTAACACAACGGTTCATATCATACGCAGTTAGTGCTGGTAAAAGACTATCCTCTCCAAACATGGGAATAGTTGAATGTCGCTAAACAATACAAATTATTCTTAATCTAGACTTCATAAAGGTAAATTGTTATCCGGTTTATCTAGACGGTGGCGGTGAAGAGGGAACAAAAGGAAGGTTGAAGTACAGGGGAAGAAATATTAGCAAACAGCAGATATTGTCAAGTTCAGACTTAACGTCACGTGGTTTGCTTGCGCACTGCAATAGACGATACGGCTTCTGGAAAACACGGACCTGTTGTTCACTAATGAAAAGACAAGGGGGGGGACAAAGGATACCATTTTGCCTAAACACAATGTGTGTTCTCTGTCGCGGCGTGAATCTCTCTGCGCGTCTCAGGTCAAGTAAGGCGGTTGGTAGCACCCATCCCTATGCCCCAGGCAAATCTGAAATTTGACAGACATTGCCGAATGCACAGGATAAAGGAAAAGACAGCTTGAGACCACCTTTACTAGAGATTACTGAGTGATAACCCTCTCTGTGGGTTAGGTCCCTAATGCCATAAAG
>NC_089761.1:56601772-56676772 GCF_040412425.1 Macrobrachium rosenbergii | reverse complement strand
GGTTTTTATCTTTTTAGCCAGACCTGACTCACTTGTAAATCTTGTAAATAAATTAATTTTAAGCTCATTTTATTGTTTTTGTTGTTTTCCCCTCCTTTGTTTGTTGCATCTGCCGTCAGTCATGACAGCCCCGTCCTGAGTATGTTAAAGAACCTGCATAACGGCCCACTCGGGTCGTTACAATGGCGACCGTGACAGGATGGCTCTGTTTTGGCTGGCGGGGTTGTTACGGCATTGGAGGGGATCATGAGTGTAAAAAAAAAAAAATAATCTTTTTTTTTTCTTTTAGGTGGGGAGGTGTCACGTTAAGTGATGGTTTTGCGGGAACTGCTGGTTCCCCGCTCGTTCCCTTTTGTGGATTGCTGCCTCCTTACCTTCAAGTTTTTTTTTTGTTTTGATGTTCTCGTCGGTGAGCTGCCGTTTTTCTTTCGCCAGTCGGGTCTGGTAGGGCAGCAAAGGTAGCGGCAGTGGCAGCAGCAGCAGGCAGTTTTTTGGAGTCGACGTTGGTCGAGTTTTTGAGCAGCAAATTGGAGCACGCCTACGAAGTGGAGCACGTCGTAGAGGTGGAGTGTGACCATGAGTAGTCGTGTGACCACGAGCTGCTCATCTTTGTTGACAGCGTGAGGCTGTCCTGACGTCTCCATCGGGGTATTCTGGTTGGTGGTTTTTTGGTCCCTGTTGCACAGCTGAGGGCTGTCTTGGTGCCCTGATGGAGGACGTATGTTTGTTTTTTTTTTTCTGCCTGCTGTTGTTTATTTTTGCCTTTTTTTCTTACAGCTACTTTTTGTTTGTTTAACTTGATTTTGTTTAGAGCTGCCTTTTGTTTCATTTTGTATTTATGGTTTTTATCTTTTTGCCAGACCTGACTCACTTGTAAATCTTGTAAATAAATTAATTTTAAGCTCATTTTATTGTTTTTGTTGTTTTCCCCTCCTTTGTTTGTTGCATCTGCCGTCAGTCATGACAGCCCCGTCCTGAGTATGTTAAAGAACCTGCATAACGGCCCACTCGGGTCGTTACAATATATATATATTGTATATATATATATATGTATATATATAAAACGCTTGAATATATTTATGTAAAGATCATTATAAGCAAAACGGGAAATCCACTACTACCAAAGGCATGTTTATGGAAATGTCACTCAAGTGTATATGCAAAATACAAGTTTTCACAAAAACAGAACAAACAATAAGCAGTGGTATGCAGTCAACAAAAGATATACTGCATATGATACTCCTTGTACAGGTAAAAAATAAAATCCATTAACAAAGGTGCCTACTTTTTCCATCATCGTGGCACACATCTCGTTTCCCTTGCCCCACACTATACCCGCCTATCATTTTTTTCAATTTTTTTTTTTTATTTTACATTCCGTAAACACTACAGGAGACATCCAATTCTTTTAACAGCCCATCTCTCGATATTGGTTCACTGCACACAACCATCTCTCTCTCTCTCTCTCTCTCTCTCTCTCTCTCTCTCTCTCTCTCTCTCTCTCTCTCTCAAGTGACAGAAGTCCAACTCGTAAGGACAGCTTTGAGGTATCCCCGAGGTATTGGAATCACAACAGCATAATCTAGGACTTGGGAGCAATAGCGTCAATGCTACACTAAGAAAATATTTTGTGATATCAGCGTACAAAAAGCGGGAAAACAAAATCTCTTTTATATGACGCCTTACACGAAGCTCTCTTCATTTCTACCTAGGATGAATAATGTGCTTAGCAGAGAGTGACAAGTATGTTATTATGTCTACAACTGTTCCTATTCATTTATGCAATTTATCGCATATATTGTACATGAATAAATCACGTGATAGGTTAATAAGTTTTGGGCTTCATTTGTCCTTCAAGAATGTGTGTGTGTGTGTGTGTGTGTGTGCGCGGTGTGTGTGTGTGTAAATACTTTTCTCGATCTTCTCATGAGACATAGCGTGGTGGGTGGGTGGGTGCTACATCCCTTCCCCTTAAATAAGATCTTCAAAACAGAGAAGCTTACAAACGACCTTAACTTTTATCGTGGACCCATTACACACAGGAGAGAAACGCTCTGGGACTGACACGACGTCAAAGACAATTTAATAAGTTTCCGAAATCTCTCTCTATTTCTCCCCTTGATCGAAGAGTTGGAAACTAAGCAAAACTTTCCGAGGTCTTAAAACATCGAAGATGGGACACTCGCTTTTTCGCATCGAATATAAGATCAGATAATTAAAATAAAAAATACCACCTACGTAGTATATTGTTTGTTTCTACGAGTTAACATTAACAATGACGACTTTGGGCTTAAAACATAATTAATATAAAGTCTTATAACAAACACGTTTAAAAGGGGTTTGTAAGTATAATTTTGCCCTCCCCCCAAAATAATTGCTACTTCACAGATCTATATTAAAAAAATCAATGCAGTAAGCGTTTATAGCCACGTATTCTAGTAAATGAAAATATTATAATCACTTATATCCTTGTAAGAACAAAGGAATCAAACTGGCAAATGACTGGTAATTACGTGGTTGACCTGTAATATTTTCTTTTATCAATAAAAAAAACCATCTTTACATTCTTACACATTAAGCAGAATCAGGAAGCAATGTTGAGAGAAAAATGGAATGAATATAGAATTTAACGCATTTGAAAAAATGGCTAAGTCAAGGATCTTCTACCATTATGATGGTAAAATGGTTACTTAGAAAAAGAATATAATAATGAAAAAAAATATTAAAGGAGGATTCCTCCTGACAAAACAATAAGATTTTTTTTATAAAACTGCATAACTTTTCCTTGTTTCTATTCAAATGTCCTTGTCTCAAAAGTGGGGAATAACAATGTAATGCCCCATATCTGCTTCAACCTTTCCTATATATATAATGCTTGTCACAAAAAATATTTTGCATCTACTAAACGAAAACTAATTCCAATAAATAAATAAGTAAATCGATATTTACCAAATACTTCTCTATGCATTTCCTCTAATTCATTGCCAACAGCCTTGTAATGTACTCGCGAGCATCATCTTAATGCACATACTGCAACATGTGTGCGTGCGTACGTCATCAGTTCATCTATATCCCTGTCAAGGCCCTTCAAAAAAAAATACTAACTACTCAACCAGAAAAAAAAAACTCCAAAAGCGATCGACTTCTGGCCAGGCATCCTCATCAACAGGTAAAATTCCGACTCATAACGAAGCAACGATCGTTAAAGCAATGCAGAAGAACATTTCCAAAGACCAGAACCACACACGATTCCTTACAACTTCAAAAACGATTCCACCCAACAGAAATTTGTGTTCTCTATGCCCAGAAGAGTGTGTGGAAAGGTCAGAAGAGGAGGACGAGGAGGAGGAGGAGGAATAGAAGGATAGAGCCCGAGTGGGAAGAAATGGAAAGTGACGGAGACTGGGGAGGGGTGGGGGAAGAGGAAGGTCAAAGGGATGAGAGGGATGGAAAGTTCGAGGCTTGAGATTATGAGCGGAACTCTCCCTCGAGGATCACTCGTGCAAAGGATATTGATACTCGATAGTTATGAAGGACTCTCAGGAATAAAAATAATCTACAAGTGTCTGTAAGACTCCGCACGAATATTTCACTTTTTCAACTCGTTCCAGAGAAAAAGTACCGACAGGGCTGACTTCAATGACCTCATTCCGTTCTTAAATGAAATGCACCAGATTATCAATAGGGAGGATCCTAGTGGACTAAATTCTTTCTTAAGCTTAAACAGAAATTCTCGTTACACTTATATACACAAATTATAATATATATATATATATATATATATATATATATATATAATAAATATATATATATATATATTTATTTATATATATATATATACACAGAGAGAGAGAGAGAGAGAGAGAGAGAGAGAGAGAGAGAGAGAGAGAGAGAGTTCACGTGTCCTGGCCCGTGTAACGGTTGGCAATACGTCAAAAAACTGACAGCAATCTACATTAGGAAAGACACCTTGCACTTAAAAAGATATTAAGTAAATATATATCAAGTAAATTTCGTAAAAACTGAAGTTCGAGGGTTCAGCTACGCCTGATTCGCGATAACAAACAAGAACCTTGTTTTAATAATAATAATAATAATAATAATAATAATAATAATAATAATAATAATAATAATAATAATAATAATAATTGTTAAAATACAACCAGCTCTAGTACAAAAGTATCATGTTTATTACAGTACATGTATTCATTTTCATCTCTTTTTAAAATTAAAGTGGAGTAAGTATTTTTTTATTTAAATATCTGTATTTTATATTTGTATAAGATATTTATTATTTAATCATTTATATCATAAATTGTCAATAGTGATACACTTCATTACAAAACCAAAAACAACAATATCCACGTGTAAGTATGACCTTTCATCCCCAACGACCACTACCTCGATTCGTACGCATGAATTATTTGGTAATCCTAATACTTTATTGTTTGTTTATTCAGATAAGGAAGGGTCAACTACTACAGGTTCGAAAGACATCAATCTTAGTTGTTTTGCGACAAGATATAAAGGTTACCGTACATTACATTACACTATGCTTCTAACAAAATAAAAGAGTGAGTGACAGTTGAGTTACCCCCTTATTTTGTAATTACTGATAAAATATACCCGGGTTATAATTATGTAACTATTTTAACTGAGCCTTAAATCTACGAACGAACGAACTTGAACGATAGTAGATTTTCTCGTCCCCTCATCCACCAGAACACATACATTTAATATATATATGTATATAAAAAAAGTCGCTCGAGTATAAAAAAATATACATACATAAGTACATACATACACAAAGTACATACACACAAGCGCACATAATATGTGTATACATATAAAATGTATATATATATATATATATATATATATATATATATATATATATATATATATATATATATATATATATATATTTGTGAACAGAAAAGTCGCTTGTTTATAAATAACAAATTTACAAATATACTTACATATATACATACATACACAAGCGCCAACACCAACATATTTATATATATATAGACAGATATATGCATATATTTGTAAATAAAAAGTCGCTCGTTTATAAATAACATATATAAATACACAGGTACATACACACATAAACGCACACAGGCTATTGTTTGTTTGTGTTTTGAAGCTACAACGGTAACTCACAAAAAAACTACTGTACCTATTCTGTAAAAGAAAACATTTACATTTCGTTATGATTTACTTGACTAAATATAGACAGAAATTGATATAATTCCAACTGATATTAATCGTCCTCAGAGTGCCTTCGACTTAACAAAGACGTTGAAAATGTCAACTAATGCAACTTCTAGCCGCGGTATAACCGGGCAATGAAACGAGTTGCGTTTTTAGCAAGATCAGCAAACCTTTACCTGAACTGCAAACCCAGACTTCACCAGCATGACGCAGATAAAAAAACTTTGTGAGAGGGTGAAAAGGTAAGTATAACTTAGTTTAACCAGACCACTGAGCTGATTAACAGCTCTCCTAGGGCTGAGCCCGAAGGATCAGACTTATTTTACGTGGCTAAGAACCAACTGGTTACCTAGCAACGGGACCTACTGCTTATTGTGTACTCCGAACCACATTATGCCGAGTAATGAATTTCTATCACTAGAAATAAATTCCTCTAATTCTTCATTGGCCGGCCGGAGAATCGAACGCAGGCCCAGCAAAGTGCTAGCCGAGAACGATATCGACCCGTCCAACGAGGAACTGTGTGAGAGGGTGAAGAAGAATAAATAGTATCAGATAACAATACTTTAGACATAATGATACATGAACGAAGATAAACCACAATTTCCTAATGTGGGATGTTTTCAACGTTATGGAATTGCTAAACATCCGTGCTTTTAAAACTAGGGAAAAAGTAAGACTTGTGTATAACACAAGCGCGCGTGCATACACATACACACACATGTATAATGTAAGGATAAAAATAAATATATATACTGTGAACATAAAATATAAATATTTTTGTTATTTACACACGTGTGACTTTCTTATATACATAAAAATTAAGCCACAAATATCGTTTCATATCGAATTCACTTAAACCCTAAGAGATTATAAATGATAAGGACATGGCCCGGTCAGGATTCGAAACTGGGCCTCCCGTTTTGCCACTTGGATAAACAGTCGACTGTGACCACTCATCTAGGACTGATGCAATTAGCTTTAATAATTCTACTCAAGTGTAAGGAGTTCGCAAGGTTTACTGAATTCATTAAAAACTATATATGGCTTAATTTGCACACACATATATATGTATATATGTATATATATACTGTATATATAAATATATATATATATATATATATATATATATATATATATATATATATATATATATATATATATATATATATAATTAAATATATATAACACCACATGGAAGACATGGTTCTCTTCTCTGTGTTGTTTGGTGTATAAAATCACGTGTAAGAGTGATTACAAGCAAATTTATATATATATATATATATATATATATATATATATATATATATATATATATATATATATATATATATATACAGTATATATATAATCAGAAAAAGCTAAACGTCCTTTAATATCCAATTCGCTCTACCTCGGAAATAATATATTTTCATATATGTTACCGAAGGGAATTTTTAGTTGATAATAAGTTCGTCAATTGCGTCCACTGTAGTCCTGAGTTCTTGTCCTTCGCTGGTTCGAGCCCACGAGACGACGAACTTATTATCAACTAAAAATTCCTTCGGTAACATATATGAAAATATATTATTTCCGAGGTAGAGCGAATTGATATTAAAGGACGTTTGTAGCTTACTGATTGTAAATGAATCACAGTGATGTGATAAAAAGTCACATATATATATATATATATATATATATATATATATATATATATATATATATATATATATATATATAAAATATATATATATATATATATATATATATATATACATATACATATGTGTGTGTGTGTGTGTGTGTGCGTATGTGTGACAAATAATAGGGACATTTTTAAGATTTGACGAAATAACAGCAAAGGCAACTTCTTCCATACAAGGGCCCATACACGAACCAAGAAAGAGAGCACAGGACCTCTGACCAATGCAGCTCGAATGAAAAATTGCATTCAAATCCATCAATTAAACTACATAAAGTATATATATACCCCTGTTTACGATGGCCACTAATTAAAACTGATTTGTTACGACAAAATTTATGCAGAACGACAATTTCAGATACAGTTTTGAAATTAAACATTATAGTCTGGTACAATGGAATAATAACTTAAGCTATCAGATATCGGTACCTTGGTATCCTGCGTGTCTGCGAGGAGGGAAATACATATTCGTTTGCCTTCAAAGTAGTATAATGGATAGCTGCGTATGTCCATGAAATACAAATGGCAAACATACTTTCGAGGTTAGTTCAACGGCGAACCACGGTCATGCTACCTGCAACATGACTAGTATTCCAAACCAACACCTTCAAGGTCAGTCCAAGGAACTGCTACTTTAATCTTTCGTACCAAACGATACATTTCCAAGATTGCCGGTGCCAGCGGCACTACTTCTGCAACAACAGTATCGCATAATTATAAAATCATCACGAGACAGCCTTCGACATTTTAGCAGATCTGTTGTATTTAATATAATCTCTCTTCTCCGATATTAATATATTCAAGCAACCCAAATGGTGACACTGCATCTAAAGTTTACAAGCTTTAAACTATTCGCCGGTTCGGATGAACACTAATATTGCAACCGTTCAAAACTTTTATCCCCTGAATTGCACAAACCACAACGTCATTGCTTTATTACGCATTATCGTTATTAGCAAAATTTTTATTGCATACATGAAGTTTAATGAGGTTTTGGAAATTTGGTATATTATCCACTCTTCCGCACCCTAACCCTTCTTGTAACAGATTTCCCAGTTACTCAGCACTCTCTCTCTCTCTCTCTCTCTCTCTCTCTCTCTCTCTCTCTCTCTCTCTCTCTCTCTCCTTCCTTATGTTAAAAAAGGTTTTGAAGCATCTGAATTTCTTTTTCCTTCCAAAGCGCAACTGGACGACCCGTGTCTGAATCCCGAATCGGAAGAGGAAGGACAGATAGGAGTGTTCCTTAAAAATCCAAGAGCCTCTATTGACCTATAAAGTGAATTATGTACTCAGTTGTTAGACGGCAGCTAGGGTGGAGCGAAAGAAAGAAAGAACAGAATTCATTGCTCTGTCAAAATGTGTACTAACAAAACGGGAGTACCTCGACAAGGTAATCGTATCCCAACTGGGGTGAAACCATTCATAAGATTATCTCTCTCCTTTGCTTTGCTTGGTAACATTTCTAAACAACGCTGCTTGGACCTCCTTTCAAACCTCTGTCTCTATCCAAAACGTTTGTTGGATAAGAATTCAAAATACCTAAGGCCGCCGCTCTCTCTCTCTCTCTCTCTCTCTCTCTCTCTCTCTCTCTCTCCTCTCTCTCTCTCTCTCTCTCTGAATATAGTGTACCCTTGTATACTGCCATGCAATGGCTCCCCTTCTTGCCTTAGACAATCCGATGCCTCTGCTTTCCTTAACTCCCCTGCCTGGACTAATTTTCTCTGTTTTCTTTCTCAAGTTAAATCGAGAAGATAAAACCTTGCAATTTTTACCATTTCCTAGAGAAATGTTCGACCCTTGGGAGCTGTTTCTTATTTAGGGGGACCATGGAAATTTGCATTTTACTTAGCCGCAGACTGAGGGAAGCTGGATTACAGTGTAGACCGACGTCGTGGTTGGGGCAAGTTGCAGCCACTTCTGCTTAGGGGGCAACATTAGGAAACGACCAGAATACTACTGTTCGTGTTAAAAGCGGGAAAAAATAAAAATGGACTTTAGAAACGAACAAGGGCAAAACCAGCATTAGAAATTATCACGCTATTATTAGTACGGGAAAAGCGAACAATTACAGAGGGAGCAAAAATGAAACCTCCTAGAAAAAGCAATGGAGAGTGGCCCTAAAAGGGAGTAAATGAAATTTAACCAACATCGCAGGGGAAGTAGGAAAAGCACCCGAAGAGTATGCACAGAAAACTTTATATATTGATTATTGATTTATGGCCACTAAAACTGGCGTCACAACATCTAGGTTATTGACGCCGTATACAGAAAACAAGCAGTAGTAACTAAGAGTCGATATGGAAAGTTGTTGCAGACTCCAGCGGCAAGAATGAAAAATAAAAAAAAAAAATGATGACCACACGAGGTGAAACAAAGGCTCGAGTGAAAATGGCAACTAAGATAAAGCTTACTATCACAGGTGGAAAAAAAAAAAAAAAATATATATATATATATATATATATATATATATATATATATATATATATATATATATATATATTTATATTAATATATATATATATATATATATATATATTTCTTAAGTGGTTTCGTAAGTAAAGGCAAAATACCTAACCGAAAAAAAATTACGAACTGCATAGAAGGAGAGATGAAAAGTCGTGCCGATGGAGAGCGAGGCAACATCAGCAGTTTACAAAGAATTGTGACAAAAATTTTAAGCTACAGTTGTTAGGCCGGTTGACAGACAACCTACTTTATAAAATGACTTTTATAAAAATACAACTACTTCATGATAATGGCGGACTAATGAAACATAAATTTGAAGGTCCAGCATAAAAAATAGTGGTACCATATACCATACCCTGTTTTAAAACAAATCAATAGCACAACCCTATTTAAAACAAAATACGTTTTTATTACCTTGCAGCGGGCAACATATTTCAACGTGCTTCTTCACTTTATAGTACACAGGTAAGGAACCGAAAACTGCACCAACCATAAAAGTGAAAACATCAGTAATCAAGAATTCCACTCCTACTTCTAATTACAGCAGCGCACGATTCCCCAAGTTTTCATTTCACTCACATTAATCAAGGAATGACAACGCTCCTGTTTTCGTTTCTGAATGCGAGAAACCTTAGGGGGATGAATTGCAAGTGTCAGACTGCGCCTTTTAATTACCGTTGCAACGGGATTAAAATAATGAATTACACATTCCCCATGTCAATCTAAGGCGGCCATTTTAAGAGGCAAAAGCCCCTTTTGCAGGTCTGACCAACAGAAAGCAAATAAAAAAAAAACCAAAGGGGGAATAACGCAGATATTAGAAACAAAATGCATGATTGGCTCTTCTCTCTCCCTTCCCGCGCATCTTCTCTTTCCAGACATGAATTAAGAATTCTCGCTTTTGTAAATGGATCTCTCCACTGCAATAATCAACGTTAGTCCAAGTAATATCAATCGCCTATTGCTCTTGTATTAATGGACATCTCTAACTCATGATCAAACATGCTACAAATGAATAAAGTTAAAAAGAGCTTCTTCCCTCCTCTCTCTCTCTTAGATGCACATGAGTGTGCATACAAATAAGTGCAATATACACGTACAGATATACATAAGTACCTACAAGTCTCTGGAATGAGTACCCTACTATATGACTTCAAAATGTGAAACCTGAATATTTCATTATACAGAAAACAAACAAATTTAAATAAAAGTATTGCTATTGGTATCAAGACTTTTAACGGTAATTATATCAATTCTATGGCCAAAAATAAATCTTCAGCTGCTCTTTACGGGCATAAACTCCTAATGTTAATAAAACAAACTCAAGATTATGGTGAAACTCATTGCGGAGGACCACAACCAATGAGGGTGAGAGAGAGGAACGATGGAAGGATAGGGAGGAGGAGGAGGAGGAGGAGGAGGAGGAAGGGGTAGGGCAGGCCGGTTCCGTCAACACAATTCCAACATCTATCATCATCATGATCGTCGTCGTCGTCGTCGTCATCACCATGTGTAATCAAGTCTGGTGGGGACGTTTTTGGGGGGAGGACTGGAATTCATCTTCCGCTGGGATCACATCTTGGGACCATTTATCTAACTGTCTGGTGAAAACTACATAATTTGATGTCACAAAAGTTTTGTTGATGACTTCATCACTCGGGCGATAAGGAAAAATTGATGTTTTCCTTCCCGTGGGAAATTTTAGCAGGAAGCTCATAAACGGGTAAGTAGTCGACCGGGGAAAACTGAAGGCGGGACACCAACCGGGTAGACTACGGGAAACCCGGAATGTGGGAGCGGGTGCGGAAAGACGCAAGGAACAGAGAAAATGAAGAGAATAGGCCCCCGGAACCAACGCAAAACCGGGAAAATTACAAGATTTCTATGGTTATGGCGGAGAGGCTATGAAAGATATGGAAAGTTCGATGAAAACAATAGGACAGGGATAGGCAAAACTTATGAAAATTGGGTAAACTATGGAGAAAGAAAACGTACACGCCGTGTGACCACTGCAGTATTTATAACTTTTCTTTTTCGAGATGAAGGGGCACTGAAGGTTAGTGACGATTTGCTGAATAAAACTTGACGGAAAAACTTCGCTTAAAAACAGATAATATTTACCAGATAGTATAGATCGCAAATTGTTTACTAAAAAAAATTTTCCCATCAGATATGTGTGGAAATTAATAATGTTAACGAGTAAACAACAGACCGAGGTAATGCACTGGTGAGGATAGGTTTAGTTTGGATCACTTTTGAAAATCCTTCTCATTCCTAAAGGGAAAAACAAAAAAAGACGTCGATAAATCTTGTTAACTATGACCAAGGAACATCGAAGCATATGAAAACGATTAACTAACAATCAAAAACCTAACATTACATCTCCAAGTGAATTTATATCCTTGACGATGGCGGGGACACCTAACGTAATAGCACTGGAAGTGAACATTCACACTCAAAAAAAAAAAAAATAAATAAAAATCAATCAATAATAACCACGGTGCAGATCATTAAATAAAAACAGAGACAACTATAAAATTTTGTCACAAAAAAAAAAGTTTCACAAACAATATGAATCAGAATCAAACGCAAATTTTCAGCGCTGAAAGGTGAAAAAAAGAAATGTTTAAAAGTACATCCATATGTTTTGATTCATTCGCCTACCGTAAAAGCAGTTTTGTAATAGCGTAACAATTACACAAAATGAAATATTCATTTTAGTTTAAAGGTAAATAACGAAACTCCACTTCGTCAAATTCTAGGTGCAAAAAATAAACACCATATCAAACTGACAAGAAGCGAGACAAGTAGTGACATAAGGAAGCAAACGGCAGAAGTAAACAACCACAAAGCAAAACTAGCAAAATTATGGCAAAAATATAATGCAGGCACCAGCGCAAACCCGGTTACAAATAGGAAATCTTATTCTATGATGTTTCATGGAAGCAACTGATACGGTAACTAAAATATGATACAATTCAACTTCGAAGCAGTAACAATTTGCAAATAACACACACACACTCTCCCTCTCTCTCTGATAACTAACGTGACTTTTGTCATAGAGAATGGAATTTGAAGATTTACAATTTTACTTTTAATTACAAGTTTCCAGGCAGATCTAAAATTTTTCAAAACCATGTAACTTGATAAACAAAAATTTACTAGAAAATGGACCAAGAAGACGGATATACTCGTCGTAACCTTTAAAGAAATTGCATCAATAAATGACCGCGCAACATTCGCAACACAGTTAGTCGAAAAAGGACCCTAAAGTCAGGAATGTGACACCAATCAGTATATATATTCTATTATGACGAGTTATCAATATGCATGGAATAACGAGAGAGAGAGAGAGAGAGAGAGAGAGAGAGAGAGAGAGAGAGAGAGAGAGAGAGAGAGAGAGAGAGAGGCACAAACAAGGCGCTGGCTACTCGTTTGTTTAGCATAAAATCTAATTCCTGACTAATGAGCAGAGTGCCTGACTTTCCATCAGAGAACATCCGACGTTTAATGCTGTGATTGATGAGAGCAAACCATCGGCTCTGGAGGAGTCTGGAAGAGAGGAGGAGGAGGAGGAGGAGGAGGAGGAGGAGGAGGAGGAGAAGGGCGAGGAGATGGAGGAGGGGGAGGAGAGGGAGGAAGAGGAATAGAAGGGAACGAAGGGGAGGTGGAAGAGGCGAAGACCTTTGCTGAGCCCCTGACGCTAAATGTGGAAATTAAAGTTGATGGCGAGATGGATAATGAGAGCAGTTCCACAGGAGAGAGAGAGAGAGAGAGAGAGAGAGAGAGAGAGAGAGAGAGAGAGAGAGAGAGAGAGAGAGAGAGAGAGAGAGAGCCTGACTACTGTACCTTAATGAACAATACTGAGAAGTAAAAACTTAACATGGAAACGAGGATACAGATGAAAAAAATCAGCCAATACCATTTGGCTTTGCCTCTCCAATATCACTTGCTGATGTAAGCTAAAAGCGAAATAATGAGGGGATACTGGGTCTCAAGGTAACAAATGAAAAATGAGCCGAAGTTTCTTCAGCAAAATCGAGTTTTCTGTACATCGTATGATCAAGACCACCGAAAACAGATCTATCTTTCGGTGGTCTCGGTATAATGCTGTATGAGCCGCAGCCCGTTAAACTTTAACCACGGCCTGGTGGCCTCGCCTAAAACTTTGCCAGACGCACGATTATGGCTAAATTTAACCTTAAATAAAATTAAAAAAAAAAACTACTGCGCTAAAGGGCTGCAATTTGGTATTTTCATGATTAGAGGGTGGATGATCAACATACCAATTTGCAGCCCTCTAGCCTCAGTAGTTTTAAGCTCTGAGGGCGGACAGGAAAAAAGTGCGGACGGACAGACAAAGCCGGCACAATAGTTTTCTTTTCAGAAAACTAAAAAAACTGATATTCTATATCATAATAACCTTTGTATGGTACTACGGCTTCGAAAACTCAACATATTGTGAGAAACCATAATTTTAATCATACTAAATTACGAAAAAAATTTAGTTATGAGAAAACGGTCACTTTCCTCACATCTTATAAAATGTTATTGTGTTTTCTTTATAAGGGGATATGAAAAAGCCAAGCATGAAATACGTAGTCCTCAGACGGAAAACAGTGAGTGCTACTCAGTCAACTGTGGAACATTAAATGATTTCGACCCGTGAAAACAAGAAGCTTCTGAAATCACATATACACACAAAAACATATATACACACACATACACACTGAAATTACACACACACATACTATATATATATATATATATATATATATATATATATATATATATATATATATATATATATATATATATATATATATATATAGAAAAAAATAAAAGGATGGACCGAGCACTCCCACGTTATTTCGACACATTTTCAAGATACAGTGGCTAAAATACTGACAATAATTTACGCAGTAAACATAAAAGCGGAAAAAATGACAAAAATATATCTAAAATTATGAAAACGAGTTACAGCCAGTGCATATGGTAACTTGAAAATGTGTTGAATAACACAAAAGCTCTTGGTACATCCTTCTTTTATTTTTCCAGTTACCTCTGTTGTATTTATTGCCACACGCTTTTAAGTGACACAGAAGCATATATATATATATATATATATATATATATATATATATATATATATATATATATATATATATATATATATATATATATATATATATATATATATATATATATATATATTGTGTGTGTATTTGTGTGTGTATTTGTGTCTGAAGGGAATCTAAAGTGATTGCCATTGCTCTGTTTTTTTTTTTTTTTTTTTGTCTAGTTGGCATTTTTACCCCAGTAGTTTGTGTATACGTAATTGAGAATTAAGAAACCTCTATAACGAGTAGAAGGTAATTACTGATTACGAATAATAGATTCCCTTATATAATATTGCAATTGCACCATGTCTAACAGCTCCCGTAATACTTATTTTTTTAACATTCAGTTGAATCGTGGATAAATGCCGTATGCAGAAAACTTCAAACACATCTGCGGCTTTATACACCTGCACAGAAGGATCATTAGCAGTGCATCAAACCTCCTAGCAGTCAATGTGCCATTCAACTTTACTTTGCACGCACTCTCGCACTTCCTTTCTAATATCTCTTTCACAGCATTTATCCAGCTCTTTCTAGGTCTTCCTCTCCTCCACCTCGTCCTCAACACTTCCGAATCATACGTTCTTTTCTCCAAATTATTGTTCTCCATTCACACATGATAACCCTTCACTATTTCTTCTGCATATCTGCAGTAATAACCTTTTCTGTCTTCTTGCGCATATATGTTAGGCAAACAGTTCATAATGACCGCTTCAACACGTTTTTCTTTCATTTACATTCAGCAGGCTCAACAATCTCTTCATAAAACCATGTACACTCCACGAATTTTCCCAATCTTTTGCACACATAATGCTGCCATTGTTGATTCACTAACTCTGTGATTCACTTCTTTTATCCACCTTCTGTTACATTTCCCTCCCCAAAGACTCATACGAATCAACAGCTTCCATTCTTCCCTATCCATATTAACATGTATTGTTTCATCTTTCAGGTTGTCAATTAATCTTATAACATTTACTAACCACCCTTATCTTTCAACCAATTTCAGACTCTTTTTAGTTTCTGCAATTTCTCTGCATTATCACCAACCAGTTCTGTATCATCTGTATATAATTTACAATCCAACCATGATTAATGTTCTTATCGAGTAACACTGTATCGACATTACTGTCCCTTCTGACTTTTACAGCACCTCATTTATACAGATATTGAACACATCCTTGGCTAAAACCCACTTTTACACTAAACCAGTCACTATCCCGCCTACATATTCTGATACATGCTTCACTCCTATCATAAAAACATTAAATTGACCATAAAAATTTGTCTTCTGTATCACAAATCCTCCACACCCCCCGTATTCACAATATCGATTCTATAATACGCTTATAATGTGACAGGTACAGATTTTTCGCCTTATTTTCACACCTCATATAACTGATTCATGACAAATAGTTTATCACTAACTGCCATCTGACTTACTTTCTATGTATATGTATATGTGTGTATTGTGATATATGTGTGTATATATATATATATATATATATATATATATATATATATATATATATATATATATATATATACACACAAATATTAAGCAACAAGTATGGTTTAATATCTAATTGACTATACCTCGGGAATAACTTACACCTAAGGGGAATCATCTTCGCCCCGGCAGGATTCAGACAGATGACTGCTTTGGAAACAAAGATAAGCAGTGATTTAGACCACTGAGTCATACCAACCCTGCAGCACGTATCCCTGTCCAATCAGGTTCTGTACTTAATCGATATCAACTCACCTCCACCACGATAGTTGATCGGAAAGTTTGTAACACTAGGCTAATTAGGAATTTTTTTACATATACACTTGACTTTGTTTTCTAATTAACGAATATTAAGCTACAAATACCGTTTAATATCCAATTCACTATACCTTGGAAATCCAAATGGGATTATAAACGATAAGTGCTTCGCCCACGGCAAGATTTGAACTGATGGATGCTTCAAAACAACGATAGACAGGAGATGAAACCAATGAGCCATCAAGAGAGATATAAGCTATTATGGACGAGTTGGACTGATACTGATTCTAAGCACTGAGCCTGAATTCGACAGGCATATGCACAGCAGAATCGATATTAACTTATATCTCTCCTGATGGGTCAGTGTCTAAGTCACTATCTATGGTTGTTTCTAAAGCAGGCATGAGTTCGAATCCTGCCGGGGACGAAGCACTCATCATTTGTATTTCCCCTTGAGTGTACGTTATTCCCAATTCATAGTGAACTGGAAATTAAACGATATTTGTGGCTTAATATTCGTAAATTTATAAAAAAAAAAATTAGGCAAAATATATTTTTTTTATATAAGATTAATGAGTAAAACCAGTTACACTGTATATGAAAAAAAAAACACCACGCGTAATTTCGCTCCTTGAGACAGAACCTTTCGCAAGAGACAAACAAATAAACACTTTCATCATTAAATAAGGAATAGAAAAATCACTCAACACGATCACCTGAATTAACTGGGTCAATCGCGTACACATACAAACATAAATGAACTTCGGGTACTCACCAGCCACAACATTATCAGCTTGTGGGAGTCGCTGCAGGACGTGAGTTATCAGTCCTACTTCGGTGCACGCCTGAAGATTTCGCACGCTCTTCCGGAGGATGGCGATAAATACGGACCAAATCTCTGCCTGCAAAGTAACAATAAGGGTAACAGTCATTATTTGAGTTTCTTCTTTTGCACTCACTTCTTCAACTTCTATAACAAAAATCATCACAAAAACTTACAATGCTTTCGTAATCACACAAAAATAATAGCACAGCATATATTACGACAAGGAAGCACAAGACTGTAAGCAAACATCCACATGTGCAGTCCCTACAGTAAATGTTCGTCTTTAAATGAACTTTCATATGTAACAAGAGCTCTCGTATCTTTTTAAATAAGAATGGAATAATTTTGCTCTAGTTTTACAGATTGTGGATGGTTTTGATTCTTTACGGTGCTCTACTATTATTTATAACTTCCCTAAATTTATTTAAGACGTAAAATTGTAAGTTATAAATAGGTAAAAATGAACAATGATTTCATTTAAATAAACTTCATAACCCATAAATAATAATTTAAAATTATTTCTCCCACTTCATGATCTATTTCGGTTATATCAGTTTGCAGGATGCGTCTTCATCAGAAAAGGTAAAACAATGGTGCAAAATGTCTGTCGCATTAACACCTAATAACAGTTATTTCCAACATTCATAAGTATGGTACGCAACTAATACACTTAGATTATTTGCAGTTAATTCTAAATAGCTGCAAACGGCACCAATAAGCATTTAGACTCCTTGACAATCTAATACTTCGATGAAAGACTCGCCCTGACATTCACTGGCTTAATACCTTTACTTGATTTACGCACTTCTCTCTTCGTGCGTGTGTCTATGTTCATAAGAGACCCGACCGATTCAAGAAAAATCCATTTCTAGCTCAGCCTCCGAAGAAAGAACAAAAAGCTGAGAGTGAGGTCCCTTAGGGGATAGGAGACTTGACTCCTAACAGCATGGATCAAACACCTTGGAAAAAGCGGTCAAAGAACAACGCAGTGTTGTGGTAAGATAACCATACAGTTATAGGTGTAAAATTTGCTACTCCATGAAGAGGAAGCACTGATAAGCAACCCCAATGCTGCACTAACACTAATCATGTCCATTGGCAATGACTGAAAAAATATGAAGTAAGTAATTACATTGTGTCGCTCCGTTCCTTTCATTTACACACACTAAACACGCACATACACAAATATACAAGAGTATACATATATATATATATATATATATATATATATATATATATATATATATATATATATATATATATATATATATATATATAATGGGGAAAAATGAAAAAAAAATATGATGAAGATAGTCCCAAATGATCTGATTGGAATTAAGGACAAAATTAAAATAAGAAAAAATTACATCAAAATTAATACTTCATACACGAGTAACAAACAAACCAAAGACAAAACACATGTCAACGTAGATGTTGTACCCATGGCCTAACAACAATTTACCCCAAATGGGCCACGCCACACGAAAACCACTGTTTTGGGGGGAACGATGGCCTCAAGGGCCCCTGAACGAACGCTTGCCGCCGAATCCTTCCCATTCAATCACTACATCCAATTTTCAATAAAGACCCTGGGATTCACACGGCTTCTTTGTGCGATGGAAATCTCTCTCTCTCTCTCTCTCTCTCTCTCTCTCTCTCTCTCTCTCTCTGTGAGCTGGTGGCCTCTTCTGACTTTAATCTCACTCTGGCCGTCAGCTCATTTGCATGTCAAATGACGATGACAAAAGACGAATTAAAGTGACTGAATCAAGGTGAGAAAATCCATAAATTACTCACGAGGCTGAGCGGCAATCACGAGGGAAAAGGGGACTAATGAGGGTTAGGGTGTATACAACTGGAGGAGGATCAAGTGCTCAATGACCTGGACGGACCTTAAAGCATAAACTGACATTTTTAAACATTTCGTGGGTGTACATTACATCTAGTCTACCCACAGAGAGGTAGAGAATTACAATTTCGAGGATTTTGTGATGAATCACTTTCATATTAACATGAATACACCCATTATATATGTATGTATATTTTATATACAGTATATATATACATAAAATAAAATATATTTCAACACATTTTCGAGGTACTGTCATATATACTTATATATGTGTGTATGCAATATATGTATATATATATATATATATATATATATATATATATATATATATATATATATATATATATATATATATATGACTATTTATCACATCACCGTGATTCATATACAATCAGAAAGCTACAAACGTCCTTTAATATCCAATTCGCTCTACCTCGGAAATAATATATTTTCATATATGTTACCTTTCTGATTATATATATATATATATATATATATATATATATATATATATATATATATATATATATATTTATATTTATATAGATATATAAGTATGTGTGTGCGTGTGTGTGTGTGTGTGTGTCTGTCTGTGTATATTATATGTATATAAAGGACATTTCTATCAATTCATATCACTGATGGTATGAGAACGACATGGTTGATCTTTATTATAACGTGGTATTCCCGCATCAATGGCCTGTTCAATAAAACGATGAAGGACGGAAGATATGCCAAGTGCACATACGTTAAGGCACACATATGACCTTGCATAGGATTACTTCCATCTCATTACATTACAATATGCACAAGTACCGAGAAGCATAAAATTATATTTTCATCAAATTATGCATGTCAATGTTCAGTTCCCTTTCTTCATGATGGTAATATTACGCTAGCCCTCAAAACACTCTGATGAAGTGAATGTGTCTGTGTGTGTGTGTGTGTGTGAGCGCTAATATTAAAGAGCATGAAAAACGACAACATAAAAAAAGAACAATAATAAGCAAAAAATAAATAACACAGTATTCGTAAACCTCCAGCAAAACAGAGCAACAGCAATGACATTAATTTCAAGGCAACCTTGGATTCTCATACATTAAAGAAATGACTAAAGTTGAGAAGGCCGGAGCTTACCAAAGAAACAAAGAGAGAAAAACTTTCTCTTAGAAAAACTATTCTTGGTGAGAGAGAAAGTCTTATAAAGTTATCAACAGGCAGGGGTCAGTTGGTGAGAAACTTTCTAATAGAAAAAGTCGGTATCAAGAGAAGTTAACCGAGCGACACTGGCCATACAAAAGGAAAACTAAAACCATAAGACCAATCGCCACCCCCAGGAAAACTCACAGAATAAGAGTACACGATGTGTATGTATACACACACTGTGATTATATATATATATATATATATATATATATATATATATATATATATATATATATATATATATATATATATATATATATATATATATAATGTATATATGTATATAGGTGTGTGTGTGTGTGTGTGCAGGCAGGCATATCGAGAAGCCATTTTATCTGAGATTCTGTAACAACATTTAAGCTGCTCTCTAATAGCAAAGGATGAAGCAGTGGGGAGGAAGAATCAAGCCATACCGACTCATCAATTTTACCCTTAAAGGCTAAAGCTACTTATATCGTATTATAAGCATTTTATGTACCTAAATGGCTCATTTGTTTGGATTCCCAATTTCACTAAATCGTCAGAAACATTCTTTCCAGACAAAAATAGAAGGGGAAATGAGCTCTACGGTCAGCTAAGACTTTTAGGATATATGCGAGAGGGATTGAAAAAAATATATTTAAATATAAGTGCACTTTGATTGGGGGCTTTTACACACTATAATTTTGAATAAAAGGGTATAAAAAACTAGTACATTAAATGCTACCGTTACTAATAAGCAAATTCAATTTAGATCAAACGTTCAGAGCGACTCCGCTTATCTCTGATATTAACTATTATTAACCAAACAAGATTTTTGCAGCATGAAATATTAAAGATAATCCCTCGAAGTGAAAAAAAACCTTTTTACGCTAAATCAGAAATTATAATTATTCTCTTATATTCAAATAATTATGACCATATTTAGGCACTGCGGCATAAAAAGCAATACCATTTGAACGGTACCTATTACACCTCTTGTCTAAAACTAAAAGTAAACTAGCTATCCGCAAGACCTTAATTAAAATCTCGTAGTGGATAACAAAGAGAAACTTTCACTCTGCAACTGCCAAATTCCTTTACCAATACCTGCTTAACAGCAGAGGCCAATAAAGGAATGAAGAATTGCTGTAATATTCTCTGCAGCTATCGTATAGCCATTCTTTCAAACAGCCTTCTCCCTCTTCCCCTTGCGCGGATCTCCTCTCTGGCTCTTATTAAAGTATGGCAGTCTGAAGAGGGGCAACGGCTTGGCGCAATCGTGTGGTCTTTTAACTTCTCCCATCTTCAGCCCTTCTTAAGGTCCAAGTTTTCCGTGGCCAAACGCAAAACATTTAGATTTCATTTCCGAACAACACCAGTCATCCATTTCCAACTTCACTGTCTCCTCAGCCTGTTTTTCCTCCGAAAAATAAAAAAATATAAAAAAAAACTTTCCTCCTGCGTTTTCCCTTGGTCAACCTTTCTTCAAAAAAAAAAAAAAAATAATAAAAAGGTTGTAGGACTAGCACACCACACTGTCATCCCACTGGAAGAAGCAACTTAGAAGGAAAAGGAAAACATGGTGACAAACAGTAAGTTTGTGTAAAGATATAAAGAGAAGACCAAGAAGGCTTGGACCAGAAAGAAGAAAGCATTCAAACAGAACTTAAGATGGTCAAAACACTGGACGGGAGAAATTCGTATAAGTTTAGATAGATGGGAAGAATGAAAGGGGAAGCAGCAGCAGCAATGGAAGGGAAACGAAGATTGAGGGGATAAGCTTTGAAGGGATAAAACGGGAAATACTGCCACGGCGCACGAACTCAGAGAGAGAGAGAGAGAGAGAGAGAGAGAGAGAGCAACGTCTTTTCTCAAGGGGACTGGCGATATGCAATTTAAAATATAAAAAAAGGGGGAATATTTTACATGGGGGAAGGAAAGCTTTTCCATTTATTACTGACGCAATGAACTGGAACTCTGAAAGGGTAAACCTGGATACAAGGGTTGTCAGGCATTTTATAGCCCTGCTAGAGATGCAATACTTCTTCTTGGGAATAATGTAAGACTTTTCCTTTTTTGAGAATATTGTAAGTTGTCTCTCTTACTGGGAATAAAGTGTCTCCTATTGTTTTTCGTACAATAATAAAACTTTTCTCCCATTAGGAGTAAAAAGAACACTTACACTTATAGGAAACAGCATGAATACATACTTGGAATGAAATCAATTTTCTTTTATTTATCGAAATAATATAAGCTTATGCCTTCAGTGATATAAACCTTCTTACTCTTTAATTTACTAGAAGCTTTCTCCCTTCTAAGGATTGATGCAAGTATTTTTCCCAATTATGAAGACGTTTCTTGAGCTAAACCTCATATAGTATATATATATAGTTCTTTCCATAATGACCAGCGAGATTATTCCGTGATATTAATTGGCAGTATTATCAAAAGACGTAAGTCTATTTGCCTCGTCAGAAAATCTATATGCTATTAACTTCTTTGAGAGCCTGCTGGGTTTCCAAAAACAGTAGGATGATATGAGCCAAATCACACGTTAAAATATATAAAGAACAGTATTATAAGACGAAAATATGGTATATTCACTCCATTGCATTATATATATATCGTTAAGGTGGTCTACCTTTTAAATCAATGTTTGTATGAAACGATGAAATCGCTGGGGCACGACGCAATATCTTTACACGGAACCAAAAGACTCTGACTCCAGGTACTTCCTTTTCTATTTGCAGTATTACGAAAGATGTCATTATAATATATAATAATCCCACTGGTTTTGTGAGACTTGAAAGGATACATGTTTTGTAAGGGAGCATGTGCTCGTATATATTACGAAATAATTCAAGTACCAACAGCAATCAAATTCCAGTCTTCAAAAATAACGTAATATACCCAGAATATCTTTTCTCATTTGTAATTCTTTTTCTTTAAATATTTCAAAAGACAAACCAAGGAAAATATAAAAGATATACAATAAAAGAACAATTAAAGGTTCGGAAACGATGAAGCAACCTTGAGCTATTTAATTATCTCTACATAAACACGATAAGAACTCTATGCCGTCTTCGTTCGGAATATGCTGAAATTCCTTCAATCCCCCACGCTTACCCATGGAAAAGGAGACACGTAAACAACCCCCTTATATATATGTATGTGTATATGTATATATATATATATATATATATATATATATATATATATATATATATATATATATATATATATATATATATATATATATATATATAGGTACATGGGATGTTCCACATACACTTTCAAACGCAGTGTGCAATTTCAACCAAACTTGGTATACATATGACTTATCATCTGGGAAAGAACGCTGTACGGGTAAGACATCAGTGGTACCAAAGGGGGGGTATGGGAAGGGGTGAAATGTAAAAATTACAGAAAACGACAGATATTAGTGTCTAATCCATAGTTTTCGAGGTCGCTGAAATGAGTAGTGACACTCCTGATGCCCTTTAAGTCAAGTTCAGCCCCAATAAGGAGAGGGGGGAAGGGGCGACAGGTAAAAATAACCGAAAATGTCAGATTTTAGGTCTAATCCATAGTTTTTAAGGTCGCTGAGATTAATAGTGATACTCCCAATGCCCTTCAAGTCTAAGTTCAGCCCTGATAGGAAGGGGGGGGGTTAGAAGGGGGTGGGAAGGTGGCAAAATGTAAAAATAACTGAAACGACAGATATTAAGAGTCTAATCCATAGTTTTCGAGGTCCCTGAGAAGAATAGTGACACTCCCGATGCCCCTTAAGTCCCAGTTCACCCCCAACAGGGAGGGGGTGGAAGGGGGTGACATTCAAAAATAACCGAAATGACAGATATTAGTCTCTAATCCATAGTTTTTGAGGTCGCTGTGACGAATAGTGACACTCCTGATGCCCTTTAAGTCCAAGTTCAGCCCTCATAGGAAGTGGGGTTGAGAAGGGGTGAAAAATAAAATGTAAAAAATGACAGAGATTAGAGTCTAATCCATAGTTTTCGAGGTCACTGACATGAGTAGTGACACTCCAAATGCCCTTTCAGTCCAAGTTCAGCCCCGACAGAAAAGAGGGGTGAAAAGGGGTGAAAAATAAAATGTCAAAAGCGACAGATATTAGTGTCTAATCAATAGTTTTCGAGGCTGCCAAGATGAATAGTGATGCCCCTGATGCCCTTTAAGTCCAAGTTCAGCCCCAATAGAAATGGGGGTGAAAAGGGGTGAAATGTAAAATGTTAAAAATGCTGGGCAATGTAACTGTAACTAAAGCAATTATCTTAACAGGAAAGAGAGAGAGAGAGAGAGAGAGAGAGAGAGAGAGAGAGAGAGAGAGAGAGAGAGAGAATGCTTGTTGGCTGTCATTCAGTTTTCCCATGCAGCGCCGGGTTGGTCAGCAAGTACATGTGTGTGTGTGTGTGCACATGAGTGGGTGCGCGTGTCTTGGAGGACCCAAACCTACATAGAAGAGAGCTTTGAAAATGGAGGCTAGAGATCAGAGATGAGTGGATATTTGAGAAAAATAATATACAAAAATGACATGAGTGGTAATATATCACTAGGACCCTTTACGGCACACGGAGTTTGAGATGTTGATGGTGATGCTCTACAATAAAAGTTGTATAGAGGGCAGACACACACATACATAAGTACTAATGTAATATATAAAATATATATACATGCATATGTACATACATCCATACATATGTTTATATATATATATATATATATATATATATATATATATATATATATATATATATATATATATATATATATATATAGTATATATGAATATACATACACCCATAAACATTAAACATTAAGTAGTTTATGCCATAAGAGGATGGTGCAAGAGAAAGTAACATATACAGTATAATATATATATATATATATATATATATATATATATATATATATATATATATATATATATATATATATATATATAATTATATCACCTTGGAGGAATATTATAAGGTGATATAATATTTATAACCATTTTGTAAGTGTTTGTAATGTCTCTGTGAAAATTTTTTATTTTTTGCTTGCAAGATTCGTCATTTGCTCTGAAGACGTGATTTTAAAATGTCTTTTCTTACAGATATTTTGTGTGTTAAGTAAACTTATGATTCTGTGGGATATTTTTCCCCTTTTGTTTAATCTTTTGAAATTGTATTTTGAAAGCTTATCAGGTCGCTACATCCTGTCTGCTGAGAGAAAGAATGGAGACTCGCTTCTTTGTGTTTGATCAGGTGCTTTGGGTCCAAAGACATCCACTTTTGGTTATCATGACGAACTGTCACCCAGTGGCGAGTTAACTTATCACTGTGTGCTTATTACGTCATTATTAACTCTGCCTATGCCTATTCTATTTGTAATTTTAAGGAAGAGAGGTAGAGAAATAGCCAATAAGTGGTGTTATTTCGTATCTATTGTGTTTGCCCAGCTGCCCAAGGCTGACAAATGATTTTGTGAACTCTGGCCAGGAAGTGTCAATCAGAGCGATAACGCCAGTTTGCTTCGAACCGATCGTGTGTACGAGTATTCTCTGTATACGTGTGTGTAGGTGTATTCATACATGTGTATTCTGTGTGAACACCCTATGTGTATTCTCAGCCTAGAAACTTAAAATCCAGTGTCTTCTTGGAGACAGATCAGTCTACTGGCAAGGGTCAATAGAGGCAGAACCAGACCTCTCTCTCTCTCAATAGTCCCGATATTATAACGGGAATGACAGAAAATATTCATTGTAAAGCCCTGTTAAACTCGCCCCAGGAGTGTGTTAATTTTGTAGATGGGTTCAGGAATTAATATTTTGAACAAGTGTTGAAGAGGAGATATATATTGGTGTAATGTTTACTACAGGTAATGTGGTGAATACTGAGTTTTGTTAATATTCTTGGTAAAAGAGAATTGTTGTGTTTGAATAAGTTTTAAAAAGAAGTGAGTCTGACTTTTCTTTTTATAAGAAAAGTTATATAAAAGATTGATGTAGTTTTTAAACACATTATTGGTGATTGTGGTGTTTTCATTTTTGTGTATCGCATTTTTATATGTCTGTGCTATCATATTATTGTGATTTTATTGTTGCCGTATTTTGCTGGTGATCTCTTAGCAATTTGTTACTGCCTACCTGTTATAGAGATTTTTGGAGAATGTTATGTGGATTCCAATCAGTAATATTTTGGTGACTGTTTGTAATTGTTGAAACAGGTAAAAGCTTGGCACTTAAGTGATAGTTAATAGTTTGATTCTTACATAATCAGATTGTTTTCTTGATAAAGCAAAGTTTTGTGAATTAAACTTGATTAAGAGCTACTTAAATCTTACACTGTTGTCAATTAAAGGTAAATCTTTTGAGATTGTAAACTTTACATACAACTTTTGAACTTAGAAATAAACCTGTTTGCTTAAAGTTTTTAAAACATAGCGTTTCATTTTGATTACCAGTACTTATAGACATTAATGAGTGTGTATAAGGTAAGTGATGTATCTGTTTGTTCACCTAAGACTTATCTAGGTAAAATAGAACCAGAGAGACAGCTACAGTGCTGGTTGAAGTGAAACTCATATTCCATTAATCTGGATATAACTTAATAATTGTTACCTCATCCATAACTTGATAAAGTTACATTGATTTTCTCCAGTGATAAGTAAGTTTATGGGATTATTATACCTTTAGAGATTCAGTCGAAGCTTTGTTATGAGGTTTCAAGTATCTGGTCGATATGAGGTAACTTTTGTCATTATCATTTGTACAACAGATTTGTTGACCTATTTGTGTAATAACCAGGTGCTTGATCACCTCGTTATAATATATATATATATATATATATATATATATATATATACATGCATATATTATATATAAATACATACATACATACATACATACATATATATATATATGCATACATACATACATACATACATACATACATACATATATATATATATGTATGTATGTATGTATGTATGTATGTACGTATGCATGTATATATATATGTATATATGTACATATATATATATATATATATATATATATATATATATATATATATATACATACATACATACATGAACATTAAGTCGTTTATGCCGTAGGAGGATGGTGCAAGAGAAAGAAACAACGTATTGTCACTGCTACATTCATACTTTAGCTGCTAAATCACAGATCACTTCATATGCTGTGAAACTTCCACAGTACTAGCCGCTTGTGTACCTCTACAAAAGGTTACCCACCAGCACGTCGAACCCCTAACATAAACTTTGCCATTCACCCAATCTTGTACGGATTCTCATATTTGCCGGATCATAGGCTTTCCTTCCTATTATTTCTTCATCCCATTTATCCAACGACATCTAGGTCTTTCCCGCCTCCATACCCATAACACTTCTGTTCTGAATTGCACAATTTATAACGAACGAATCATCGTTCAATCTTTCCAGCGCACACTAATGACCTGGCTACATAAACAAGTCATTAAACTAAAAAAACAAATGCAAAGCGCTATATGATAACAACAAGGAGATATTCAAAAAGTGCATTTCTGCGATAACAATGAAAACGCCACCTAAATTACCTTGGTGCTTTAGGTGATTCAACTGAGAAATAGCCTATCTATAAACACAACTGGCTATCAGTACATATATTCCAACACAAAGTATATGTATATATATATATATATATATATTATATATAAATATATACATTTACATATAATATGTATATATATATATATATATATATATATATATAAGGGCATGCTCATGACAAAATAACAGATGATTTAAACTTTTCTCCAACTAATTATTTCCGAACTAATAAGAGGTGAAGACAGTTACTCATGTCCTGTAAATCAAGGAAATACTTATAAACATTCAGATATATAAGTAGATATAAGCTACATTACCAGGATGCACAGTTGAGTTCTTTTGCGACTCGAAGCAAAGCGACAGGCGATCTCTTACGTTCTTAACCCAATAGACAACAGCGTTAACTATATCTAAGTTAATAATTTAATCTAACTGGTTTTAAGAAAAATCTGTACACCACCGACCAGAAGCCTACAAAGTTTTGTTAATTGACATTTCTGTAATTGATACGCTTTACTAGACGATATTCCTTGTTTCAAAGAACCATTTCATGGAATTCAAATCTTCGGATATGATTTTCTCTGTCTTTATGAACCTTAAGGGGCTTTCTCCTGGCTCTGACGACACAGTCTGCAATAATTTTCTTTACAACTTCCTTCCCCGCGTTACGTAACCTAAGAATTACTTCTGAGGCCAACGGTCTAATGTACACTAAAATGGTGGCGCATCACCAAAGGTTACTGACGAAAAGGAAGTTCCTGTAAAGCCAATTTTGAAGCAGATGTTTTTGTTTTTTGTGCCTAATTCTACTCATTTATTTTTCCAGTTACCCTATTTGATGAAGATGTTAAAACTGATCCAAAAGCAATGCAACAACACCAAGAACTCTTCCCTAAACTTCTTTACCTCGCGCCTCACCTATACTTAATAATAAAAGAACACTCACTTTTCATGTCTCATTGAATGACTCATTTGATTATTAATAACTACCATGTATGTTATTCATATAGTACCACATACATATATATGTGCATATCTCAATTTTCCCCACCCTTTCCAATCTTCTTACGTCACATATACTAAGCAAACAGTTCATCTCAACAACGTCATCCTTTTTATTTAAATAGCAATCAACATCCAGCTGCCCAATCATGCACTTCTACCTTGCTTTCCATAGCTATTCCGAGCATCTTCCAAGCATTTTGTAAAAACCTTGCTACCTTGCTTGCTTCACCTTTTGGGTGATACCTCTTCTATAAATCTACCATCATCCATTCATTGCTCCATCTTTCTGGTTTCCATTTGCTCTCATAGGCTAACCTTACTCTTGGTTAAATCTGTTCCTAGCTTTCTCCTCGAGCAAACATTTTTATACTCTTTATTAGTTCATGTGGTTTTTTTCTATCATTATCAATCAAAATTGAATCATCTGCAATTCCCACCACGGTACAAGACTCCATTCAATACCCATTTTCTTACTCTACACCTAGAAATGGATCCTAAAAAAAAAAAAAAGTTGCCGTCTGAGGTGAATGGAATCCTGTTTTGAAGATTTGCTTATTGTGAAAATATTACAGAGGCAGAGCTGAGTAAAGCTGCAAGTGTGGAAGCGGTTAGTAAGTTTGAAAAAAGATTGTGAAAGGGACTCTTGCGGACGTAACGACAATTTAGAGGTTGAGGTACTGAAATATCAGGAATTAATGCTACGGTACAGTAGTGGTAGTGTACTGGAGTGGTTAACAAGGACTTGTCAGTTACGTATGGAAGAGGGAAAAGTTCGGAAGGAATGAGTGACAAGAATAGCTGTCCCATCCAATAAAGAAAAAGGCGATAGAGGCCACTGTAAGAATTACGGAGTATATCAAGATTTTGACTGAGAAAGCAGAAAAGAAAGCGAAAAGATACAATGAGTGCTTGAAGGAATATTGAAAACGAGGAAGTCTTGTGGATTAAGAGTTCGTCACGAAATAGTTATGTGAGAGGTTTGAAAGTTAAACGAAAAAGTTGTACGTAACATACAAGCAGCTGGAAAAGGCTTATAAGGAAATTGACAGAGATGCGGCCTGAAAGCTCCTGAGAAATTAAAATGTTTTAATGAAGAAATCATAGTTTATTTATATATATATATATATATATATATATATATATATATATATATATATATATATATATATATATATGTATGTAATATATGTATGTATGTAATTATATATATACAATTATATATATACATATATATACATATTTTATATAATATATATATATATATATATATATATATATATATATATATATATACATACAAAAATAGGAGGGGGAGAGAGAGAGAGCGAGAGAGAATGAAACCAATATAAAACATACGCGTAGAAAAGATATTCTCCCACAAGGAACCAAACTCTTCGCCTTACGACAAACGTGTCACTCAGCCTCCATTTACGAACACCCGAAGAGCATGCGAGAAGTAAAACCTCGATGAGTGTCAGAAGAACTTTATATATTAGACGAGGGCTACAATAAAAATGGGTCTTCCCAAGATTGTTGGTATTTTCTTTCCGACAGAGAGAGCGGTTCTACCCAGATAGTGGAAAACACGGGCATCTTGACTATAAGACCTCTAGTACATAATTCGCTAAAAGAGTACAGAAATGAAAGCGCTCTTGCACGAAGAAAGGGCAAATGACTATCATTCAAGAGAAAAGCTAAAAATAGTTTTTATTTGAAGTAAATTAAGCAGTTATACACAGCACACTTGCGTGCACACAAACGATAAGAGAGCAATGGTTTCGCTCGGATGTTGGTGAGGGATCACCTCATCGAGGCCCAAGGTTTTATCTAACTACTATATATATATATATATATATATATATATATATATATATATATATATATATATATATATATATATATATATATATATACACTATATATATATATATATACTCAATCTCTCCATCACATTTGTGTGACCCACTACCATCGACTGGCAACCTGGTCCCTCTTTCACTTTACTGTGCCCTATCCCGGTGAAAACTGGAAAGGATACCACCACCACTCTCCTAGGACTGCTTTTAAAGGTCTCAATATACGAAGTTAAACCGTCTCACGTCTCCAGAATTCATCAATGCAAAAAATGCAGGTACAAAAAACTGAACCTACTGCAAATACGCGCTTGTTTAAGGCGATAAATCATTTACATTTACAGCATTAAGCCTTCATACGGAGCTTGCCAAGTGCAGAAGAAAAATTATCACATTCAAACTTTCTAATAACCAATGGCAGATTTGCTTCTTATGAACTATTAATACTGAAAATGACCAGACAGAAGGTATAAGATATGTATTCACACACTAACATCAGCATGCGTTCTTAATATATTCGGGTAAAGCGCGCGCACACACACATACACACTTGCACTTTTAATTCCATACACTTGAAATCCTATCATATTTAATATCGAAGTATAGTCCTAAGCACAAACAAAACTGAAAATTCAATAATGTATAAAAACGAACAGTTATATTCATTCTTAAACTAAAGATGACAAACAATGTCCATAAACAACTGAGAAAACTACAACACAGCGTCCATCAAAGAGAAGTAGTACAGTATATACAGCACTAATGACTTCATATGTATTAAAGGAAACTAACAATTTTTACATTATAAAATATTTACCAAAAGACTTTCCCAACGTATAGAATTACCCTGCACTGTTTTGCTCAACTGAACTTGAGAGAAACTTGCCACCAATACGGTAACCCAGCAGCCTAAAAAAAAGCAGCGATTCCTCGAAAATATGTGAACTACATTTTCTATTCACTATATAGACAGACATAAATTTTCGTACAATAAAACAAAGATTTCAGGACTCAAACATAAAGAGACGTCATTGTTATTATTTTTTGACTGGGAAGGGCATGATAAAATAGTGAAAACTATTTTAACCAAAAAGTGACTACGAACACAGAGAGAGAGAGAGAGAGAGAGAGAGAGAGAGAGAGAGAGAGAGAGAGAGAGAGAGAGAGAGAGAGAGAGAGGATTCAAAAACTCTTGGGGGATGGATGGGGAGGTCCTAATGTTATTAGTCTATTAAAACTTTGTGAGAGCTTCACTCATTTTTCCCCATTACATGGGTTCAGTTAGGAAATGAATCCGCTAGAATCAATAGCAAAATTTTTTCCTTTTTTTGCCTACTCAGCTTAACACTTTAAGATATCACTCCCTTAGGGTGGGCCAAATTAAAGGCAACTTGGGGTAAACACACACACAAATATGAGCATGGTTTTTAAAAATAACATCAAATAAAATAATTATTCCCAGTCATTGCAATGACAGATTTTGCTTACATTTTATGTTAAACTTAGGAACAAACTGTTCTGAAATGACTCGAGTGACAAACACTGACTTTGTGTACTCTTGGTAAATTTGAAATCTACATTATTTATCTAATTTTAGTATGCAGAATATGAAATAAAGATTCAATGAACATACTATAAATGAGAAATAACAAGGAAAAGCATATAATCAATGGTAAAAAAAAACTATGACGAGAGACACAACAAAATAGCATTTGCACCAGGTTTTTGAAGTACCGACGATTCAATTACGTGACTGGGGAGCTCATTCCACAATTTGGTCACTGAACAAATAAAACTAGACAATTTCGTGGTATTGACCGTCACAGACAAAAAGGCGAAACTTATAATTACCTACATATCTAGCACTCCACACTACATTGTATAGTTTAGGGAGATCTAACTGAAAATGCTGACCATAATTATTCAACAACACTGATAGAGATTAATAAAAAAAACTGAAATTTGACATAAGTCGACTTTTTATCTAACAACTGTTGATATGAGTCAGCTGCACAAGACCAAAAATACAAAGACCGCCTCAGCATAGACATATCTACAGAAATCTTGAAATCCGTACTCAGTATAGAAAAGTTTTTTGCAGCTGAAGAAGGGACAGACTGTATAATGATGTTTCTCAACAGGAGAGCTGTTAGTCAGCTCAGTGGTCTAGTTAAACTAAGGTATACTTAATTTTTTTCTCAACAGCGAATTTTTAATCAAGAATGACTCCTAGATTTTTAGATTAGTTGCACGTAGTTAAAGGAACACTGTCAATGAGAAGTTCTGGAAAGTGGAATTCAGTGTCATAAACCCACCAATATTTATATTTTGAGCTTTGAAAGGGTTCACCTTCCTCCCCAATTACATGTACCATGCAAAAATTTGAATCTCTATACTTATGAGATGGGATCGACGTAAAGAGTGACATCACCTGGAAAAGCAACAAGCTTGCCTTCAGGGTCAAACCACATACTGCGTGTATATAACAAAAAGAAATGGGCTCAGAACACAAGCCTCGGGAACACTAGATTACATTTCTGTAGTCACTATGAATGCCTATCAATAGCCTCTCTTTGAAATCTATTCGTTAAAAATTCAATAATGGTATCAAGATATGGTCCATCAACTCCCAAAAGTCTAGTTTTGAAAAAAAAAAAAAACCTTTCATAATTATTATGGTCAAATCCAGAGCTGTCAGAAGAGCAACGCAAGTACCCAAGTCCTTGTGAAAGACCAGCTGCAAACTAGGGGACAGATGATTACTTTCAGCACAGGCATTAAGGCGTTATGCCGCCAGATGTTCCAAACCTTGAAGTGAAACAGAAGTAACAAAAACTGGGCTATAAAAAGCAGAGCTAAAGCTACTACTCCTACATTTGGCTAATGGACAAACAAATGGATTTTCCACAATGTGCAAAACGCATCACTTCAAGTTCATTTGCAAATACTAGCAGACAACCGCGGAGCTAAGTATCAGCAGTTTTCAGTAAAAAATAAAGCAATATACTGTTTGGGCTGATACGCCCAAACCCAAAGAAAAATACCGTTTGGGTTGGCATGTCCATAAGCATCAAGTTCAAGTGAATAATTCTTAATTTCACAGATGTGTACAGCCAGATTAGTCAGTTTATCTTTGAGAAAGCAGGAATGAGCCATACTGAATTCGAAGCTGTTCTGCTTTCTGTCAAATTCATAAACCAAATTAGTTGCTTCTTCTTTTGAACAGTCAGGAAAAAGCCATCTGATTTTAGGAAAGAAGACGCTGTTGAGTCAAGACCAAAAAGTGCAGATTTGAGAGTACAATAACTCGACATTTAAGAAGGAATTATCCTGTGTATTAGGATGTCAAAACTTTCATTAATGGTACCATAGGCTAAACTTCCTTACGCAACTGTGATCAATAAAAGTATCATCTGAGTCTGGATTGCGATAGATGGGACACAAAATACTTTTTATCCTCATTATAAAAATGACCGGAATTTCCATACTAGAATAATTCATGAGAGAGAGAGAGAGAGAGAGAGAGAGAGAGAGAGAGAGAGAGAGAGAGAGAGAGAGAGAGAGAGAGAGAGAAATCTTGCCTGGCCGTGCCAACAAGGTGTTTAAATCAACGCCAATGTCAATAAAACATGGAAAGATAATTCCGTCTCCCTCTCTTTTTTTCAGGGCTGAATGAAAAACATAAACTTTGAACAAAAGGATAAAATATTCCAGACCATTATCTCAACAGATAAAGGGAACAGCACTTGGCCAAAAAATTTTACCATTTTATCTAATTCTCAAATAATAAGAGTTTATTCTGTTGCAAATGTTATCTACATTTCCCCTTCTCAAACGAAGTGGAGATTAGACTGGGCGATGTAAGATCTAAACTAACCGCTTCATTACCATGTAACATACAGCTTAAAATCCATTGCTTTCAAATAAATTTCCAGTGATTATCCTGGGAAAGAGGGGCGTTTTTGCTTGTGTTGCGTTCTGTTGCCTTGCATCTGTATAAGAATCATTAAAATTCGAAGGTAAATTACTTTTATTTTTTGTATATACTGTGCCTCTGGAACTTTGCGATTCTTCGTCTTTAAATTATATAATTTATTACCAGAAGAAAGTACACAAAAATAAACATTCACATACTCTAAGGTCACTAAATATTGATAAAGCTCAAATTACCATATATATATTATATATACAGTATATTCATGAATAAAAATACAATGCCAAATAAAATGTATTAAAATGTATTTACAAGATAGCAAATTCGCAATTTTCACAAGCTAGATATCCTTTACTTTCCTTGAAGTCGTCTAGTTTCTCGATTGCTTATCTAATATATCTCCTTCCCTTGCATATAAATCTTTTCCCCCTTTTTCTTTTCAGTCTTTAGCATCCATCACTTTTAGAGCAACAATTCGTTTTTCCACTTAATTTTTCCCATTTCTTTTCTTTCCTCGTTTTCTGTTTTTTTCTTATGACTCAACTCTCCTTTGTTAATCAGGTCAGCAAAATAATCTCTCTCTCTCTTACTCATATTTATTATATCTTCTTCTTCTTCTTCGTTTTAAACGTGCTTTTTTTCCCCATTTTTATATGGGGTAAGCACGATGTCTTCTTTTGAAGGACTTTGATTTGGCGGTGGGGTAGGCCGTAGCCTCGATAGGCTGCCCTGCCTGACATCGCTTAGACCCCGGTAGCGAATGTGTACATGTTACCAAATCCCCAGCTCCCTTTCTCCCAGCAGCAAGGAGAACTGGGCGGGTAGGTCGACAGTTCAAGACGTGTGAGGTGTCTGTTATGTTTTTAGAAGATGTTGGAGTGGCTTTGTTTTTTATGTGTGTATTAGTCTGTAACACCCATTTGCTTTTCAGCAAACCTATCCGTTGATTACATACGTAATCCCGGGGTGTCTACACGGATAGCAAAGTGTCCGCCTTCTCTGACTGGTCGGCTGCGGGATTGAACCCGCACCACAGACTTCTATGAAGTCTGAGGTTGCTGCTTCTACCAACCGAGCCATTGAGGCTCCACTCATATTTATTATTTATATATATATATATATATATATATATATATATATATATATATATATATATATATATATATATATATTTATACATACATATATACATACATTTATACATACATATATACATACATACACAGAACACAATATACATACACACACATATATATATATATATATATATATATATATATATATATATATATATATATATATATTATATTTATACATACATATATACATACATACACACAGAACACAACATACATACATATATATATATATATATATATATATATATATATATATATATATATATATATATATATATATATATAAAATTTTTGTGTGTGTGAATTACATTAGATGTACAAAAAATCAGTGCAAAAGCATGCATATGACATCAATCATTCGGTCTTCCCGCTGGATATTTATGCCCTATGCCAGCTCCTTCAGCTCATCCCAACATTACTTTCCTACTTCCCTCTTCACTGTTCTCAGCCATGTCTATCCTGGCCTACCCCTCTCAAGCCTTCCTTCAGCATCACTTAGTACATCCAGCACCAGTTTTTCTTCTTTTCAGTAAATATCCCCAATTCATTCCCGCGTGGACAGTCTTCACGTTGATCAATGGGATCCATTCCAGTCATTTCTTATCGCTCCGCTGATTACTCTATCATGACACTTAAATACGAATATCCCTTCACAATGTTACTTACTCCCCATCTATCACAATCGAGCTGTACCGTGACTTATGTCCGTATATTAGCATTGGCCTCTTTACAGACCCAACAAATACTGTTCTGGGGCGCTACCAACAGTATGTTATTTGAGCATCCGAGCTTTTTCACCCTCTCCTCAAATTTGTACTTTAGCGATTCACATAAATATCTCAACATATTTCATCAATCCTTCTCCAATAACACATTCGCTGGAGTTCTTCACGTTCATTTAATTTACTTCGGTTTCTGACAGCTCAACAAGTACCAACTCCATTCCCTCTCCGACCAGACGATCTGATGGCAGTTGCATTTCCTTAGAATTTCTACTATCATTACATGATCGTCGTGACAGCCAAAATCTCATAGCCTTCTAGCTTCTTTACAATTAATTCCAGCATCGGTTTCAACTACAAATCTTTAAACAAAAAATTGTTACGTAAAGGAAATGTTAAGAGGGGACAGCATCCCACCCTGTCTTCAAGAGGTGGAATACGTCACTTCATTTTCACCTCAAAAGGTCTCCCCATCTACTAATGTTTTCATAGGTTGTCCAAAGATTTCCATTTCCAATTTTTATTGGTATTTCCTTATTTTCTTAAGACTCTCGCCTCTTCCTCTCGACCGACCAACATGCAGAAAACGCATGTGATTTACGTGAACACGTAAACAGTAACCACTCGCTTTTCTGTAAGAGCAACAACGATTTTAATTAAGAGTTTTTACTTTAAAAAGTCAGTATATTCACAAATATTAAACTGCAAATATCCTTTAATACCGAATTCACGAGGTATGGTGAATTCGATATTAAATGATATTTGTGGCTTAATACTGATGAATATAAAAAGTCACGCGTGTACGTGACAAAATTCAGTTTATGAATATCACTAGCCAGCAATTTAAGAAGACTGATGATGCATACGCCTATTTTATATATCATACACAAAGTCTTTATACATACATGCATGCATACACATACATACATATATACATATGTGTACTTATAGGATCAGTGCCTTTACTAAAAATCTAGATTCGACTCACTAAATTAATGAACATCTACTCCATCCATTTGAGAGAGAGAGAGAGAGAGAGAGAGAGAGAGAGAGAGAGAGAGAGAGAGAGAGAGAGAGAGAGAGAGAGAGAGTTTAATCAAAAGACAGAATTAGTCCACCTCATTCGTCTCGCCTACATAAAATAATTTATCTATTTCAACAGTCTTTCCTACGTTACTATATACTTAATTCACTTAACTCATCTATCCCAAATAATGGACGAGGCTTCGGCCATTTGTTCCATCTCATCCACACAAATAATACAGAATTAATTAACTCCATGCTTTTCATCCGCAAGAAAGGAGAGAGACTTATTCCGTTTCATCCACCGCAAATGCACGAAAGAACAGGAGATTCCAACTTTTGATTACCAAGTACCTTTTCCGGAGAAATTTTTCAAAAACTTTAACGTACCAAAACGACGCCTTCGAGAAGAGGGAGGGAAAAAATTTTTGTTTCCGTTCTTTTTCTTTGAACTCGGCATCCTCAGGTGGATCATATTACCAGCTTTGGAGATCAAATCCTTAGAGAGAAAAAATATGTTTCACCCCGGTTGCAAAAGACGCGACAAGCAAATATCCAAAAAGTTTTTGTTCAGTATATTTTTGATGGGTACATAATAACTGAAGCAGCCTCTTGCTATCACCGAGTAAAAGACTATAATGTATTTCACTTAATTAATTTATAGTTCAACAGTTCATAAAAAAGTCGATATATTTGATCATCCCTTATGTTTCCTTTTATGAAAAAACATTTGGTTCATTTGGTTTACCCAACCCGCCCCCAACGTAACATAATACAAATTAATTTTTTCTCAACTACCATGACGACAATATATATATATATATATATATATATATATATATATATATATATATATATATATATATATATATATATATATAAAAATCTCTCATCCACCTGACCTATCATCCCTCTCGCCTACATAGAATAACAGATTTCAACTCTTGACTGCCCAAAATGTTTTGCCCCAGTAATTTGTCAAAAACTTCAACACAATAAAACCTCCCATTCACGTTGAGGGCAAAGAAAAAACTACACACTCAAATATTTAGGTTGGTAAGGTCATTAAAACTTCGTAATATGAGTATCGGTCAAATCCTAATGAAGGTCGGCAGAAGAAATTCTTTACTTTCTGGTTCGTAACAGAGGTGCAAATATAAACAAATAATAAATTGCTATATTGTAGTAACCCATCAAAATTACATTCAGCACGGGAAATTGATAGCTGGAAAAAAAAAAACCCATCAGTGATCTACAAAATAACGTAAAATACTCTACTGCGCATCAAGCATTTTGCATTAACTACAAATAGATGTGGGCACTTTCGCAGTATACTT
The DNA here is from genome assembly GCF_040412425.1 of Macrobrachium rosenbergii. Lineage (NCBI taxonomy): Eukaryota > Metazoa > Arthropoda > Malacostraca > Decapoda > Palaemonidae > Macrobrachium > Macrobrachium rosenbergii. The sequence goes on along the minus strand of NC_089761.1, from coordinate 56,638,051 downwards.
TGGGAGTAAATTTACACGGAAGCAAATAGTCACACTTCCTATAATTTTTTACTATAAACTGCAACCATGAATTTATAATGAAATAATCACCCCACAATAACATAATTTCGACATTACTACAAAATTACGAATTTCAAGTAATTACAGATCAAAGCAATTCTGAGGGGTTTTACACACGCGCACACAAAAAGTATACATGATAAATATGTATCTGATCATGGTGTGATCTAACCATCTTCCTTAAGACAGAGAATATTCGAGTTCCATGTAACTGAATCAGCACCATCTCACTCCTGTTTAACAGTATTCTGCATCGTACCAAACATGTGGCCGGCATTCCACCAATATACACAAGAACCATACATGTGGCCGGCATTCCACCAATATACACAAGAACCATACATGTGGCCGGCAGTCCACCAACATACACAAGAACCATACATGTGGCCGGCATTCCACCAATATACACAAGAACCATACATGTGGCCGGCATTCCACCAATATACACAAGAACCATACATGTGGACGGCATTCCACCAACATACACAAGAACCATACATGTGGCCGGCAGTCCACCAACATACACAAGAACCATGCATGTGGCCGGCATTAAACTAATATACACAAGAACCATACATGTGGCCGGCGTTCCACCAACATACACAAGAACCATACATGTGGCCGGCGTTCCACCAACATACACAAGAACCATACACCAGGCAGGCATTCATACATGAGGCAGGCATTCCACCAACATACACAAGAACCATACATGAGGCGGGCATTCCACCAACATACACAAGAACCATACATGAAGCAGGCATTCCACCAACATACACAATAACCATACATGAGACAGGTATTCCACCAACATACACAAGAACCATACATGTGGCAGACATTCCAGCAACATACACAAGAACCATACATGAGGCAGGCATTCCACCAACATATGCAAGAACCATACGTGAGGCAGGCATTCCACCAACATACACAAGAACCATACATGAGGTGGGCATTCCCCAACATACACAAGAACCATACATGAGGCCAGCATTCCACCAACAAACACAAGAACCATACATGAGGCAGGCATTCCACCAACACACACAAGAACCATACATGAGGCAGGCATTCCACCAACATACACTAAGAACCATACATGAGGCCGGCATTCAACCAACATACACAGGAACCATACATGAGGCTGGCATTCCCCAACATACACAAGAACCATACATGAGGCAGGCATTCCACCAACACACACAAGAACCATACATGAGGCAGGCATTCCACCAACACACACAAGAACCATACATGAGGCAGGCATTCCACCAACACACACAAGAACCATACATGAGGCCGGCATTCCACCAACACACACAAGAACCATACATGATGCAGGCATTCCACCAACACACACAAGAACCATACATGAGGCCGGCATTCCACCAACACACACAAGAACCATACATGAGGCAGGCATTCCACCAACATACACAAGATCCATACATGAGGCCGGCATTCCCCAACATACACAAGAACCATACATGAGGCCGGCATTCCCCAACACACACAAGAACCATAAATGAGGCAGGCATTCCACCAACATACACAAGAACCATACATGAGGCCGGCATTCCCCAACACACACAAGAACCATACATGAGGCCGACATTCCACCAACACACACAAGAACCATACATGAGGCCGACATTCCACCAACACACACAAGAACCATACATGAGGCAGGCATTCCACCAACACACACAAGAACCATACATGAAGCAGGCATTCCCCAACATACACAAGAACCATACATGAGGCCGGCATTCCACCAACACACACAAGAACCATACATGAGGCTGGCATTCCACCAACACACACAAGAACCATACATGAGGCAGGCATTCCACCAACACACACAAGAACCATACATGAGGCTGGCATTCCACCAACACACACAAGAACCATACATGAGGCCGGCATTCTACCAACATACACAAGAACCATACATGAGGCAGGCATTCCACCAACACACACAAGAACCATACATGAGGCCGGCATTCCACCAACACACACAAGAACCATACATGAGGCAGGAATTCCACCAACACACACAAGAACCATACATGAGGCCGGCATTCCACCAACATACACAAGAACCATACATGAGGTCGGCATTCCCCAACATACACAAGAACCATACATGAGACCGGCATTCCACCAACACACACAAGAACCATACATGAGGCAGGCATTCCACCAACACACACAAGAACCATACATGAGGCCGGCATTCCACCAACATACACAAGAACCATACATGAGACAGGCATTCCCCAACATACACAAGAACCATACATGAGGCTGGCATTCCACCAACACACACAAGAACCATACATGAGGCAGGCATTCCACCAACACACACAAGAACCATACATGAGGCCGGCATTCCACCAACACACACAAGAACCATACATGAGGCCCGCATTCCGCCAACATACACAAGAAGCATACATAAGGCAAGCATTACAGCAACATTCACGAAAACCATACATGAGGCCAACATTCCACCAACATACACAAGAACCATACATGACGCAGGCATTCCACCAACATACACAAGAACCATACATGAGGCCGGCATTCCACCAACATACACAAGAACCATACATGAGGCCCGCATTCCGCCAACACACACAAGAACCATACATGAGGCCGGCATTCCACCAACATACACAAGAACCATACATGAGGCCCGCATTCCACCAACACACACAAGAACCATACATGAGGCCGGCATTCCACCAACATACACAAGAACCATACATGAGGCCGGCATTCCACCAACATACACAAGAACCATACATGAGGCCGGCATTCCACCAACATACACAAGAACCATACATGAGGCCGGCATTCCACCAACATACACAAGAACCATACATGAGGCCGGCATTCCACCAACATACACAAGAACCATACATGAGGCCCGCATTCCGCCAACATACACAAGAAGCATACATAAGGCAAGCATTACAGCAACATTCACGAAAACCATACATGAGGCCAACATTCCACCAACATACACAAGAACCATACATGAGGCAGGCATTCCACCAACATACACAAGAACCTACATGAGGCCGGCATTCCACCAACATACTCAAGAACCATACATGAGGCAGGCATTCCACCAACATACACAAGAACCTACATGAGGCCGGCATTCCACCAACATACACAAGAACCATACATGAGGCCGGCATTCCACCAACATACACAAGAACCATACATGAGGCCGGCATTCCACCAACACACACAAGAACCATGTATGAGGATGGCATTCCACTAACATACACAAGAACCATACATGAGGCCGGCATTCCACCAACATTCACAAGAACCATACATGAGGCAGGCATTCCATCAACATACACAAGAACCATACATGAGACCAGCATTCCACCAACATACACAAGAACCTACATGAGGCCGGCAATCCAGCAACATACACAAGAACCATACATGAGACCGGCATTCCACCAACATGCACAAGAACCATACATGAGGCAGGCATTCCAGCAACATACACACGAACCATACACGAGGCAGGCATTCCACCAACATACACAAAATCATCTTCCTTTTCCCACAGAGAAATCACCTTCATCGCTCTCCGTAGGTCATCGTCACCACAGCTTTTTGCAACAGAATCAGAATTTTCTTTTATATAATAACAATCCCATTCTTAATTAGCCTAACAAGGCACCCAACGCCCGCTTTGTGTAAATGGCATCAGCATCATCCAGTTCCTGCGTAACATAATACACAATCAACATAGTGCTGTGAAAAAAAAGTATCTGCATCAACCCGCTTAACCGTCCATCATCAACATCAACCCAAATATCACAGGGTACCTACTGCGATCTTTACCAGGGCGTCTCCGACAGACAGGTGCCCTTGCTATCTTTAGCCGCAATCGACCTCATGTGAAGTGGGAAATAAGTTACACAAGGAATTAGGCAAAAGTGTCTTCGCTACCTCCCCCTCCTCTACTTTTAAGTCCGCTGGAGCTAATATCAATAGCAATGCTACTGATATTAATAATTTAGTTACAGTAAATAAAAAAAAATTAATAATAAATAATGTCGGCTATCATATACTCTTAATCCGTTTAAATAAAAAAAAAAGAGTCAACTTAAAAAATAGTCCATAATGGCTCCCAAAAGTAAATAATAACGTTGTACGTTTATAATTATACAGGCCCACTTACTTAAGGAAATGAATCTAAAAAATAACCGCTGGTCGCATTGACACTGCAACTGCCGCATGAGCCCATCAACAACTCAGGGAAAACAAGCAAGGACAAGGTGTTTAAGGGTTTCACGAATCAAGGGAAACGGAAAGGAAAAAGAAAGAATATTCGATTGTTCTAAAATTCTATTAAACACACGAACATAGTCAGTTCCAGAAGTAATCACTCAACAAGAAATAGTGCGCAGGTTTTCGACGGCCCGTTTATGACAAATTCATCACATTACCGTATACAGTTGTCCACTTTTCTTCGAATACCTCTAAATAGATCTCTCTCTCTCTCTCTCTCTCTCTCTCTCTCTCTCTCTCTCTCTCTCTCTCTCTCTCTTTACTGTTTCATTTTTACTGCATCACATAAGGAACATCCATCATAACTGCTTGTGAAAGGAAATGTGGTCCCTCACCTACTCAAGCCCCTTTACATATCTCTGAAGATATATACAGTGACGGGTTTCAGTGGCCCTGACGGCGGCAGCAGAAGCATCCAGTCCAGAATGTTAGAGAGAGAGAGAGAGAGAGAGAGAGAGAGAGAGAGAGAGAGAGAGAGAGAGAGAGAACTGACTCCAGCATCCCTCACTCCCGTTGCTATAGTTACCCGACTCTTGCTTAACCGAGAGTGAGTGCTGACAGTTATAAAGGAAAACGTACAAACTTAAACTATATATATAATATATATATATATATATATATATATATATATATATATATATATATATATATATGTATATATGTGTGTGTAAGGCAACTGTCTATTCCAATTATCGCTGTACATAAATATAAAGAGTGTCCAAAAAGAAGAGATAATAGTTCTTCCTTAATGGAAAGCTTTATGTAGACACAAATCTACTTCCAATACGGCCACAGAGTGTGCGTTTTCAGTACAGCAGGGAAACAAGAATTTCTCCACTTTATTAATCATGTGGTTATGAGACGTTAAATAAAGGCATGTTATCTCACATATCCCAATATGTCTGAGAAAATACTCCTTATTAGAGAAAAAAGAACGAAAAATATAAGAACAAAATTAATTATTAATCATTTTATTCTCCTTTTGAAGTATCGGCGTTTGCGTGAACGCCCGTAATTTAAATTACAAAAACCATCCCTGTGAAGGATGTTCGTTCTGCTCTGCTAAGCACTGAAATAATTTCCTTTCATGGGTTATTCATAGTTTTAGATGGCAGACCTGAAAATATTTAATATCAACGATGATTTACATGAAGCAGAAATCACAGGAAAAGGGGTTATAAGTATATTGCGTATTTTTATCACGGAATAAGTGGAATACCTTATAAAGCACATAAAAATACTTATTCGCACAGTCGTGGAATTTTCTTTTTCACAAAAATATTAAGATATTTCTCCAAAAGCACTACAAGTACAGGTTTTCTCTTCTTCTTTCTCTGCATCTTTTCCCACTTCTATGTGGGGTCGATGTTTCTCGGTCAAACACATTGTCCTCTGACAATTGTTTGTCTCAGATCTTCTCTAACTACATCCATCCACCTCCATCTGCATCACTCTCCTCCCTACATATATCTCATCCTTTCTCATCACATGGCCATACCACTGCAGTCTTCTTTGCTGGACCTTCTCTGATAGTTCTGCGACTTTAGTAGTTCCTCTTATTTTTTTCATTCTTGATCCTGCCCATTTTTGTGACTCCACACATCCACCTGAGCATTTTCATCTCCGCCGCATCCAGTTTCTTCTCTTGCACTCTCCCTACCGGCCATGTTTCTGCTCCATACATCGAGCTGGTCTCACTACTGTCTTATACACTCTTCCTTTAACCTTTATATTGATTCTGCGGTCGCACAAGACACCTGATATCTTTCTCCAATTTTTCCATCCAGCCTGCACTGTGTGTGTTATTTCTACATCCAAATTTCCATCATTAACCACTGCTGAACCAAGATACTTAAATTTTTCTACTCGGTTCAACCTTGTGCCTTCCACACTAATCTCGGAGTCTTGATCTTCACTAAAACTTAGGTATTCAGTCTTCTTCCTACCGATCTTTAAACGTCTGTCTTCCAGTACCTTCCTCCATTGCTCTAGTTTTGACTCCACTACCCCTCTGTTGGTGCTGCATAACACGATGTCATCAGCAAACAACATGCACCAGGGGGATTGATCTCTTATTCCTGGAGATAGCACATCAATTATCAGGTATCCATTCAGTTAACCCAACACTGCTTCTAACCTGAGTTTTTGCTCCTTCATATATATCTTGGACCAACCTCACATACTTCTCCGGTGTTTCCTTTACTCGCATGCACCTCCAAACCTCTTGGCGTGGTACTCTATCGTATGCCTTATCAAGATATATGAATACTACTGTGTGTGCAGTCCTCTCTGCTTTTCCCGGTGTTTTTCCATCATCTGTCGGAGGACAAACACTGCATCTGTCGTTCCTCTTCTGGCATGAAACCAACCTACAGATGTTTCTTCTCTAATTCTTTGATCGATTATTCTTTCCCCGATTTTCATGGTGTGAGACATTAACTTTATTCCTCTGTAGTTTGCACAATCCTGGACGTCACCCTTCTCTTTATAGATAGGCACAATACAGCTTTCTCTCCATTCTTTTGGTATCTTTTCCAGACTGCATATTTTCTGTGCTAGGTCCCACAGCAAGTCTATCCCTTCTTCTCCCAGGCTCTTCCACACCTCTGCAGGAATCCCATCTGGTCCTATTGCTTTACCATTTTTCATCTTCTTCAGTGCCTTCTTTACTTCCTGCTAATAGTATGTATCATGCCAAGGTTCTGGTATCAATCTCCATAGAATTTTCTAAGGGTTTCTTCATTTAACAGGTTTTCATAATATTCTTTCCACCTCTTCTTTATCTTATCCCCGTTGCATAAAACCACTCCATTCCCTTCTTTAACCTGTTTTATATGGGAGTAGTCTTTGGTGTTCTTGTCCCTCGACTTTGCAATTCTGTGAATTTTTGCTCTACCTCTCAGGGGTCCCCAGCTCTTAGTACATGTCATTTAACGCTCTTTCCTTTTCTCGTGCAACTGCCTTCTTTACTTGTTTCTTATGTCTTTGGTACCTCTCCTTATCCTCTTGCTGTCCATACATTTCCCAGATTTTTTTTGCATATTTTTTGGCTTTCACCACCTCTTTCACTTCATCATTTCACCACCAGGTTTCCTTATCGCCAGGAGGCTTCTTTCCAGATGTCTTTCCCAACACCTCTCCAGCCACTCTCTTTATCACCATACTGTTGTGATTCCACCATTCTTGCACTCCCTCTTGCAACCTAACTTCCCTCAACAATCTCTCCTTAAATTCCTGCCTCGCTTCCTCCTCTTGTGTCAGCTTCCACCACTTGATTGTTGATGGGACACGTGCAAGCCTACCTTTTGCTGTGTTCTTTATTTCCAAGTCTATTACCACCAACCTGTGCTGTGCTGCCACACACTCTCCATTTAAAATTTTACAATTTCTCACCTCTCTCAGATGTGATCTTCTACACATGAGGAAATCAATTTGACTTTCTCTCGCTCCACTCTTGTATGTGATGTACTGATTTTCTTTCTTTTCAAATCAGGTGTTGACAATAGCCAAATCAAATGACAATGCGCAGTCCACAACTCTCTCTCCATCGTCATTTCTCTCTCCACCTCCCCAGATACCATGCACCCTCTCAATACGCCTCTCTGGTCCTTCCTACATGTCCATTCATGTTACCACCAATAATTAATCTCTCTTCTGCTGGTATTTCACTCAACTGTTTGTCCATTTCCTCCCAAAATACCGCTTTCTCAACTTCATCACATCCTGCCTGAGGGGCATAACCACTCACGATGTTGACTGTTTTTCCATCTAGGCAAAGTTTCACAACCATTGCTCTGTCACTTGTTTTCTTCACGCTTTTAAGCTTTTTGATAGAATTATTCCCACTCCATTTCTACCTTCCTTACTGTTCCACTATATAGCAATACTTTGCAATAATAACTTTCACGACCTTTTTCACTTTTCATGACGTTAAAATTAATCAAAAGCAACACTAGAGAAAACGAACTCTCGCGAATTATCGGAACAGAGGCAAGTGTGGGATGCATTTCTTGTTTCTGCTACACAGCTTGATTTGGGAAACACTATCAGGATAGCAATAACAACACTCTTCATCATCAACAATCCTCCCTATTAACGCTGCCAGTTCTCAGATCTATTACCTATTGGATTGGCAACAATGCATGTTGTGTATTTTGCAAGTCGTTTAAAAATACATCGACACATAAAGTCTCTTGAAAAAGGCTGCGATTAAAAAAAAAGTGTAACATTGACAGTGATTAAACAGACGCAGGCATTAGCTAACCAAACTATCAAATTAATTATACAAATACAAGGTATCGCACTGTATTGTATATTACAAATGTCTATTAAATATTGAGGAGGATAGTTCACTGAAACCAACGTTCACTGAGGAGCAAAGGTTATGCTTTTCCAAGGAAGGTAAGTAATTGTTTTTATTGTTGTTTTTCTTTCTAAGAAAATTACCAACAAACACAAACGTAAGTCAAAAAATGAACTTTTCCTTCAGTAAAAACCTCGCTGATTTATGAAGCATATCAAAAACCTTAAACAGTTTCACGACCGACTCTTCTACGCCTTACGTGTTACAACCTTTAGAGGACACCAGTCGGTCTGTGAACTGTACTGTGTTTTTGATATGCTTTATTACTTATAATGGAAATTATACTTATTCTTGCAGCATCGGAAAGTATGCTTGAGTATTTATCTTTTTGTTACGGGTATTAATAAAATTTCACATCTTTCTTCCTCTCACTGCAGAGAGAGAGAGAGAGAGAGAGAGAGAGAGAGAGAGAGAGAGAGAGATTAAATCACTACAACGAAAACTTTTGAAGACATGTTACACGAGTACCGATGCGAACATTCTAGGTCTGGCATTGCTCCAAAATACATTATACACACACACACACACACACACACACACACACACACACACACACATATATATATATATATATATATATACACACACACACACACACACACACACACACACACACACATATATATATATATATATATATATATATATATATATATATATATATATATATATATACATATACAGTATATAGAAATAATCAACACACAATCACGTGTGGAACAGAAATAAATTTCTGACTCACATTGAAAGGCAAGGGCGCCGCCACTAGGCCATACAAATGCCAGAAATTTATATATATATATATATATATATATATATATATATATATATATATATATATATATATATATATATATATATATATATATTACACAATTTTTACAATTTTTTACAACACAGTGGCATTTTTATATTCACAAACAAGAAGCTACAAATGCCGTTTAATATCCAATTCGTTCCACCTCCGAAATCGTAAGTGATATGCTGTTAGTTACCTGCATGCATACATACATACTGTACATACATACATACATACATACATACATACATACATACATCTATATATAGGCTATGTATATATCTGTGCATATATGTACATATACAATATACATTTATATATACATTATGTATACACATATAAATAGTATTTTCACGGAGTAGTTTCACTTATATATTTGTCTTTGCTTATGAAAACGTCGTAGTTTCAAGAATATGTTCAGCAAAAAGTCACACATTATTTTTACCGATAAAGTACAAACAAAAATTTCAGTAAACCTTTACCGCACCTGTGCACTTCTGTGAAAATATCGAAATAAAAGATTTAGGATATTTCACAGAAGGGCAGCTAACCAGAACAGCTTTATTCAGCCCATCAATTTCAACATAACGTGTGTAAGCCAAGCTGAAGTAATTCCACTCCTGTGAAAGTGAAAAACTCCTCTTTTTCTTCCGATCCCTAAGATGTTTCGTATCTCGAAACTCCAGTCACAGCTATATAACTATAGCTATATAACTATAAGTGTACAATATAACGAATCATCTTCCCCGTAGATAAAAAACGCGAATAACCTCTATAACCTTTCAACAAAAATTTTTTTTTGTCAATATCTTACCAAGGACGGCAGTGGGAGAGCGCACTTCTCAAGTATGACTGGACATTCTTCTTGCGCTCCATCTCCCACAAATCTCCACTGATCTCCAGCTTCCCTTCTCATAGCTTTCATCCACGTAGATTTGGGCTTCCAACTCTTCTGGTGTCTACAATAGTCCAGTTGACACTATCACGTACTTTCCTCCCATGGGTTTTTAAAAGGACATCTCCCAGCCATCTTAACCTCTCTTACATAATGACCTCATCTACACATAGAATAACAGTAATATCCTTTAGATTATCATTTCCACTATTCTACTGCCTGATTCCTAATATTCCTATTAAAAGTTTTACTGTTAAATCTACAAGTATCTTTTAAGACAGTTTTACTGTTATACCAAGATACATTCATATCTATACAGCAATGCAGATATTTCTAAAGTTATGTGTACAACCAATCTACATGAAGAGAAGTTTCATTCTGTCTGATTTCCGAATCTTATTCAACCTGCCCAGTATGTGATTTGCCTAAACCTTTCACTAAATTAGATATCACTGTTCCTTAATAATGGAAAGATCCAAGCTCACTAACCCTTTCTCTATCTAATGGTATTTCATTCCTTTGTGCATCTCTGCGCTCATCAAATAAAAAGCTAGTAGTTTCTCTTTCATGCCGGGCTTCTACAGTAGTCCAAAACTTTATCCGCTGCACAACTAAGATGGTTAGGAACTGTGACTAATGTACTTATGTTAGTCTCGTGAATGCGATCAGTACACTTCGTAACTTACAAACAAAAGGAAAGCGCAGAGAATTACATAATCATAGTGAGGACATCGATATTTTGGCTCTAATAATATCTTCGAAAGTTATATTTACATGAGATTAAATATATGCTTATCCTTCCCGGGAGCGCAACTGATAAACCGCAGGACTCGACTTTTCTTAAAGTGGGTTCGATATACATTTAGACAAGACATTCCTTAGTCGTCCTACATAAGATTTCATGATTTTCGCCGTAACACATTATCAAATAATATTATGAAATCAAGAAGTTAAGAATTAGTTCGTGATCTTTTTATTTCCATGGTCCGAATGAATGAACCAGTATAGCTCATATTTTTCTTTCAAATTACACACGTATAAGAGACAGAGACTACCTTGTGAATGGTGTTACTCTGGTGAGATAACCAATGCCTTTTCAGAGCCTTCTCGTTTTCATGGCATGCATTTTGACGGAGTAATGAATAATAGTCTGTTTTTTTTTTTTCTGTCGACAAACAATCAGGTTATCATATTCACTGCTAAGAGTAACAGAGGTCTAGTGAATTTTAGGAAATCGTCCACATCGGCCCTCCTCAGATATACATATCGGAAGAAGACAAAGAGAGAATCCGTTCAAAGAAATTTCAAGGAGTTAGAGCAGCTTACCAGCTACGCACTGCATACCAGTAACTCAAAACAACAAACAATTCCTTATCACCACCTCCAATTCTGCTCAGAAACATAATAATTAACCAGAATTACTACCTTAGCATCATTTAGACAGGCCTTTCCATGAGCAGCCTTCCGATTTTTCTCTCTAATTTGTTCGAAAAGCCCAACTTCCTCTCCCTTTATCTCAAAAAAGCGACAACGAAGACCACACTGGAAGGAGAAACTAAATGCAAAGTTGTAAGTGGAATCTGATGCTTGACCTTACTTCTTGTCAAATAATTCTCTCGACCAATTTCAAACTTGGAAGTCGACGGGGCCTAATGTCATCGAAACATACCTCGCATATTTCCCCAAGGATTCACTAACCGTCATATAGTTTTTGAGGTGAGGAACAAATTCTCTTATTCCAGTGGCATTCAAAATCAGCTGAGCGAATGAAGGCAAAATCAAATCAATCGCATCACTTCACTAGTGAAATACAAAAGCAAATACCAATATAAAAATATAAAAATATTTGAAAAAAAGAACGGAAATTATAGCTAGTAACTGGGAAGCGTTTCGCTAATATTTTATGATATTGATTAACGTATGAAATCATCTCTAGTGCATGAAAAAACTCACTCTGTTTACAAAATACAAAAATAATACTGCAGCGCACCACGGAAATGCAATAGCATAAACCATCATCGTCACAGTATAATCTTTTGCTTGGTTTATTTCTTCTTTCTGCAAAACATACAGAATGTCAAAGATACAAGGATAATGTCAGAGACAGAAAAGGAAAAGGAAGAAAACTCACACAAACTAACTCCTCTTACGCTCCAGAACTTGTTCGAGCTCGGTACTTTAATTAGCAGAGTCCTTCCAGACAAAGTTTTCCTCGTTTACACCAATAAGGATTCAAAGCCCCCACCTACAAATGGGTAAACTATTTCATTTGATGTTCTGGCTGCCAACCACAGAAGGGATACCTTAGATCTCAGAGTATCTTAAACCAAAGGCATCATTAAGATTCTGCTCTTTGAAAATGGGAAAGGGAAAGGAGGTGGGGAAGGTGGGGACTCAGCATGGAGGAAAAATAATTTCAGTAATTTCAACGATTTCAATAACACTTAACCTTAAAGAAACGTAAAGATACACAGAGCCATCAAAGAACAATGTCGGAATCGAGAAATCAACAAGGATTAGTTCATTTGAGGTGTGTCTAAACCGTAATCTGGGTTTACCACTGGAGTTTGAACGTTGACTTGACCTTGGAACGTTCATTTCCTCATTAGCAAACTAGGTTTGAAACCTTTACCTTTGTTTTATTAAAAAAAAATTACTGCTCGGAAATAACAGTATTTTACTGCGCTCCTACTTCGTAATAATCCTGTTATAATTTTTTCGAATTTTATAAACTAGCAGGAACACCTACATACACATTTACAAAATAAACAAAATTAACAGCATTCCATATGCCGAGTTTCTTCAGCTCAAAACAATATACCAAGGCTTAGCATACAACCATTAAAATGAATTAGAATCGTGAACACCATGTACACGTTATACCAGTTATTCTGAAAAGCATTTATAAGATCTCGGTTTTACCTAAATTACGATTATTAGTCCAAAACCTTTCTTGTCAGTGAACGCTGCGCACGTCGCTCGTTTAGGAAGGCAGTCCACGACCATTTTTTTTTTTTTGGGGATGAATAAGTTAACACTACGGAAGCGAAGGGCGAACTGCAAGAAACTTACGGTGCTGTCACAAGGGCCCATTTTCTGGCATCGTTTTGCATCTTTATGCCAGTTTATCCAAAGCAGCCAGCAGTGCAGCGAAAATGAGGAGGCGACCATGTTCGTCCTCTTGCAGCCGGGATCCTGCATTTTATCTCCGTTAGAAATATAGACTATCGACTTCGTTCGCAACTGACAACAATTGTAATTAGTACAATAGAAGCATGTTTAACTATTGCAATTAAGGTTATAGTTTATCACATCTTTCTGGACAAGAATCTTTTTGTAAATACTTTGTTGTAAAATAACAGCTCTTCTTTTAGCCTGTGGATGTGATCACAAGGTAGTGAGACAGACGCAGAGACTGACAGACGATCTCCGAATGTATCTGTAGATGATGGTCTACCTCAAGTCTGAAGTCTTCAACCAAGTAGAAGGGGTTGAAATGACACAGTAAATGTAACAAACATAATGACGGACAGACGGGCGAACGACGTTCCTTCAAACATAAAATTCTCTTACCAAATCTATTTCGAGATTTCGAAAGTTTTTGGTCAGATTGGTAAACTTGTCCTTGTGTAAATCGCCATGTCCTGCATACAGACCTTGCAACCAGATACAGTTTATTCTCATGGTTTAAGTTCACAACATCTGGAAGCCTAGGCATAATAATCACTGCTCCTAATAAGCTCTAAAAATCTGAGCAAACTAACAAAAATAAGAACTGCAGCCTTTTTCTATCTCCACAAAAAGCGGGCACCAGAAAGACGAAGGCAGTTTATCAAGAGGAATAAATACGCTACTAATAAGGTCATTTCCTCCAACTCAAGTGACAGCCAGTAACGACTATAATTTCGAAGATATTAAGATTTTAGTCAGCAGCACATACTTATCATCAGATTCTTCAGGAAAATCATGACATTTAGCATAAAGTCACTCAGGAGAATAAAACAACATGGTTTCTATTCTATCCAACTTTAAAGCTATTGCGTACTTAGGCGAGCTGCCAAGTGTCACCAAAGTAATCTGAAAAGAAAAAAATACTTGGCATTTAACCACAAAGGGGTGTGGCTCTGCCCTTAGGTTAAAATGGAAAACACTAGTTGTTCGTTCACTGGTTAGTATATCAAAATGGAAAAATATGAAACATAAGATGCCTTTCTGGTCTGAAGAAGATATAAAACAAGGAAAAGGCAAAAGCAAAGAAATACACAAAAGTCAAGTTCTAAAGTCAGACGTAAAAGGCAAAAAATTTCAGAAAGAAGTCTGGCTCCCTTGCCAAAAATATAGAAAAAATAAAACCGCCTCTTAAACCACAAGATATGACGAATGGTTCAAATTGGTATATTAGATACATGATTTCCGTATCGAGCATTTTCAGCAGAAAAGAAATGTAAATATGCAGATATAACGAATTAACGATACCGCTAAAATCACAAACGACATTGGTAAAAGAAACTAAAAATACGCAACTGCTGGTGATCTCATTATGTCTTCTATTGTATCTTGAGAATAACTAGACTAGTCAAACGGAAATCCTTCAAGTACTTGAGAAATCCTACGTTAAATGTATTTTCTAAAAGAAATTGGATAGCAAAAAAAAAAAAAAAAAACTCGCAGTGACAGTCGATGATATTGTTCCAGGGAGAAAATATTTTTCTGCAGCTCGTGCGTCAATTTGTGTCTAAATAAAATAAATCATACGTCGATATTCGTTCTCGTAATAATAAATAAATATAAATAAATAAATATATATATATATGTATGTATGTATGTATGTATACACAGACATATATATGTATGTGTATATATATATATAAATATATATATATATATATATATATATATATATATATATATATATATATATATATATATATATATATATATAATCCGGAAGCGCACGTCGACGTATGATTATTTTTGTACAAACAGACGCACAAGCTGCAGGAAAACAGTTTCTCCCCGGAGCAGTATCATCGAATATCACTGCGATTTCCGCACTAATTATTTTGCGGTAAAAACTGTCAATATTCCGGCATAATTCCTTTAAATCCGGGGAAAAAATCTGCCTGACTGAATTTTACTATTTTTCTGGCATCATTAATTCCGAATGTAAAGAAATTAAGTCGGAATATTCAATATTTGTAAAATCATAACTGTTGAGGTCCTTACATTAACATAACACATATACGGTAGTAC
This sequence comes from Macrobrachium rosenbergii, assembly GCF_040412425.1. NCBI lineage: Eukaryota > Metazoa > Arthropoda > Malacostraca > Decapoda > Palaemonidae > Macrobrachium > Macrobrachium rosenbergii. Next base: position 56,622,352 of record NC_089761.1, on the reverse strand, counting down.
ATATAATGATAGATACTTTCTTTTAACAAGTTGTATATATATATACAGTATATATATATATATATATATATATATATATATATATATATATATATATATATATATATATATATATCTACAGTACATGTGTATATATATATATATATATATGTATTTATATAGGTATGTTTATACATATACAGTGCCTTATAAATGTATATTATGCAGCATTTGGAAAGAAATGCCAGAGGAAATTTACATTAAACCAATGTCCTTAACCAATAAAACACTGTCAATGCTTGTTTAAAGATGTAAATAAAGTCATTACTAACATAGCCTAGTTTTTCTAATCGAATCTAGTTGGTCACAGAACAAACTAATATTTTGCGGTGTAACAGGATATAGTGTTCTGTAGTTGTGACATCTACGAACATTAAGGAAGTTTTTACATAAATATTCTCAAAATGTAGACTTACGTAAAACTTCCAATTTACTCTCTTGCACTAAAAAAATATAATTCTTTAATTTCCTCGCAAAAGAAATACGGAAATCCTTTCTAACATTATTCTAAACTTTCACTAACCTTGAAAATGTGTATTAGAGAAGAAATGACGCACTCTATATTTTTCTTTTTCACATGACGGCAGATATAAGTAGCTACTACAGTAGATTCTACAGGCTGATCCAGGTACAAAGATTGTGTTCACTGGACGGATCGATGGAGACAAATCTCGTTTAATCCTATTGAGCTTCTATTTACTTAAACTGTGAATTAGGTACACTTTGGTTAGTTCAACGTAGTGGGCCACAGCTATAGAGAAGAGCACGGGTATAGCAATCTCATTCCCTGAAACCGGAAGGGTATCGCCTTTTGGATTCATCCCCTCTAAGGGGAAAAGCATTATAGAGAAAAAAATAAAACAGAAGAACAATATATTTCGAGTGATGATGCTGTAGAATCTCTGAACACAACTGAATGAGGAAAGGTGAGTAGACTCTACATGATAAATACAGGTAGTGAATAACGTTTTGGGAGGGATTATCATGGGCAATTATGATGCTGATCCTGTGCATATTTTGAGCCCTATCATCCACATATAGCTGCTGGATTGCATCAAAATTAAATTCATATAGCTACATTTATAATGAAGCAACAGATTACCCCTCAGGTAAACAGAGCTTCATAATGAAGGTTAGCACCCAAGCACAAATAAAAAGCATTTTACATTCATTGATAACCGTTTTACAATGTTATGGTCATCATCACCTGTATAAAAACCGTTTTACAATGTTATGGTCATCATCACCTGTATAAAAACCGTTTTACAATGTTATGGTAATCATCACCTGCATAAAAAGAGTAAAAACTTAAAATTACAAATATGAAATAAAAAATACATTTACAATGGCTATGTAAATCTACCACGATGAACGCATTATTAGTACTAAAAACAAGAATGGTAGTAGAGGCAGACGAAGCCCAAAGCATATCTGACAACGTAAACATGAAAAGTGAAATCCACAAACATGGAAAAAACTAACTGATAAAAGTTGTCATGTGAAAAATGAACTCATTTTAAAGATAAAACTATCACAACATACCGCAAACTGCAAAGTTATAAAATGAAAAGTGTCTAAGACACTAATGCTGACACTTGCAGTTTTTAGCATAGGCAGCATGGTTACTGAACTCACTATGAAAGTGAATTGCTGAAACTGGTAGGTGAGATGAAGTATTCCTTTAAACAGACAGAGCAAACCAACCTCTTCAGCAAGAAGGCACTCAAAAATGCGAGTACAACCTGCCTCAAGAAATTCCAACACCCTTCATCCGATTTACCACACACCTCGAACTATGCTCGACTTCCTTCATATTTCTCGCAACAAATTCAACGTTCTCGTCCATCGTTCCCAACTATCTCTCCCACCCTAAACTCAACTCTCTCCCCACCCTCATCTAAACTCTCTCTCTCTCTCTCTCTCTCTCTCTCTCTCTCTCTCTCTCTCTCTCTCTGTAACATAAACACACACACACCAGCAAAATAAAAAATAAACATACCACAAACACCAAACTATATTTCTCAGAGACGTTGAGAATTAATCTTTCTCACGAAGAAAACGGAGACGAACAAAAGAATAACCAAATTAAGGCTTAAACTCAAGTTGAATATCAATGTGTTTTTCCTGTAGGGTGCAGGGAGACTCAACTCTTAAAGATGGGAACATGCGTGAACAACTGAAAAGACGAAGGAAACTTCACAGATCGAAGGAAATGGAGCGGCCAAAAGTGACCCAAGTCCAAGATCTCCGAAAAATACACATGGGATGGTAAAGTCAGACGTGAGCTACGTGGCTGTGGCAAAGCAGACACGAATTTAAGCACCTTTCAACTGCCAACCTCTATACTTTTACGTCAGAGAGAGAGAGAGAGAGAGAGAGAGAGAGAGAGAGAGAGAGAGAGAGAGAGAGAGAGAGAGAGAGAGAGAGAGAGAGAATATTCATTAGATTGTATGTAAAAATTTTGTTGTGGTTAAAGTAATAAAAAATAATAAAATCATAACGGCTGATCACAATTTTCCACTAGGAAGACCAATTTCAAACAAGATATTTAGCATCTTTCTTAACCCTACTTATTCTTCACTATTCTTACCACTTCTCCATGAACCAATAAGAAAACAAAGCATTTCCTTCAAAACAAAACTTAGCACACACACAAACACACACTACATGACAAACGATACCCTATTTCTTCAAGCCTAAACCACATACGTCAGGTCAATTGATTTATTGAGAACTGGTACCATGGTGGTAGTAAACGGTAAAACCAAGTCATTAACACCCTAAGAAGTGCTAATGGTGTGGGGTACTGATATATTGGGGGAGGAAATGCTCACTAACCGCAAATGACCCTCTATACCCCTAGGCAATAAAAAAAAAAAAAAAAAACCAACAGCATCCTCACCGCTCTGAATGGTGTGAAAGTCACCAGTATACGGGAAGGGAGTCTTGACGAAATTAGCTAGGAAATAAAGGGTATGCAGAGAAAAAAAATTCATATGCATACTAGGGAAAGAGAAAACGGCGAGGAAAAGTTTGCTAAATTCGTCAAAAGTTCAAAGTGAAGCAAGCTAATGGATGTAATACTGTGAGGTATGACTGGAGGTATATCTGTTCATTACTTCACTGAAGCCAAAGCTAATACAGATGAATTATGAGCTATGGTTAAAGGTGAGGAGATGGAAGTAATGCATGATGACTTTGTGAATTTCTATGATGGGGCCGTATTGACACTGGGGAGAGTTTGTGGTTATAGAAAGGCAGAAAGAGGGAATGCAAACAATTTATGATGAGATGTGGAAATGCAAGATTAGTGTAGGAAAAAAAATATTCACTGTTATGCAGTTAGAATGCAGAAGAGTCGCGTGCAGTTATAAAGGAGGTGGTTGGCTAGGGTAAAAATTAACTCCAAACTATAAAGAAGGAAAGTACTAAAAATGGGAAAATATAAGCAAGAATTATATGGAGAAGAAGAAACCGTTCCACGGGGAAGTAAATGCAATAAAGTTCAAGAACAAATGGATCTTAGAATAAGGGATACAAATAGATGCTCTGTGAACTGAATGAAATCCTGGATCGAAGGACTGTGTGCTCTGAGAAGTTGTTGAATATAGACGATACAAGAGAGGTAGATCTGAATGACGGGGTTATTTCAAGATTGAGACTGCGTGTGGATTTTACTGTAAAGGAAGTAACGGGGTAATTAAGAGACTGAATAATGGAAAGGCAACCAGCGTTGATGGAATTACTAATGAGATGATGTGGTAAAGTGGTGAGGCATGAGTGACTGAATGGCCATGCTATGAGAAGCATGTACGGATAAAGGAAAAGTTCCAAAGGAACATTTAAAAGGATTAATTTTCTTTTCATTAAGGCAAATGTGACAAAAGGAACTTTAAGAATTACAGAAAGACAGAGGTAATAAATTTACAATAAATCCAATCTACCAATGGCAGTTTATGATATGATTCTGACTAAGAAACTACCAACAGATGACAAAAGGATCGACAGGAAACATCATTTCTTGTTCAGAAAAGCAAAACTGATTAAGCAGTAATGTGGTGGATGGTGAGGATATATGGTGTGAGAGATAACATGTTGAGAGTGAGTAAAATTTTTATGATGTAGACAGGGGTGAATAATTTAGAGAAAAAAGTGGGTCAGAGACAAAGGTGTGTTATGCCTCTAAAGTTGTTTATTATTTTCACTGATGGCATAATGAGGAAAATAAAAAGAAATTAGATTTAGGAACAAAGTTGCGGGATAGACAAATGTGCTATGAATGGAAGGTAAAATGAATAGTATTTGCAAATGATAGAGCACTGATTGAGTATACAAAGATGAGGAATAACAAACACTAGTGAAAATGTTAGTGAAAATTTAAAACTGTTTGCAAGGAGAGAAACTTGAAAGTAAATCTAAGCAAGAGTAACATTATTATAAAGGTAAATTGAAACCAGTACGAGGGAACAATGAATGTTACAATGGATGGTGGAAGACATGAAGAGGCTCATTCGTTTAGGATTTAAGGTTTTATAAATCGCTATTGACCCGCTGAGGAAAGGGAAGGTCACTGTGCAGTTGCACAATTTTTTTGAAACCGAACATACACATACACACACATATGATTAATGTCCAAGCCCCTCTGCACATACACTAGGAACTGGGGGAAGTAGATATATGGCTGCTGATGACAAAAAAGGTACACTTATGGGTGCCATAAAACACTTGCCATAGCTCATAAAGGCGGTGTTGAATATGAAAATCTATCAAGCCCTCGGTGGGGTTTGAATTCAGGACCATAGAAGTGGGTACTCCAGGTGATACCATTCAGCTGTCACACCCTTTTTGTGAGTAAATGTAACGAACGATGGTGAGATGAGAAAAGAGGTGAATCACAGAATAGGTGAAGCAAGCAAGGTTGCAGGGTTGTACGCAAAAGATTAAGAGACGTACATATTAAACGCAGAGGAAAAAATTGTCGAATTTGGGGATATAAACTGTTTACCTAGTATATGGAGCATCAAAAACAGTCCTAAGGTTGGCTTAAATGAAAGGATTGATTGAATGGTTCTGAGGTGGTTTAGTCGAGGTGCTAGTAGGGAAATAGAGAAGATCAAGAGTGCTGAATATATGGAGTGAAAAGGATGAAAAAGTAATGGCCTTAATATATGGCATTACCCCTTCTAATCAGAATTCAAGCTTCTCTTACCTGTAAAGGCGGCGGGCAGTGATCCAGAAGTTCAAGCATGTGTCGCAGGTTGTGTGCGTCTTGGATCACGAAGTTGAGTTCCATATCGAACTCTCCTCCCACAAGCTGTAAAAGAAAAAGAAAAACGTGGTTTGGTAACGCATGTTGCTTTTTGAATCCATAAATACACAAACGACAGATTATAGACATGACAACACACCACCTCAGAAAAGCACCTAATCTTTTGTGCTTGTAAAAAAATGAAAAAAAAAGCATATTGCATGTATTAATACCTGCGTAATAACAATTGCAATTACTTCAACCATAACGCATATTTCCCATACCCATAACTTCTGAGCACTAAAACATTTTTCTTTTCACGCCAGCTAACTTGGTTTCAGCGAGCTTCGCCGAGCGGCAATTATTGCTGGACTTCTGTATTGTATTACTCCGGAAAAAAATAGTCTCATTTATATTCTGAATCGCAGAGACTACCGGTACTGTGCTCTGCAAGGTTTGAAAAACAAAATAAAAATAAAATGAAAAATACAAAGGGAGAAAACGAATTCATACTCAGGGGAGGTTCTCGATTCGTGAGGAATCGAATAATGCAATGAACTGTACGACGTTTTTATGCAACTGGGAAAGTAAGTAATTCTTGTACGGCTTACAACTAAAGCCTGGTAACTGGTTGTCGCTGTTTCTCTGTTAAGTCTAGTGATCTCTAACTTCTTTGTGTTTTCATGTCAATGTTTTTATTTCTGAAGTTTTGCTGCAAATTCCATGAAAGCGCTACAGGAAGGCCAGTTTCTTTGAGCTACGTTCAACATACCTAATTCTTCCATATGAAGAGTTGTCCGCCAAATATAATGAAAAATTTTGAAAATCTAAGGAAATAGTAACACTGAAAAACCAATGAAATGGACAACAAATAATTTGTTTTTAAAATTAATCCTGCAATAAGTAATGATTTTATTACTATACGTCTCATAAGCTGTACGCACTAATAAAACACGTTTATGATTATTATAAAATGGAAAGGACTTAATTTGGGTTTTATTCTTCTTTACAAAGAGAATATACATAAAAAAAATCAATAAAATTCTTTCCCAAGCGTCCAATGAATACCTTCCTCTCTTATGAGTTCGACAATTTTCGTGACTCCTCGAATGAGTGAGCATCAACCTTATAGAAAAACAGCACCACTACGTAATGAAAGAACAAATTTTGGGACAGTTGGGAGAACTTTAAATCCCTATTTTAGCGAATGACAGTTATACTATTGAAAGTTTGGATTGTGAAATTCGGTCTGTTCAAGGGATGGGCGAAGTGTGACGCAGCATGATTCGTAGTTCTGCTCTTAAAAATTCATGTACATATACACAGAGTAGCATACATATACGAGTATACAGGGAATGACTGAAATAATTTTATAAGTTTATATACTGTATATATATATATATATATATATATATATATATATATATATATATATATATATATATATATATATATATATATATATATATATATATATATATATATATATATATATATATATATATATATATACATATATATATATATATATATATATATATATATATATATATATTATATATATAATTCAAGACATATGAAATTTCTATTATGAGCCAAATAGATAAAAATAGAGTATTAAATGTATCGGTTATGCTTCACACCTAGAGCGTGTTTATACCATTTACGCCATGCTGCTATTTTCTATTTCAGTACAGAAGCCACGATATGAAGTGTATCAGTTACTTTTTCGTTTTGCTTTTGTGGCTCGCAAAACATAATTAATAACAGTTTATGCTGTCTATTTCCTCTAACTTTCTTTTTATCAACACCTTTCATTCTACCTTACATACCTTTATTCAACGGCATCTTTATTTCTTCAAATACCTTTTCGTTTCTCAACATTTCATCTGCATCATTTCGCGAAACTCTACGTTATATTTATTTAAGAAGCTTTACTTCGTTTTCATTCAAGCCTCTTCAAAACTAAACCTCGTTTCTATAAAAAAAATAAAAAGTTACATCTGATGTGTCTTCTCTATTCCATAACATCTACAATGTTGAAGTTTTTTTTCTCATGCATCATGCTGTAGAACCCCTCCATCACACTTTCTGTATGAGGCAGTAACATTTTCTCCCAATCAATAAATAAACCAAACGATTCCCTCCTTAATAAATAACCCATCACTATACTTTTTTATTCTATTGCGGCAGCAATATCATGTCATCGTTTGGTAATAACACGCTATTATGCGTTACTCTAGTAACTTCAGTTAAACATAATCACCATTTAAAACCATACGCCACATACTCCATCTTCCAATCGAACATTCCTGTGCCTCTATGCTGTTCTCTTTCGCTAAATTCTCAAATCCTTCCGCTCACATTAAACACTGTACGAAAAAGATACCACACCCTTGCCCAAGACATACCAAACCAGTTTCCCTTCCGTTATAAAAATTCTGAACAGCTCTTAACTCACTGCCAGTCTCATTAGACATTCAGAGCGAATTCCATACCCACCATTTATTTTTCTTAAGGTAAAAACTTTGGAAATATAGGAATATGAATACGAAACCTCAATTATGAAAATGTGAAAACTAAAACATATGAGTAAAATATACAGAACTCCACTTTCCCCTTCCCTGACATCTACGACTCCTCAATATCCCTTCTTTTTCACATACTTCATTTTCCAGTAGCCCACATTCAGCGGACAAGCATAATATATCAAACAGGTAATGGAGGGAATTAATATAACCGCAAGGAATGGATGACGTTTATGCCCACATCGTAATGAAAGCGTTAAGGTATTGAAATAAAAATAAATATCAAATCATGTAAAAAGTATATATACATCAGACACAGTATATACGCAAACGCGTGAAGGCACCACGCTCATCCTAACACAGGCTAATAGTTCACTTCAGATATCTCACCATCCTGTGAAAGCCCTTCTCTCTCTATCAATCCCTTTCTGCGTTCAATTTCCTCAGGATGTCAGGAGTTTCTATCTATGCTTCTGCCTCTTTCCTACACCATTAATAACAATTCTCGCTCTCTCTATCTTTCTCTCACTCTCTCTCTCTCTCTATAAGCCCTCCCACTCCGAAGTCAATGCCAAGTCCATTTTTCTCCTTCGTTTCGTCTATCCTTAACGCTCATTCTCTATTATCCTCTGAATACACCCTCATCTGTTATTCTATCCTGACAGCTTCTAGGTCGTAATCTAAAATTCACATTTCCAAAGTTCTCAGGGGGTTTTTACCCCGCCTTTCTTACGCTCTTATTTATTTTTTTTTTCTTTCTATCAGTATTAGTCATAGCTGTACTGAATCACATCGCTTTAAACATTCATTTCTTTTACACAACTGTCTTCTTTTCGTTAGTAGTAACAGCAGCATCAAATTTCAATACTCTCATATTCTGAAATATAAATTTGGCATTTAAATCAAATAAACAAATTATTCGCCTTGAGGAAAATATAACGATAATCAGTTTTCTTTTACGAAAAGGATTATGCATTATGCAGTTGCTATCAAAACTTTGAGAAGCTTGCACATAATCGGTCTTAAGAGAATGATTAACACGAACTCACGTTTTTTTATTGCTTTTCTATTGGTTTCTAACGAATGCCAACAAGTTTTACCCATGGCACGAGTTCTAAGCAGCATCATCCTCGCCTACAAAGCCATTCAATTCACAGGGCCTCTGCGAAATTCCGCTGCACATTTATTAAATTCCTGTGCTTACTTTAACAAATGTCCATTCATATTCAGACTCCCGTCTTACAGTTCCCATCCAGATAGGTGTGCGTCTTCCAAAGACCTACTTCCTAAGACTGTACAGAAGAAAAGGAGAGAATTCCAAACCTTAGGGTAATCAGAAGTCACCGAACCAAGCAGTCTGGGACTTGATAATCTCCAGGAAGTCTTTGTAAGATAAGGTTGTCCAGTTAGTGCTAAGAGGCAGACTAGGTTGACAAACCTAGTAATTTCCATTAAAACCAAACATAGCACTATTCTTTTTATAAATTGTTTTAAAAACCTGTAAAGGAATCACAAAAGGCATGAGTACCTTGTTTTATTCTCAAGTTTCATTTTTCACTTTAGTCCCTCTCACTAACTTACAAAACACACAACGATATGTAATATACATACATACAACATACATACATACATATATATATATATATATATATATATATATATATATATATATATATATATATATATACATACATACATACACACACACACACACAGAGAGAGAGAGAGAGAGAGAGAGAGAGAGAGAGAGAGAGAGAGAGAGAGACAAGACGGAAATTTTCTATTTTGTTAAACTTGGCCGTAGAATCCATCAATCGCTGTCAAATTCAGGGCCAATTTCCCTTTCAGTTACGCCTAAGCCTCATCGGGAAAGACTACTCTGTCATAATGTCTATTTCATAAAACTTCCACAAATCTTAAAGCTGCTCCCTTATATGGAGAAGATCGGCAAATAAACTTGCAGCCTCATCGTTCAAAACAACGTGCAAGATTTTGGGTGAAAGGATAAATTCAACTTTCCTTCTCCTTAACGTCAGTGTCATCGCCAGATCAACTACGCATCACTTTTTCATTAATCATCTCTACCTTCATCACTGGTGCATGTCTCACAAAAGAAAATCTGTTAAGCTTTCTCTCTCTTTCCTCACGTAAGTAAGAATTTCTCGATTACAAGAAATAAATTACTGTTATTCCCTAATTAAATCGGCTTGAATAAGCACATTTACACGATCTGCTTAATTTGTCATATATGATCAATATCTATATCTTCTTTAATTGTCCACTCCAATACCGATGGAAAAAGCACCTTTCCCGTATGCCTTGAATTAACATTATTATCACCAAAATGAATCCAATTTTTTTTCGTGCTGCAACATGGAAAATTTATTGAAAGAACTCAAAGTCACTTTTGCCAAAGAATGGTCGCAGTTCATCACCGGTGAGAGCTGATCCACACTACCACCAATAGCCTTCATGACCCAACCATTCATCCGAATCGATTCGGATCAACTGTAATCCGATGGTTACGAGTGGATCTGCTACTGATAACATTGCTCTGACCCCTCCAACCTTCCAATTAATCACCTCCCCCGCACAGTTTTACAAAGCAGACAAGCTCTTGCGATTGATGGAGTCCTTGATTCTCAATTTGTTATGGATGCTGCGAATGGCCGAAAGTGAGCCACAATTAATTCGCCGACTTCAACAGGATAAATTACCATATTTGAAGATCCTGCTGACCAAAGGATAAACGAATGCAAATAAAAGCTCATGCTTGTCGGACTTTCAGTGCTTTGCTGCTTCTCAGTGATAAGAATGTTGACGACTGCAGTGTAATTTAGTCTTTATTCTCTCAGTAATAGTTCTTACAAAGGAATAAAAAAAGATCACTTAAATGTTTAAGTACATACTATTAATGTACTTAATCTAAAGCTTTTGTGAGTGTACTTACATATGAAACTTTACTACAATTACAATGTTTAGAAAGGTAAACCTATGTACCTTCACAAACAACCTGTAATGGGAAGAACTTTTAAACAATAGGGTAATTAAACAATGCTTGTTCCTGTTGTCATTCAAACAAATGTTTGTCCCTGCTTACAATCTTAAAAGTTAATAATTAGGTAGGTATGTCTGCGCATGTATTTTCAAATATGCTGCTATATTAAAGTGCAGCGCAAAACAGCACTTCGTTTTGCTTAACGGTCTACACGTGTCGTTAGACAAACGTTACAAAATGGTGACCTTAAAAACATTACCACATACAATAATAGCCTCAAAATTTCATGTATCTAGATACATCTACATAGACACCAGGAACCTTATATATATATCTATTCTGCAATTATATAAAAAATATCTTATCCTTCCAGTAAGGAATTAATTTCACAACAAAGAGTCATACAAATTTTAGTCATCTGCTACAAACAAAGCGTATATTTGACACCAAACCACACGGCCCAACATTTGGACCAAGACATTACACAAGCCGGCACGAAACTGAATTCCAACACACTTTCCGGGGGTACTGAGTAATTTGGTAAACTTCGAACACACTCTTCATTGTAGTCTCCCCGAGCACCAGACCTGCAATATATATCTGTGCATCCGTTTCCTTCCAAAGACAGAGCACGCCAGGTGCCTTAAAACTCTGATGCTTGCGGGGGTAGTAGTCACAAACAACTTCCTGGTTTTTTAAGATGATGCTCGAGACGACTTAAAATTAAGACCTGAGTAAAGAGTCACATTGAAGTCTCTTGCATTCATAGTTAAAACTTGCTTACATTTCGGCTACTTTGGCTCGTTAAGTTCTCGAAAACGTAAATTCCCTGAACACAAACAGAAGACAGTACATTAATACCACAACATTTAATATAATTTTCTCAAGACAAAAAACAATAGAAATTTTTCAAAAGTTCTCTTGCAGATCATGTATTTTCTTAAAAGTACAAAATAAAAAAAATAACAATAGTTTTTCCAATAAAACAAATTTGTAAACAAACTGTTCCACTTTACTGAATGTCACCTTTATGTCCATCACAAAAAATAAACGCATGAATATATGGAAAAGTGGACAGTGACCAAAATGACCTTTGACTGAAAACCACCAATACGTTTTGTCTGCGTCAAAAACTGGGGATTTGTAATTACTGATATTTTTTCATTAGGTCCCATCATTTTCACCATATGAAAAGTCCGATGTGACCAAAATTCTGACCGGGACTATTAGGTTGTTGTCAATGAGGAATTTGCACAGTGGCTCACACTGAAATAAATAATCTCAAAACATCCTGCATATAGGCTGACACCCACAGGATATGTTGAACTGTGATGACAAGTGACGAGGTAATTATATTTTTAAAAGGTTATCCTGTTGTCACTTTTTTCCTTTAACACAACATCCGTAACCATTCAGCTATTCTGTTTTTTGATTTCTGACGCTTGACACTACTGAAAAAGCGCACACACGCAGAAGTACACACACACACACACACACACACACACATATATATATATATATATATATATATATATATATATATATATATATATATATATATATATATATATATATATATATATATATATATATATATATATGTATATATATATATATATATATATATATATATATATATATATATATATATATATATGTATATGTATGTATGTATATATATATATATATATATATATATATATATATATATATATATATATATAATATATAATATATGTGTGTAATGTACTGATATGGTGAGCGCGCGCGCGCACACACACGTATGCATGTATGTATGTAATCATTCTTTCTCGATTCATGAAGTCAAATTTGTTAACCTAACGACATACAGAAAGAGAGAAAGAGAGAGACCAGATATGCGAAGGATCGGAGTGTTCAATTAAGAGAGATCCTTCAGATTCGGAGATGGGGAAAAATGTAGATTTCCATTAGCGGAGTCACCATCCTCTAGATCTCGACAGAATAGAACACCAGACATTTTACTCCATGTGAAAATCGCTTTTACAAAAGTGTTAAGACTCGAAATTACGCCATACATTACAATTTTCTATCAAAAAGAAGATGACACCCTTATCAGTAGTAACCAACACACTAGTTATACAATAAATTTAGAGAACAACTTTTTTATGGTAACAGACTTTTTCTGCAGAGCAGGAACACGCCTAATAACTGTGTTGAAGGTGAGGTTAAATCCCTTAAAAGTACAAGGACACGATGAAAAATCATTTTGAATACATGTGCACACAAAGAAAGAGTGAGGGAGAGAGAGAGAGAGAGTGTGTGTTTATGAAGCCATACTGAAGACTCATTATACTACCTAACGTAACATAATTTCATTCGCAAGAGATGTTCGTGTCCTATTTTTAATAATTCCATCTTGTAACTATACTGATTTCTATTACAGCCACCTCGAACAAGTAGTGTTTACAATTTCCTAATATAGTAGGTAGAAACGAAACAAGTCATCCCCCATAAAACTGTTGCAGTATTCAAGTTGGAAAATAACCTATATATATATATATATATATATATATATATATATATATATATATATATATATATATATATATATGTATGTATGTATGTATGTATGTATGTATGTATGTATGTATGTATAAATAAAGATAAAATCCACAGAAGGGAAACGGAAACACTGGAGTGCTGCAGGCCTTTCGACGCTAGGTCCTTTACTTAGCAGACTAGCAGACTATATATTATATATATATATATATATATATATATATATATATATATATATATATATATATATATATATACATATATAACTGAATCACGAAAATATGGAACGTGATGAATATATAAATAAAGATAAAATCCACGAAGGAAACGGAAACACTGGAGTGCTGCGAGGCCTTTCGACGCTATGTCCTTTACTTAGCTGCTAAGTAAAGGACCTAGCGTCGAAAGGCCTCGCAGCACTCCAGTGTTTCCATTTCCATGAATGCTAAGTAAAGGACATAGCGTCGAAAGGCTTCGCAGCAGTCCAGTGTTTCCGTTTCCTTCGTGGATTTTATCTTTATTTATATATTCATCACGTTCCATATTTTCGTGATTCAGTTATACATATATATATATATATATATATATATATATATATATATATATATATATATATATATATATATATATATATATATATATATATATATATATATATATACATATAGTAACACGCTAGAAAACTGCCGCTAGGATGCTTTGTAATGACACCTATGTGAAAAATCTTATGATCAGCTGCAGTTGAGCTTAACCTCTGACATCATAGAAAACCATCACTGCATTTTTATGAGGACATGCAAAGAGGACAAGTAACAAGAACCCAATATGTAGAAGATAACATGTCAAGAAGTGTAACACCAGTCATGGTCTTAAATCCGGGATGTTGCTATTTCCTTGAAATCTATATTACCTGTCAAATAAAATGAGTTGGCAGAGTTTGAAGGTAAATCATCTACGCTTCTTCAACAGGGTTAGCAATTTTTAGACTTATTGCCTGGGTCAGAAATGGGAGTGCTGGCTTGCACTTCTGTGCAAAAGTGACAGACTTTTAAGCATTCATGTTAACTCAGTCACCTGTGCGATAAAATATAGTAAAGCACAGAGGAGCACAATACTTTGTACCACCTAATATTTATACTTTGAATACTACTACGAAAGGGGGGCAATTCATTTCGACATTTTATAAGAAAAAAATGTACTAGTGCAGGGTTATAAAGGTTTCGCTGAAAAAAACTTACGTATATTGCTAAATTAAGGTAAATTAGATCTTCAGATCGAAAAAACACACGAATGGCAAACGTTGACATCCCAATCAATACATCGTAAATCCAATGACAAAAACAAAATTAGAAACTGATCTATACCAATATTTGAAACGAGAAATTTTATACCTTTCATCTTTAAATCACACCCGTGACACTCAAGGGTTGCAATCCGACAGCGCAGAATGAAAATCCTCATGACCCGCGTTCCATATGTGCAAGTCGCTATCCACAATGACACACGTACATGCCCAGGCTGTCATCTGTTCTTGAGGGTGAAATGAATTTTCCAATCAATATGCAAATTCCATGTGTCAATTTCCCGTCATAATGCTATAACATGTCACCCTGCGATAGGACCCATTTCAATTATTCATTCTTTACATTTCTCTGTCATTCCTCGACTGCTAGTTTGATGAGGGTGAGAATATCACAACCACCCTCTTTCGAGACCCGCTATTTCTAAGCCTCCCTCCCCTTTCTCTCTCTTTCCTCCTTACTCCGGCCGGAGAGTATTGGCAGTTGGCAGAGGAACATTTGGCTGTCACTTATCGATCCTTCTACCGACCGACCGTCCGCCACACCGATGGCTGTCTCCTCCATACCCCTGCCTCCATTTCCAGCCTACACTCATCCACCACCCATCTCCCCTATCCTTCACCGGCTCCTTCTTTGGCTTATCCACTTTTTATTTACCTTTGCTCATCCTGATTCTCTCTCTCTCTCTCTCTCTCTCTCTCTCTCTCTCTCTCGCTTTTCTGACAGCTTGGTCAGGCTTTCCGCCACCAATTTATTTTATTACTCATGCCTAAATGTACTTTTAGAGAGAATCGTGTTTAACCACAAAAGACGGATCGCGACCTGTTATCAGTGTGAGTTGAGAGACATGGATCATGACGCGAAAGGAAATGTATCCGATTCACATTTTCCGTCATGAAAGATAACGTATTAGATGTGACATCTACCATATTTCTCTTTGGTGACGTCCCCTCGCCCATAGCAAGAAATGCCTTCGCTCTTCCCCACCTACCTACAGGATTTTTTACAACTATATTTTTTCTTCCTCGGCTGCGACAGAGGCAGGATTGGAGGAACGGCCGGCAAGAAGTACAGCGGCAAAAGGGACGAAGAGAAAAAGGATTAAAATACAAAAAAGTCCATGGCACCAGTGCCAACCACCGTATCCCCTAACCCCCTACCCGCAGCATCCTTGAGGTTCTAGACCCCGGTCAGGATAATAGGAGGTGGCACCCTAAAACGCGTGTGCTCTGGCTGCAAAAGTGGATTACAAAGTGGACGATGAACCGGGAATTGAACTTGCTGTTTCTAATTTCCTCCAGAAGACCGAGTCAAGCAGCTCAAGAAGAGGATCAAAGTTTAAACATCAGAACAGATGAAAAGGAGTTAAAGGAAGGCAGTGGATTTTGGGACGGTAGTCTGAGAGAATGAAATAAATTTAAAACTTAACGACCATAATACATGCTTTAAAACAGATCAAACAAAACAAAAAATCAATAAAAGAACGACAGAAGAAAAAACACTCTCGGAATTACAACTATAATTTTCTTAATACTGCACGTAATAAGTCTGATAGATTTATTCTTATTAGGATAATTTGAATGGAAATACAAATAAAAATACAGAATTCCCAAACAGACCTCCAATGAACCATCAAAATACATATTTCCTGCGTAATTACAACTTTCAACGTAAATGCAAATGCTGAATACAGATACATGACCTTTATATTAGCTTCAAATCACGTTCATGCGACGCTTTCGAAAACATGAACAGAAATTTTATTTTTTATGACCCTCCCCCGGAGCAAATAACATTACCTTGAATATCAGAGGAGTAAAGAATATACTTTCTATAAACAGAATTCTGCAATTTCATGCAACAGAAAAATAAAAACATATACAAATTCATCATCAATTTTATATGTGAACAGATTTGGAACCAAGATTGATAGCAACATTTGCTTTCAATCAAATGAAAGAAATGAGGACAACTTATCAGTTTAACCCTACTGTTGTTCCTTCCTTTAAAATGTAAGATCAACCGCTTTATTTCCCTAATCTGCAGAGTTAAACATTTATTTAACGTCAGTTATCTTAATCCGAAATTGGACTTTGCAGCTTAAAACAGTGACCTAGGATGAAATTAACAGCAAAATTTAAACTAAAGGTCTAATTTTACTTTAACGACATTATGTAAACAAAATATAAAATACATTAACACAACGAAGATTAAAATCCTTACAAATCACGAGTATTTTGCATAAATTTTATTCTGTTCAAACCTTACAATTGTTCATAATGCTGTAACCAAATTTCAAATATTACTAATGGTTATTAATACAGAGTGGAATGTAATAATTAGATTTCAGAGTTTGAAAGAATTTCTTAAATACATCTAAATATTTGCAAGCAGGAAAAATTCCTTGAAACTACTCACATTCCTATGACCTCTGTGCAAGCATTATCTGTTGCCCCATTAACACACTTTTGATAACAAAGTCATATGATAAATGATGTCAATTTAGGAGTTAGCTAGTTCATACCATCTTGCCAGAGTATTAAGAAAGGCGTACGCCAACTAAAACCCATAAACAGATATCTTACGGAGAAAGTGGTCTGCTTCAGCTTGTAGCAATCCCAATATATTATCTGAAGTGACATCGATTTTGATACTTATTCGTTCAGGTAAAATAAAGATTCTCTATGTATTTTGATGAAATAACTACACTTTCCCCTCTTCTTTTCATTTCTAAATCCGCATTAGTGTAAGAAAAAGAAAAAGGAAATTTTGAATGACGGATTACAAACAAACGTACAAGCGTACACAATGTACGTTCTCATATGTAAATGTGCCGACGTTCCAACACAAGAGAAAATCTTGAAGAAAGCGGAGCACAAAGAAATACATTTCATGCCCGCAATAATATTCTTTATCGAAATATATTTTTCAATCCGAGTAACTAAAAAACAGGATATTTTCTCGAGATCCTTTACCAGTGCATAAGAACTGAGGTTTCTTTTATCTTTCCGTACAGGAGCTTTTGAACGCAGACTTACCAGAATAGACTTAGGGAATTGTTGCTACATTTAATTTATCATGTACAAAAGATCTCGCGTACACATAAAAAAGGGGGACGCAAAACATGGCAAAGACGAATATGTTTAAGTAAGAACGGGAAAGTAAAAAGAATAAGTTAAGGAAGGTTATATGTTTTTGCGATTTCAGAAACAGTTCACTTAAGGGTTTCTCTTTTACTTCTTTGCGCAAAGGGGATAAAAACGGGGTTAAAGCATTTCAAATGTGCATGAATGAGGATGCTTCGACTGCTCCTATTTTTCAAGACACTGGAGACAAATATTAAATATTAATCGTTTCTCTAAACACGAGAGAACATTATTGCTAGCGTGAAATCTGATTCACACAATTAAACACCACTACTACAAATGCTGTACATTGAATTACAAGCATTTACAAATACACATCAAGCTAGCAAATGTGACCATTAAAATCTGAGAAAACGAAAAGCTTATCTAGAGATAGAGAGCTCATGTTCACCAAACTAAACAAAATGTCTTGACTGTGTGGAAATGTCGAATGGGATGCTGTTTCTGATCTTGAACTATACTGTACACTGGTGCCACTCTAGTATGGATTTTCTAAATCAAAAGCAAATGTTTCGTCCTCTGATTATAAGAGACAAAGCCGGTGACAGGTAACAGTTTTTAAATGATATCAGAAAATTGACGGTCCAACAGTCAGTCCTGTCTTGTGTGTGTTATTATTAATGGCATTGCACTTGTTGCTGCTATCAATTAGACATTCTCATTATTTCTAATTACATTTCATGTTTCAGGTTTACAGACCCTGCCGCATTTTGAAAGGGAAATGAATCTATAATGAAGAAATGACTGACCAACAAAACCATGTAATTATTAAGCAGACACTTACTTTACTGACAGTGTTTTGAATTATATGAGCAAACTGTTGACAGAGCAATAGCTCGAGAAAAACATTTTATTGAAAAAACAGAAGACAAACAACAATAAACATATAAAAACACGCCAACGTTTCGGATAAATTTCTGGACAACATTTGCGCCATATCGACTATTTCCAAGGGATAATCTCGTATCCGAAAGGCAACCGGATTCGAGGAAATCACTCGGCACATTCCTCTTACAAATTTTCCCATTTATAAGTTCACGCCACAAAATATATTTAGGGGGAAAATCGACGACGGCCATAAGGATGGTTGTCCGAGGGTCTTCCTACGCGACTCCCGACTCAGCACCATCCAGCAGGAGATGATAAGCCCACATAACTTCAATTTTCCCTCCGTATAATTCATTCTTCTGCGATATTGCAGAACAGATAACGAACGACAAAGAGCGCAGGTACAACATTCCGAGGATTAAATCACAGCCACGGCTTTAATAAAGAGATGAAAAATATTCCTTTGTACCGAAGTAAGCTATCAATGAATATTTCAATAAGTAGTCACTTAATCTTTAAAAATGGTAAGTCATAATACTAAGTCATAATAATTTGGCAAAAAAAAATTATAGTAAATTTGTAATTTTTGTTTAAAAAAGAGTGAAGGTACAGAAATGTTACTAGAAAAAGCTTAGATATATGCAAAGATATATATGCAAGGTCATAATCACTCTGATTCGAACGATGTTATCAGTACCGTCCACTATAACGTATTATACTGACAGACTATCAGAGGCCTAGATTAGCATCATTTTCAATGCGATTAATAAAAACCCACTATGTATGTATATGTATATGTATGTATATATATACATATATAAATGGTATTTTTTTAGACATAATGACCTTTCAAGTTACAGACTTCCTAGCACTTTTCGGATATGCTTATCAATACGCGCCACGAATGTACGAGTTAAGTGAGGTTAAGTGATGAAGCTGCCTCATTACTCAGTGAAATTCGAACCACAGGCCTTAGGTTATGGAAAAGATGATCCAAAATGTAATGGTGCGAAGGAACTCGAAACGTTAAATAGGTTACTGTGGCTATTAAAATACATAAACAAATATATACATCACAACTATACAAATATGCATGTGTATGTATGTATGCATGTATGTATGCATGGCATTTCTATATATGTATGTATGTATGTCTGTATATATATATATATATATATATATATATATATATATATATATATATGTGTGTGTGTGTGTGTGTGTGTGTGTGTGTGTGTGTGTGTGTGTGTGTGTGTGTGTGTGTGTAAGCCTGAGAATGCTTATAAAAGTGACTGCTGACTACGACGAAGAGAGAGGACCGTTAACAACTCTGAATAACAGAAAAAACATCAGTGTTTGGATTACAAGATGGCTGTTGTGGTTTGCTGATGGTACTGAGATTAAATGGTTGGGGATTAAATGGTTGACCAGGTATTAAAAAGGTATGTCTCTATGTGGAGGAAGTTGTGCAGGTAGTTCGGATGATGATGATGATGATTATCATTATTATTATTCAGAAGATGGACCCTATTCATACGGAACACGCCCACAGCAGTCATTGACTTGAAATTCAAGCTTCCAAAGAATTTGGAGTTCGTTAGGAAGAAGTAAGAGAAGGTAAAGGGAAATACAGAAAGAAGAGATCTCACCTATTAAAGAGAAAAAATTATAAATTAATAAACAGATAAAAATGTATTAAAATGCAAGGAGAATACCATTAAGATAGTAATGCATTGTTCTACTCTATAATGGTAAAGTCTATAGTGGGATTATGTCACTTATTATACAAGAAAAGGCGTGAGGTAGAATTTCCATTGAGAAAGTACGAGATAGCATCTCTACAAAAAGAACTTGTGATTTTAGACAATGAGGAGAGTGAGTGAATAAGAGTTTGTTGTGTGACAGTAACAGTCTGAAAGTAATGGAAACACTGTGTATGGCAAACATCGAC
>NC_089761.1:56576772-56596772 GCF_040412425.1 Macrobrachium rosenbergii | reverse complement strand
TTGCGAAGACGAGGTAGCCATGACCTCCACATTGATGTACAGACAAAACACACAGACGCTTCAGGCCTATCTATTGCACGTTCATCTACTTTAGTACGAAGTTTGACCGAAGCTCTTGAACTGTGTGGAAGGTGAAAGGGCAAAGAAGTGTGATACTGAGGCTGATGGACTGACTGACGTACGATCTCCCTCCAAGAACATCTATGCAAAGCCATCTACCCTTTGTTACAAGTGAGACTGAACGTCATGTACACATGACGCTCTACCTTTACGCCACGTCTGACTGGAATCCTTTCAACCTTGAATGAGGGTGCAATGAAAAGGTAAGCCTCACACGGACGAAAATACTTTGTTGACACAGATCTAATACAAAAGAATGATGCATATTTTGGAGAGAGAGAGAGAGAGAGAGAGAGAGAGAGAGAGAGAGAGAGAGAGAGAGAGAGAGAGAAAGAGAATAGTGTATATTTTGGTGTGTGTGTGAGAGAGAGAGAGAGAGAGAGAGAGAGAGAGAGAGAGAGAGAGAGAGAGAGAGCTAAAAACTGCCGGCAAAAGGGAGGGGAGAAAGGTGGGTAGGTGTTAGGGGGAGGGCATCTGGTACCCTCCCTCCTTCCCTCAGTAGAAATGCAAGAGGGGGTCGATTCCCCAAGTAAAGTTTTCTTGTGCGAAGGAGTCGTGTAATGCATCCATTATGAGGTGCTCATCCTACTCCTATGCCTGTCCCCTCCTACCTCTCCGAAACGCGTCCTAAAAAGCTCCTCCTCAACCACTGCCGCCATGTCCCGATGCCGTTTCTTGTCGGACTTCGTTATCTTGCTGAATTTCAATTCCTTCCTGTCAACGCTGTTTTCATCCAGGGGGAGGAGGAGGAAGAATTCAAAGAAGGATGGAAGGATGAAGTAGACAGAAAGGGGGAGAAGGATGAAAAGCGTAATAAGAAGAGACAGAGAAGAGAGGCAATCCTAAGAGAAAATGACGAAAGTCTAAGTCCCATGAAAGATGCAAACAAAAACATAAATAAATAATAACCTAAGCTTGCTCTCTTCAATTCTTCATACGAGCCGAATCCTTTGAAAATTCGTATTACCTCAAGAGACTTCCTTCAGTTCTTCGTACGAGACGATTCCTTTGTGTTTCTTTGATCTTCAAGGGATTTATAATATTCGCAACATTTTCCCAGATAATGTTCAGGTATGTTATCCTTGGGCTTTGAGTTAATGAGACAAAGTCTCTCGTTCTTTGCATATTTGAGGAGCTGCGCCGCCCTGGTCTGCAGTAGCGCAGATCAAATTACCTTTGCAGTAAAGGAATGTATAAACATCTGAGCGCTTTTGCGAGAGCAAACTGAAGAGATTACCTGAGCAAATCTACACTGCATGCAACATATAACTGCATTAATACTGTACAATGGAATGCATGCAACATACATTTACTTTTCCTCTTTACTTCATGAATCAGAAAAATCATAACGTGTAAGAAACAGAAGCAAAAATATAAGATATACACAGGCACAAAAATGGTCGTTTTATACAGTATATATATATATATGTGTGTGCATATATATATACACACACACACACACACATATATATATATATATATATATATATATATATATATACTGTATATGTATATATATATATATATATATATATATATATATATATATATATATATATATATGTATATATATATAAATTATACACACCCACACACAAATTCACACTTTTTTCCTTTACCCACATTCTGCGTGCGTATCATAAAGGAGCACAAATCATAGATAGATTCCCATGAACGTAAAGTAAAAGAGAGAAGAGAGAGAGAGAGAGAGAGAGAGAGAGAGAGAGAGAGAGAGAGAGAGAGAGAGAGAGAGAGAGAGAGAGAGAGAGAGAGAAAAGACTGCTCTGAAGAGAAAATTATGAGAGAAAAAAGGTTATC
Source organism: Macrobrachium rosenbergii (assembly GCF_040412425.1). NCBI lineage: Eukaryota > Metazoa > Arthropoda > Malacostraca > Decapoda > Palaemonidae > Macrobrachium > Macrobrachium rosenbergii. Next base: position 56,594,834 of record NC_089761.1, on the reverse strand, counting down.
GAGAACCTCTTGTTAACAGGGCATAAACTTATCTATCAAAGAAACAGATTTTCGTTATCATTATTGTTATTCATAATTATGAAAGAAACCCAAAACATCATTATTTTTCATCAAAAGGTTGCAAAGTAGATTACGCAATACCCACGTGTAAAAATAAAAGTTGAAAACAACGAAAATTATAAAACACCTCTTAAAAAATGAATTAAATTTATACACACACATATACATACATACACACATAGACAATAACATATATATATATAAAATATATATATATATATATATATATATATATATATATATATATACATGTATATACAGTATATATACATTCAATAATAATATATATATATATATATATATATATATATATATATATATATATATATATATATATGTATATACAGTATATATACATTCATATATATATATATATATATATATATATATATATATATATATATATATATATATATATATATGTACATACAGTATATATACATTCATATATATATATATATATATATATATATATATATATATATATATATATATATATATATATATGACCTGCAAAGCTGAAGAGATTTTGACTTCTTTCGAGGAAAAAGTAAGATTATTTTTAACATTCCCCCGCTGAGTGGTCCCTACCCCGAACCTTCGTCGTGCATTAGTCTCCTGTCAATCTCTGTCAAGTGCTTAAGGTTCCTTCAGAACATTTCTCTTCTACTTCAGACCTCAGATTTTACTCCTTTAATTCATTCTCTCTCTCTCTCTCTCTCTCTCTCTCTCTCTCTCTCCTTACATGTGTACCTAGATACAAATGCATGTAGCAATAAAGTGATGAAAAATATTATTTCTACAAATGCGCTGATGATTAGCATTAAATGAGAATGTTAATTTCAAGGGGAAAAGGATCCCTTTATACTGAACACTGAACATCGAATTCTAATTTACTGTTAATCGGAAAACTTACTCCACAAAATATATAAATTGAAGATGTGGTGTTTGTAAAACACAATGCATCCGGATATGGAAAATTCCTATCTGACTTTGACTTCGCTTAAGTATGACTGACTTAAATTTCACTCTGCATATCGTCTTCTTTAGTGGAGTATGTAACCAACTATGAAGAGTATCCTGTACAGTTCAAAAGTTATGGCCGAGATTGGATTCCTCTTTGACCTCTACCCTAGTAGCGAGATCCTAAACTCACTTAGCACACGTGCTTTAATACTGAATTATCTATGCTAAATATGACTTCTCTATCCCGTATAGTTCAAGTTATGGCCAAGGTTACATTCCTATTTGACCAATCTCCTCTAAACAAGACCCTGAACATTTTCACATAGGCTCCATTTGTGGAGTATTCATGCCGAATATAAAGTCCCATAGTTCATAGGTATGAAAAAGGTTAAATTTCCATTTGACCTTTGACCTTCAAGCACGACTTGACCACCCTGCGCACAAGCTTCATTAATGGAGTATGCATGCCGAAAAGAAGATCTCTACCTCCTGTGGCTCAAAGAATATGGCCAAGGTAAAATTCCAAACTGACCACGGACATTAAACCCTAAGCACCAACACAAAAATTTTAACCTGAGTAACACACGCAAGATAAATATATGAAGTCATAAGGCTTGATATTCTAAGTATTATAACCATAGAATAAAAATAGCTAATGCAAATAAGGCTACCTAAAGAATAATTAGAAACATTCCCAAAGGGGAAATGCGCTAGTTTAACAGAACAATTCTAGAAATTTCTATCTAGTAAATGTAAAATTACACATAAACAAAGTAAAGCATTACTAAACTATATATATATATATATATATATATATATATATATATATATATATATATATATATATATATATATATATATATATATATATATATATATATATATATAATGTGTGTGCGCGCGTGTGTATGTGTACACACAAAAAAACACACATATATATACATTTCTGACTAACGTCGGAATCTAACCCAGGTCTCTCAAAAGAAAGGCAAGGGCGCTACCAACTGACTCGCTCAGTAGCGCCCTTGCCTTTCACTTGAGAGACCTAAGTTCGATCCCGACGTGAGTCAGAAATTCATCTGTGAAACAATTGCTTATGAGTTGGTTAGTTCCACACACACACACACACACACTATATATATATGTATATATATAAATATATATATACATATATATATATGTGTGTGTGTGTGTTTATATATATATATATATATATATATATATATATATATATATATATATATATATATATATATATATATATATATATATATATATATATATATATTATATATATATATATATATATATATATATATATATATAAGGTTACATATTAAAGGAAAACTTAGACAGCTACATAAAAGTTCAGTATGGGTAATTCAAAACTTTACAACAAAAAAAGAGGAAGAAAAATAAAGGGTCGAATACAGAACTCAAAATTGTTTCCTGCTCTTTCGCTCGTTTTAAAAGAACACGGAAAAAAATCCACGCCCCGTTACACAGACGTTATGTCTGGCTCTATTATCCGTTGTCCCCTACTACAGAGAGAGAGAGAGAGAGAGAGAGAGAGAGAGAGAGAGAGAGAGAGAGAGAGAAATCTCTGCATCTACCTGTCTGTTTGTTGCTATTTGTATATCTTTCTCTACTGGCAAAAATCAGTCATATCAACAATCAGTTTCAGTGTTCATGAGTATTATATCTACAGTATATCTCTTTACACAAAATAAAATAAAAATATCGAAAATTCCGGGCTTAAACGTAACATACACGAATAAAATTACTGTGACATGCATGTATTCATACCGCTTTGAACATGAAATCATAAGTAGACTTTTCATACATGGCGATTTTAACAATTCCTGATAAAAAAAGCTCTGATCAGCCATTTCGTAAGTAAAATACACCATTAGTCATAAGATAAACACTGTAAAATTACTGAACTGTATTTGCTGTGCTCATGAACGAGGTTTCTTACAATCTATCGAAAAATCAGAGGGCTGTAATATACTTTCATACTATAAATTGATTGAATGTAAAGTGAAAATGGTAAATGAAAGTCTTGAAAATATAATGATTAATATCAGTAACAATTATAGTGAAAAACTGAGGTGGTCGATTCATTTTAGTATTCCAGCAATAAATATAATTGTATACTGAGCGAGAGAAAAAAAGGTGTTTGTGGAAGCCCACGTTCAAGATACAAATATATGAAAGGACTATTAAGCAGCACCTCTAAGGCACTGAAGTACAGATATTGAATATGACTAAGAAGCAATAAGTATTTTTTTAACATGCACCTGTGTGAGATGTGACGAAAATCTTAGCCTGAGTGAAAAGATGGCTCAGAGTGTTTTGTTGATGTGGGTACGTGGAATGGAGGTCGATGGGTTACGAGAAGTTCTGTGAAGAAGAAGAAGAGGGGGAGACCAAGGAAGGGCTGGCTCCACAGATGCTGTTGAAGAGGTGTTGGGTTGTGGTGAACGTCGCTGTGTGTGAGGGGGGGTCGACGTGATGTTTATGCCACTTCTGAAGATATCTGAAGCGACTAATATTGTAGAATTCTCCTAACAGGGTTCATTCATGATTCAGCAGTTAAAGGATGAATATAACATTGACTATTTTGTTTAACCAACCCAAATTAAGCAAATTTCCTTATTAGAGAAAAACACTTCCAAATACACATGTAGAGAGAGAGAGAGAGAGAGAGAGAGAGAGAGAGAGAGAGAGAGAGAGAGAGAGAGAGAGAGAATCTGCGAAAAACTGACCAGAGTGGTCGACTGCATATCACAGTAATAAAACCATTTGAACCGTAGAGAACAGTGAATTTAAAAAGACTCGAATAAAAGCTGCATCCCAATAAAATAACAATAACTTACAGTCGGAAGGAACCTGCACTGTACGAGAGAGAGAGAGAGAGAGAGAGAGAGAGAGAGAAAGAGAGAGAGAGAGAGAGAGAGAGAGAGAGAGAGAGAGAGAGAGAGAGAGAGAGAGAGATGGTATTAAAAGAATGATGTTGATAGAACTGACGAAACCGCTGTTAGTTTCACCCATTTTTTTCAACCTTGCTAGAAAACAAACGAACGGTACACAGAAACATAAAATAAAATTATTAGTAAAATAACTAATTTCAGCCGAATTCGACATTTTACTGAGAGGTGAAAAAATATAACTAGTCTGCTCAGTAATGAAATAAAAGACGCTCCTAAGTCTGAGCCCTTTAATGTTGAATTTCCCTGCCTTTTAAATTTCCAACAGTGTCACAAACCAAATTCATGGTATCAAAACAAATAAATACCGCCGATTAAAGGATGAATGACTACGTAAACATTTCAAATCTCCAAATCTTGTGTTAACAAAATCGAACGGAAATAAGGGAAAAGGGTTTTCTGAACAATTCTAAGTAATCAAAATTATTACATTCTGCTTTGAGGAACACACTCGCCATTATTTGTACTCTTCATGTATTTCAGAGAGAGAGAGAGAGAGAGAGAGAGAGAGAGAGAGAGAGAGAGAGAGAGAGAGAGAGAGAGAGAGAGGCTGACACGACAAAGCATAAATGCTACTTGATCCAATGGCTCCACCTATAATAACATTTCACCTGTCAGTAGTCCTAACTGACAACGTTCCGCACTTAGGTCCGTCAGACCTCTCTATTCAGAGCAATGAACCAGTCAACATGAAAACTTCATCTGCTATGGAAACAATCAACAAACCCTCTTTAACTATAAGGTGGGGGCTTTCATCTCTTCCTTGGAGAATTCATAACGCAGAACCAAAGCAATTCATATCGGGACCTTGAAATTACAAACAAATTAAACAACTATGGGAACAATTCGGTTCATCATGTTGTACCTGCTGTCAACACTATTTTCATTCCATAAAAGATAGACAAACTGTAACGAAACATAGGGGTGGTTCCCCCTAACCCAAGACAAAGCAGATCGAAATCTATTCAAACAGCAATTTTGCTTAAAGAGAAAAAAAGTTTCGTCCCCTCTTTTTCATTAAGCGCGGAGCGCCGCTGCTACTAAATAATTCATGGAGGCTGCCAAGCGTAATGGGAGGGCGCACGACCCGCCTGAAAAGTTAATCAGGGCAAGCCTAAACCTAATTGTGCCTTCCTATCAACCTATTGTGTACTAATTACGTCACAAATGTCTTACAGCAACACAAGTCTACGTGGCTGGAAAACCGTAGTTCAGGACTCGTAGGCCGGTTGTATGTATTTAACACATTTTAAAAAGTAGGCTTTTTGTTGTTAGCATACCAGGCTGAATCTGGATCCACACTGATGTTTCGGAAAATCACAAGCAATATTGGAAAATAACATAGTATTCAACATAATCTTCATGAAAAGGGTTTTTTTTTACCATGACTGATAAATACCGTAAAATGGGATCACGTTTTCATGTGCTTTGTACTCGACTGACACATTTGGCCATAATTTAAGTAATCTTTTGCATGAACACGATAAAATCCACGAGACATTCACTTCAGAAAACGTAACATAGTAGAATAGTAAAAAAAAATATTAAAACAACTACTATCAGTTGAACTGTAAGTAAGAGATACATAGAAAATAAGTTTTGATAAAAAAAAGACCATGACAGATGTACAGCACTAAATTACCTATCCTGACTGGAGAAGTCTGACTAACAGAAAGAAAGAGGGAAGAGTCATGCACGGATAAACCAGCAGTTAATACACGACTGTTTATTTTTCATTTCACTTTTATAATGTTTCCAAATTATGTCCAGATTTTCTCTACTCTGAGAATTAAAGCTTAGGCCAAGCAGCACCTTACGCAGAACTAAATGAAAACCTAATTTGTCGCGTCAGCAGGTGAAGACAGAAATTAAATAAGGGCTCGAAAATATAAATCGAAAATTGGCGATTCCTTGTCCAACCAAGCTCTTGCATGCCAAGAATTAGGACCTGGTATGGAAAAACATATGAATACATGCATTATTAGGTAGGTAATAAAATGAAGTTACTAGAAATGATGAAAATAACAGAAACAGAATAGTAACAGAAATTTAAATAATTCTTTAAAAGCTGACTATGGCATACAATGTCAAAAAACAACGCAGTATGGAATATAATGTCAAAAAACACCATTCCGAGTTAACAGATGTCAATATAAAACTAATCTCCCACTAACGAGTGAACATAAGCTGCCTACCAAGGTTGGGAAACTATTTATTTTTATTCATTACTCTTTTAAGTTCTTATTCTCTATTACTGTCCAATTCCAGTTCATTTTATTCTCAGGACTAACAATTATATTCTCTTTTTATGAAAAGCATTAGCCAGGTACAGGCATCCGATTTATATCTACGAGTAGCGTCTTATATCACCCATTTTAACTTCAAGAAAAGTTACCAGTATCTTGAGCTTTAACATTTCAGAATTTTCTCGGTGAAAAAAACCAATATCCAGTGATTAAATTCAATATTTATAAAAAAAACGTATGAAACGCAAACTAGTGTTTTGGTATAGATGCCCTTTGATTTCTTGGGTCAAATTTCTTGAGAATCTAGTCATTTCACAATGAATAGATTCTCACAACTGTCAAACACAAAACTATTATACAGTAGTTAGCCTCCCAAAAGAAAATATTCTTAATGATTATATTAGCAAATTAAAATATCTAATTCTTAATGATTATATTAGCAAATGAAAAATATCTAGTGTTATAATTAAAAATTCTTTGCCATTTCGTTCTGAACATATTTACCTATTTTCTGCGTGTAAGTATGTATATGTATGTATATATATATATATATATATATATATATATATATATATATATATATATATATATATATATACATACATATATGGGGTAACTGATATGTAAATACCTTTAGGGAGTGGCGACCCTGCCACTTACTGAACACCAAGTCCAGCTGACCCATCTGCTCGTACCTGGGTTAGAGCACCAAGCTCATAGTATGAGCATCTGCTGCTGTGTTGGTTGACACCTCTTTAGGTAAGGGCTAGATCCACATTCGAAAATTGTGACTGCACAAGAGGAGCATTACCAATAACTGGCAGCTGACATCAAGCATTTCGTTCCTATGGTTTAAGCCCAGGATGACTGGTGGATGACCTTGGTTAAAAGCCAATAGGCAACAGCAAGGGTGATTGGCCTAAGGCAACACTAATTTTCACGCACTAGTAACTGGCTAGCCTATAGTGTACTTAGCCACTGAATCCTCCATGGTTTCTACCACACACGCGGAGAGGTACAATTTATATACAGCTCACAGTCCTGGCTATTTGGGGTTGCTGCTAATGATAAATCGAAAATAGAAAATTGGAGCATAAGAACACCGAGGCTGCTGACTGGTAGAAAATGAATTCAAGAGACATGGATTTGACATCTTAGCTTTTGTAAACCACAGTTCAAAGGAATGGGAAAAGAGAGACTGGATGGGAGGAGGAACAGATGAACTGGTAAAACAGGCACTGACAGACAGGAGAGCAATGAGCAGTAGAGTACTGCGGACAAGATATAATTCAAAGCAGTACAATAAGAGTATTATTGTGTGCTGTGCAACTACAAAAGATGCCCCGGAAGAAATAAAAGATGGATTTTCTATGAACTGCAGAATTTTACTGATGTAATATCAGAAAGATATATGAGAACTATTGTTGGCAATATGAACGCCAAAGCTGTCAGGAACAATAAAGGTAAGAGGATGCTATAGGCAAGGAAGGTTTGCGAGACTGCACAAAAAATTGAGCTTTTGTGCTATTGGTGATTGGGGGTACTCTTCCAACAAAAAGACATCTATAAATACACTTGGACTTCTCCAGAATGGCAGTCATAGAAACTAAACAGATCACATAGCCATTAAAATTGAGAAGAAAAATAAATACAGGAATGTTAGGAGCGATACAGGAGCATATATTGGCAGTGATTACCAACTTGCCATTGCCACACTAAAGCTGAAATTAACTGCACCCATCCAACAAAAAAATGGGAAAATACCTTTGTTTAATACAATAGAGCTCCATGATGATAAACACAACTAAGTTTTAGCAACTGAATGTTGAAACAGATGTGCAGTTCTAGAAACCATATCTGAAGAGGAGCAAACAATGAATGACTGGTTTGACCTCGAAATAAGTATTGGAATATTGGGTAACTAGACAGAAGCCTTGGATATCATAGGAGACCTGGGATACAATAAAAGATAGAATGAAACAAAACTTTTAAGGAGCTGAAGTACAAAGTAGAACCTGCTAGGTACTCAAGTCTACACAGTGAAGTTAAACGATGAATGGGAAGAAATATAAGAGAATATCTGGACAAACAGGTCGGTCATGTTGACATGTTGACACTGGCAAGTATTAAGGGAGTATTACTGGTGCTAGGATATCCTACAGAATAATATACGACATATTCTTGTGTGAAAAAAGGAAAATACCTATTAACCGGAAGACAAGTGAATAATAACATCTGAAGAAGAAAGGCAACGCTGGGAAGAATATTTTTGTGAGGTCATGAATATAACAGATATAAAGGAGATAATTTTATTGATATAACAGAAAGTGAAGAAGACCTGAATGTACTCATGAATTAATTCACAGTTTTTAAGGTGGGATCAATGGTAAAGAGACCTGGGACACAGAAAACAACAGGTTATGATGGAATCGGTTGAGATGACTTTAGCTGAAATTGAATTTACACCTCGTATACTATAGATTGTTTTGCAAAATATGGAATGAGGGAATAAAGCCTGATGATGGGGAACTGGAATTCATAGCAAAGGTTCCAAAGCAAGGTGGTAACTTTAGAGGCATTGCACTTACGCTGGTTGAAACGAAAATATTCAATATGCTAATTCTCAACAGGCTGGAGGAAGAAAGATAAAAAGGTTAGAGATGAACAACCTGATTTTAGGAAAGGTAGTTGTACATATCAAATATTTCTGTTAAGTTATATTGTGAAGCAGAATACGGAATTTAAAAATATCCTTCTGATGGCTTTTGTTGATAACAAGAGGGCATTTCACAGTATCCACAGACCAATATTATGGGAGAGGTCGTGCGACATTATGGAATTCCTGTTCAATAAGTCATGCTAACTGAAATTATCCATGAACGAAGTAGACGTATAATTAATGTTGATATGATCTAGCCAAGTGAATCTGTAAATAGTAGCGTGCTACAAAAGAGGGTTATCTGACCTCATTTGTTTGCCCTCTCACAGATTTTAATGAAAATTACTAAAAAAGGGGCAAATTAAACAATATGCAGACTGAATATGATTTGGAAACCAAAAAGACTGAAACTGCATACAGAAGTAAGATTATGTAAAAATCTAGTACAATCTGTATTGCATATAGAATCTGTATTGCATACATAAGTAAGATTATACGAAAGTTTAGTACAATCTGTATTGCTATAAGGATATGAATAATGATATGACAGTGCTACTATATCTAAAAGATTTTGTCGATTCTAAAATAAAGCTTTAATAATGGAAATCATCAGCAGTCGGATGGCAGGAGAGAGTTAGAAATGATGTCGTGTAGGAAATTACACAGGTTCCATATGTAGGTGAAATAATGATGTGGTGGATAATAGCTTGGATGTGTTCTACGTACAACCCCTAAGAGAATAGCCCATGACAGCGTCAGCTGGGCTCTTATGGGTGGTACCAAAAGAGTTGGAAGAATCAGACTTACTTGGATGAGAACTATAAGAAGAGAGGCTACCAGGGAGTGGAGGTTTGTGGAAGACAAAGCACAGGAAAGACATGAATGGTGAGTTGCAAAGGGGACCTTTGCGTCACGCATCACTACGAGCAATGAAGAAATATTATATATACATATATGTGTGTGTGTGTGTGGAGACATGCAGAAGTGGTAAATATATCAATACAGACGAAAATATGGATCAGTGTTCTAAACAAAGAAAGTTCTACTGGTGAAAAATGTATAGATCGGGGGTTCAGTATGAGAAAGGAAGAGAAAGACTTTAAGAAAGTTAGATTGATAGTGATAAAAAAGTATGTGGAAGGAAGGATCCTATTATCCAGAAGGTACGAGACTGCGTTGAGGTGTGCAGTGTGCACAAGAGCGATCAACCCAATGTTCATGAGTCATCTGTGACAGTGTATACAGCTGGTAATATTGGGGAAGTTTTCTGCACAGGGAGTTCATCCATGACTCGCAATTAATGTATGAATATTGCAGTAACCACTGTCTTGCTTTTATCCTCCCATATACCTTTTTATCACCATCAATCTAATTCTCTTGAATTCTTCCTCTTCTCTTCCATCTTTACACCTTCCATTCATACACTTTTCCCCAGCATATCGTAAAACACTCTTCCATATTTTCGTCTCTGTTAATATAATTACCACATCGACGTATCTCCGCATTTCCCACCTTTCAATACTTCTCATGACACACATACCGTTATAACCTTTACTTTTAACGTATTTCTCATGTAAACACAATTGAACCACACTAATCAGTAACATATACAAACATCAGCTATTCCACATCCATATCTAACAACGTTGCATCTGCAACAAATGTCCTTACTCTGAAATAACACTGCTACTAACACCAAATATTACACCATACCACTCCTCCCGTCTTCCCTTTCTAACATACTTCCTTCCATCATAAAAACCTTTAATGACCATCAGCAAATCATTTTCTAAACAACCTCCACAACATATCAATGACAATCCTGTCATAAGCTCTTTTCAGGTCCTTGTATGATACGTACAGCGTTTTCTTTTCATTCTCACACCTCTCACAAAGCTTTCACAGCAAACACTTCAGCCACATCCCCTCTTCCTTGCCTACGACTAATCTAATCTTTGTTATCACGTCTTCTGTGCTTCTGTCATCCTTCCTCAATCAAAATCCTACCAGACACCTTCCCCGGTATATTAAGTATAACTCTTATATTCTCTACAAACGAAACTATATGTATATATGTATGTGTATATATATATATATATATATATATATATATATATATATATATATATATATATATACAATATATATATAGATACTATGTAAATAGTAAAATATATATATATGTAGGTAGAGTATAAATATAACTATATATATATATATATATATATATATATAAAATATATATATATAATATATATATATACAGTATATGAGATACTTGGAGATAGTAAAAAAGGTCATTGTAGGTAGAGTGATGAAAAGAACTTCCTAGAGTGCAAGAAAGGGGTACTAAAATGATGGTTATTCAATAATTTAGCAGTTAAAGTCTAAATGATGCGGTATATAGTGATGATTTTCTCAAGAACCACAACTTATAAGATTAATATTAAACATATATATATATATATATATATATATATATATATATATATATATATATATATTAAATCCCAGATTTAATAATATTAAAAGAACCGCATTCACAATAGGGAGGTTGCGAAAAAGATACAGAAGAGTATTGATGTTTAGCGCCTGGAACTGATACGAATAGCCAAATTGCATTTACCGTATATTAATCTAAAAACAGAGTGCGCTAAAAATTATAACCGGCTCTGATTTTTAAACCATTCTAACAGTTCCCTAGCTATGGAGAGAGAGAGAGAGAGAGAGAGAGAGAGAGAGAGAGAGAGAGAGAGAGAGAGAGAGAGAGAGAGAGAGAGAGAGAAACTTGTGTATATATATATATATATATATATATATGTATATATATATATATATATGTATATATACATCTGTATAGATATGTATGTATAGATATGTATGTATATATATGTATATATATATATATATATATATATATATATATATATATATGGGTGTGTGTTTGTGTGTCAGTGTCTATATGTGAATGATTGTTTGCTTGTAAAAGCCCTAATGGCCTCTTAGCTTCTAGATTTATTTAAAAAAAGGCGTGACAATCAACAGGATACCGCTATGAGGAAAAAAAAATCAGAAGGAACACTAGAATACAGACATCATCGTTTACAAAGCTAAAAAAAAAAAAAATCGCTTACCTATCAAAAAATAAGTATTTTAAGGGAGCCCTTCCTATTTATGGCATACAATGTAAATAAAAAAAAAAAAAAAAACCGGCACGTTTTCTGCGAATAAACCAAATGATAAGATAAAACAAAAATAACTGAAGGTTTTGATGCAGGCTCACTGGCGGTCATTTCTTGATTGCATCTCCAAAATAATAGGTTACATTTTCAGGGAGAAAAGGGGGATATACAGACCTAATCCCCTGCCATCCTCTTCTGCTCCTCCTCCTCCTCCTCTATAAGCGTCTGTTGCCTCTTCAAGCCAAGTTCCTGCGCTCCAATATACCTAATGGCCCTCGAGGCACACACGTCCACACCACACAAACTCTTACTCATAAGCTTACTTGGGTCTATTCAGTGCATCTTTGTCCGACGACGAAAGGCAGAATCTTTTTCTTGGTTGGTGCAAACACACACGCGTATGCATACAATATTTTGAGTGAATGCGACGAAGTATGAAAATGTATTACTTTATACAATAACCCTTGTCACATCTTTTATGGCTTAACTACTCGAAGATAATAGGCCAATATGTAATCAATATTTTTTAGACTTATCAAGCTACAATATTATGAAAATCTTGAAATAAATCATGCAAGAATTTCAGAGAGAAAAAGACTTGGCGTTTTGTTTTGTATCGTTTATGGCTTGGCATCATTCGTGCGTGTGAGGGCATGCTTATATGACTTTTCTCTGTATTCGAAAACGCACTCTTTTCCAGTAACTACAATAATGACTATGAAGTTCCTTTATTTCCAAGTTACACATTTATACGCAGGCACTTGCATAATAACGGTAAATGCACTCGGTATAAAAAGGAACTTCATATTCATTATTAGATTTATCTTTCAATACAAAACAAGATAGAAAACATCTTGTAACCAGATAAGGTGAGAATTACGTTGACGGGCACTGAACACTCACGTCTGTTTCTCTCTCTTCTATCCCCTCCTTTCTTTCCCTACAACGACCCACAATAGTGGATTAACAACTCCCTACCTAATTCACTGCAAAAGTCAACACCGACATACTGCATTTTAGGGAATGTGCTTCAAACATAGTCCCTCCTCTTCCGAGAAAGAGTGAAAGGATCAGATGAAGTAGGTGTTGAAAGCGCGTGTCAGAAATAAGGAGGAGAGAGAGAGAGAGAGAGAGAGAGAGAGAGAGAGAGAGAGAGAGAGAGAGAGAGAGAGATATTCTCCACAGATAAGATGAAATTTTAACACCCTAACGTTAACACGTCTTCGTCCGCTCTCATAGCCGCGCAAGTTTCCGAACCACCTCCAAGAGCTGCATATGAACGGAAATAATTAGCAACCTATAATGAAGGTTTAGAGGCAAATAAATGAATAAAAATAATCTATAATAAGCAAAGAGAGAATGAAAATCGCCGCTCCACAAAACGCATCCGACTTCCCTTATAGACGTCAATATCCCACTCCAGGCAAACTATCTAATAAAATACGCTGGAAATCTCGAATTCACGAGAATTTCCACTGCGATATTACACTCGATGTCGATGGTTCCTAACTAAATCAGTTTCATAAGAGGCACAGAAAGAGGACTTCGAACCCTCCTACCCACCCCCCAATTAAAAAATTACTCCCAAACCTCCCTCCAGCAGGGGGCCCGGGGAAAAATATCGGCGCTGGATTATGGTATGATTCAGGAAAGGGGCGGAGATATGTTCTCATTCCGACGGATCTTTCATTTTAACAAATAGTTGTTGGAGGCTGAGAGTTCTCAAAAACCTCCATTTATTAGAAGCATGGTTTTTTAAAGGCTGAATGGAAAGACTGTTTCCAGATGAAAGTTTCCATAATAAAAGTATCTCGATTGCTTGCAAGCGAGTTTGGAGACATCGTAACTAATCACCCACTCCTGGACACAAAATTACAAAATAGGTGACAACAACTTATCTTTATCATTCTGTTATCTTGATCAAACTTAACTGATTACCAAAGTATTTTTTTAATATACCTTTAATGAATAATCGTTATTTTTTACTGCAAAGGGGATGGGGGAGAAGATGACTAAATAGAAACAGTGAACGTAAAAACAGAGAAGGAATGGACTACCATAGACAACAGAAGCCCGTGTTCATGTCATTTCAAGACCTCTTTTTTGAGATCGCCAAAGTTACCAAACCGACTATTACAGTTACTAACTTCCCTAACAACAATGAAAGTAGTTGTATAAAAATCATTAATAGGTACTGCATGGTACAATTCTGGATTGTTGAAATAATACGAACACTGGATAAAAAAGTCAGTTGTACGGTAGACGCACAGACCTCTCCCACATCCCGTGACTGGTGTCTCGGCAATAAAGTTCATCCCCGATGGCCAATCACCGCAAATAACGATTGAGATGTCATCCATGATCGTAAGGGAAAAGGCGGCTCAGCAGAATAGCATAATATCTATTTACGAGATACAGGCAGAGTAAATGGGAGAGGGGGAATTTCACCCAGTAACCGGTGTCGGTGAACTTTTGGTCAAGGCAAGGACTTACCCAAAGAATGTCAAAAGACCATCCACCGCAATGATGTAAGGCCTTATGTCCTTACCAAAATTAATCTAAACAACCAGATATAAACCTAAGAATAAAGCCATGGGAAACAGCTTCTACAAAAATTGTTGTGCCTCTTAACAATAACAGGCACACCTTCGATCAAATGGAGCGTTAAAAAAAAACTTTATTTTCACAACAAAAACTGTATGGAAGCAATGCCAAACATGGGAACAACAACAGACGAATTAAGGATAGTTAGGGGAAATACTAATAATTTCCCAAAAATTCTTGCAAAGCTCAAGAAAGAGGGGAATGCAAGGCATAAAGAACACCTATCAAATATGTATAAGGAACAATCCGAGACAACATTAAGGGGTACCAATTTCTAAACCTCTGGTGTTGCTAACAAGTAACCTATAGAGAACTATACCACGTACCATTTCAAGCTTCACTTAATTATAGAAGAGCAACAATTCAGACAACTTAAGTCAGTCGACAGTCAGCAAAGGCCTACTGATTTACTAACAACTACTGTAGATTCAACACAAAAGTGAGCTCTAAACAGGAGGGAAATATAACTCAAAGTTACCTTATCACGAGCACATGTATCAATTTTTCTTGAAAATTTTACCAGGAATGACATTTTACCAATGACAAGGAGGTTGCAACATGGGTGTTAAGAATCTTGACATTACTATGCCACGAAAATTATCAGTTCAATATGAATGGCAATAATATGATTAGGAGAATAAAAGTTGATTAAATAAAACAACAACGAGAGGCGAATCCATACACGAATGATAAGAAATTTCTATGGATTTTTAAGGATAAGACATATCCGATCAATGAAACGATAATTTATACTAGATCGTTATCAAATGAACGTGGCAAGTGATAGTTACCACAGGATGCCTACTAAAGTTGATCATTAAAAATATTTTATAGTCATATTTACTATAAGTGTACTTTACACAGAAGAGAAGATTTATATACATATATATATATATATATATATATATATATATATATATATATATATATATATTATATAATATATTTATACAGGCACATAAGATATAGAGAAAATAAAATGTATTACTATTGCTCTTCCAATGAATGCACCAATATACAAAAGATGGTGAATAGTTTTAATATGAAATTCGCACCAATATAAAGTACAATATCAAAAAGAAATATTGTTAATGGCCATAACATGAAATTCCAACGGACTTAATTTACAATATCACAAAGATAATGTCCCGATATGGGTCTTACTGGGTATCTTGCTCTGCTAACTGCTTTATGCTTGGGCAGACAGCATTAGCTGACAGCTGTACAGCACGGCCTGTCCTCAAGAGTGACACAGGAATTGGGGGTTGGCACGGATTGCAGCTCATGCTAAGGAGAGAGCAGAGGCCACAAGCTGGGATGAAAGGGGGCATTTGGAAACTTTGCATTTCAAGGGAATTACTTTATTTACATGCCTTTTACAGTGTTCGTGTTAACTGATCTCACAAACTTGTAAACCTACACCGGAGGGCTTCTAACACTCCCGATTGGTACTAGTGATTATTAAAGTTGTTGACCTCGAAGAAGATAAATCATGGAGGTTCAAGAGTCACCTTCCAATATCTCCACATCATGACAGTGCTCTCTTAGTGATCTACTTTAAACTGTGCTCATGCAAGTGTAGTCCAACAATGTCCACATGTCCACCGTGATAGGATAAGGACTGTCAGAGTGTTATATGGAAGGATGAGGTCGATGACGGCCCATAAAATACTATAGCTGGAGCAAGAGGATCCTCCTAGTTTTCTTCTCTATGGTGTTACAATCCACACAAACACATTGATGTAAGCGGTAAAAATTAGTGGGTCGTGACGACATGCTCCTGGATCTCGGACCACACAGAAAAATACAAATGGACAAACACCGCCTTTTATCAAGTATAAAATAGTATTATTCATGCTATTTTATAGAACAACCAGAAGTGCCTTTAACTTGCATACCAAGCTTCCACAGAATAGGTACCCAGTTGAAAGAAAAGACAGAAATATATAGCCTCATCTAAAAAATATTCACTGATAACCAGAAGAATTACACTTTCAGAAGCAGCCCCTCTAATGTAGATCACATCAAACATACAACAACATAATTATAAACACGGAAACCGACTAATGAATAAATAAAGGTCTCTCACAAGCATAGTAAATCAAACCTAAAAACAGTGGAAGACTCTTGTATGCAAATAATGATAGTGTGCTTTAATGTACTGTAAATAAAGCTGAAAAGAACAAGGTTAAGAAAAAGAATAACTAGATCCTAGTAAGACAACGAAGATGCAAAGCCTACAAAAACCTTCATTGTCAGCACCAGTAAACAAATACCGTCAATGGAGCCAGCAATCAACCTTCATCAAATAATCAGACCACATAATCTTCTACTAAACTTCCCTCAGTAGGGCCATTCATCGAAAACCACTAGGCGCTATGAATCACAATTAAGTCCCTTTGTGGGCCTTACGTTGTTCCTCTCGAAAAATTTCGTTATTTCCAAGATTCCGCCATTAGAAATTTCCTCTGCGGAGCCTATTCCCATACGGAATTTTGTTATACGGAATTTTGTTGTCAGGTCGTAGCAAAAGAAATTTTGGCGAGCTATAATTTCGCGTCCATGTCGTGTTTGCGTACTACGAAATCACAGAACAGTAGCAGTAAATGATTCATTCAGGAGAATTACAGATTAGTATGTCAACAGACACGTCCTAAATTAAATTGCGTGTAAATTCATGAAGGTCTGATCGCCTAGGATGGAATATAACTAATTCCAAACTATTGTACAACAGAGGCAATGGCCGCCAGGCAATCCTTAAATGCTTTCTGAGTTTCGCTAACTGTTTCAACAAAACAGTAATCACGTACTTCACGATCTATTACCAAATCGGATCAAGTAAGTTAACCTGTGTATCACAGCTGCAAAGGCCATACAATGAAGAAATTACAATAATTTTTACGTCATAAAGAGAACTCTTTACTCTTTTTAAATATGCTACTTCGGCAATGTTAAAACTTTCCTTTCCATCACTATCTACGCAAAGAAAAAAAAAATCGATGTGTTCATGCCTAACGGCATCGTCTCAACTCTTCTTGAAATACCCAGAGATAACGATTATTTATTAGCTTTACATACTGCATCACGAAGGAAATGCTACCTTGCCATTTGTTTTCACACACTAAATGATAGAAAGATACCGAAACCTTCAGGCGACAGGCTAATAAGCTCAATGGTTCTTTACGGAAAGGGAATTTCGTAATAAAATACATTCTGAAGAAAACTCTTCCCTCTTGATTACTAAATTGCTTGTACATTTTAGAAATAGCCGTTCGAATACTCCTACCTTTTATTTTAAATCTATAACAAATATCAATAAATACAAGACTAGATTACTTCACCTTTCGACATGTGG
>NC_089761.1:56526772-56566772 GCF_040412425.1 Macrobrachium rosenbergii | reverse complement strand
ATAAATAAGGACAAAATATATATGCGAGAGAGAGAGAATATTAAAACCAAGAGTGAAACAGGGATAAACATAATTACAGTCCATAAACGAACACTAGAACTAAATTGTAAACAATTTATGAAAAAAAAAAATTATTCGCTAATGAAGAAACAGAATCCATTCTGCAGAATTCTATCGACCGAGAACCGTGTTATCTCTTACTTCAACTGGATCCCAAATGAATTCCTACCTGAATGCATTACATATAATTTACATTACATACAGTACATTGTGCAATTTCCGGGGCATGACGATTATAAAAAAAAGTACACACCAAGACTCAAGTACTTATAAACATTGGCATGGAAAAGGATTATAAAGGTATCATAACGTACAAACACAATTTATACACACACACACACACACACACACACACACACACACACACACATATATATATATATATATATATATATATATATATATATATATATATATATATATATGATGGATTATAAAGTAATGAAAATGAAAATTACTCTTGTGAGACTTTAGAATATTTGTCGAGCACCGGTTTCTAGACACCTCAGAGGATTATTTAGAAAATTCATGAAAATTCAAGTCAAGACGAATTGTCCCTCGGCATCGGAGTCCGATTTAATATTTCTCTGCTGTGCGCTAAGAAGAGTTGACAATGAAGTAAAAATATCGAATTTCATCACAACGGCGATTTCCCAGCCTTGAAATAAATTAAAATTCTGGCCTTAAGTTGGTGTATCAGACAACATACCGCATTATATATACTGTATCTGAAACTTCGTTTTGCTATTCCATGAAATGACTTTATCTGGGGTTCACTTTCATAAAGGCCTAAAAATCCATGAAATAAAATTCTGTATCTCAAGCGTAGCATAGCAATTTATGCTTCAGAAACTTCATGCCACAAGTTACTACCAAGTGTTGTTATCTTGTCTTCTCTCCAAAGTAAATGAAACGATGCAAGTCATTTTCACAACGTCATTATTTCCGTTTCGGTCACATTGATTCAAGATTATGCATCCCAAAGCTGATTCCATTAATTTCTGTGCTATTCATATTCTCCGTTTCCTCACAAAGGATAAAGTAGATGTAAACATATCAATATAAACGAATACAGTCTAAGACTAGCTATACAT
The DNA here is from genome assembly GCF_040412425.1 of Macrobrachium rosenbergii. NCBI lineage: Eukaryota > Metazoa > Arthropoda > Malacostraca > Decapoda > Palaemonidae > Macrobrachium > Macrobrachium rosenbergii. The sequence continues at coordinate 56,565,618 of NC_089761.1, read as the reverse complement.
GATTCAGAACGTTCGTACAAAAAAAAAAAAAACAGATAAAAAATCTAAATACGAAAAAAATTGTTCTGACGTTTCCAGAATTTTTATAAGTCACTTACGAGTAATTTACGAGTCGTAAAGTCGAAGGAAGTAGGCTCTGAAAATAATTAGATTATATAAAGCGAGAACGTCAGCGAAAGCCATAACTTGGCTAATGAATTTCGGCCAAGGCGTCGCATGATCATTTCATTTGAAGGTATAGTACTTACACAGCACAGTGTACAAGTAACCGAATGGATAAAAGAAAAACAAACAAACGACCTAAACAATGGAATTTGATTGTTTAAGGATTACAACACACACACACACACACACACACACACACACACATATATATATATATATATATATATATATATATATATATATATATATATATATATATATATATATATATATATATATATATATATATATATTCATATACATATATATATATATTATATATATACATTTATATAAACGTATATACATATATATATTATATGTATTATATGTATATATATACACACACACACACACACACACACACACACACACATATATATATATATATATATATATATATATATTAATATATATATATATAAATATGTAAAATCTTAAAAGTACATGTTCGTATGAATTTATTTTATACACGTGCGGGTCGGGGGTACATGGAGACAGCACCAAAATACCATTTGTACTGAAACGATCTGCGGTGCTAAACGTACATCAAATATTTTATTTGTAACTAATGGATTTCACTTTTGTAACACAAAACGCAATAGCTGTAGTGATGCCAACGGAAACACTGTGTGTTAACTTGACTCTGGGGGTATAAAAGCTAGTTCGTTTCACTTTCACTACATGAATGGTAAATTTGCCATTATCAACATCGTTATTGGGTGGTATTGTTAGGAACAATCGTTTGCCGATTGTTCCCTTAGTGGGTTGTTGCCTCCTTTTGTTTTTTTTTTTTTGTTTGTCTTGCTGGCAAGTTGACGTGTGGTGGATGGTGTCAGACTTCGCCAGTCAGGTCCAGGACAGCAGCAGGTCACGGCAGCAGAGCAGCGGAGAACATTTTTGGACGTGATGGTTGTCGTCTCGACTCTGTCATGGGCGTCCAGTGTTGGAGAACGGTTCTTGAGGATTAGCCTAGATGGTTGTCGTGTCGGCTCTGTCGTAGTTGTCCTGCAATGTTTGTTTTACTGATTATGCTGTACGATTTCCTATTGGTTTGCTGATGTATTTATTTTGCTGCCTACTTTTTTCGTATGTTGCTGCTCCTGATTTGTTTATGGATTTATGTAAAATTTAATTACGTAAATTTTTACCTTGCTGCCTCTGTTATTTGTTTATTTTCGATCATTTTAAGTTTTTTTTTCTCTCCTGGACCTGACTCACTTGTACAATTTTGTAAATAAATTAATTTTAAGGTAACTTTTTGTATTTGTTCTGCTCCTCCCTCCTTTGTTTGTCACCTCTCGTCAGTCATTACAGCCCAATTGCTTGTTTCGTTTAGAACATGTCGATCTCGAGAGGCGAGATCCTAATATTGGCGACCTTGCCAGGATTGGTTCTGTTTTGGCTGGCGGGGGTGTGGCAGCATCGGGGGAGAGTATTTTGTTTGTAAAAAAAAAAATTATGGTAAATTTTTTTTTTTCTGTTAGGTGGGGAGGTGTTAGGAACAATCGTTTGCCGATTGTTCCCTTAGTGGGTTGTTGCCTCCTTTTGTTTTTTTTTTTTTGTTTGTCTTGCTGGCAAGTTGACATGTGGTGGATGGTGTCAGACTTCGCCAGTCAGGTCCAGGACAGCAGCAGGTCACGGCAGCAGAGCAGCGGAGAACATTTTTGGACGTGATGGTTGTCATCTCGACTCTGTCATGGGCGTCCAGTGTTGGAGAACGGTTCTTGTGGACTAGATGGTTGTCGTGTCGGCTCTGTCGTAGTTGTCCTGCAATGTTTGTTTTACTGATTATGCTGTACGATTTTCTATTGGTTTGCTGATGTATTTATTTTGCTGCCTACTTTTTTTTGTATGTTGCTGCTCCTGATTTGTTTATGGATTTATGTAAAATTTAATTACGTAAATTTTTACCTTGCTGCCTCTGTTATTTGTTTATTTTCGATCATTTTAAGTCTTTTTTTTTCTCTCCTGGACCTGACTCACTTGTACAATTTTGTAAATAAATGAATTTTAAGGTAACTTTTTGTATTTGTTCTGCTCCTCCCTCCTTTGTTTGTCACCTCTCGTCAGTCATTACAGCCTAATTGCGTGTTTCGTTTAGAACCTGTCGATCTCGAGAGGCGAGATCCTAATAGGTGGTAATGATACATTCTATTCTCACTATCAGCATTATCACGCTTTCTATTACAAGTGACTCTCCAAGTCATAAGTTCACTGTACACTACCACGTAACCCGAGCATCTTTCGTTTGACACGTGGGAATATTCAAGAAAACCGAAGGCTTAATAGAGAAGGTGATCAACCTTCATTCACATACAATGTCCGACGGTCTATCTTGATACAAAGTTTGACTGAAATATCTCGAACCATTTAAGAGTGTGATGACGAAGTAAGCGTGACAACACCGAGACAGGAAAGCCGACGAACACACACACATAACGGAAGGAAACATCCCAGACTCGGTCGCTTGAGGGCAAATAAACCTCTCCAGAATTTTAAGTTTCCGATCCTACGCAAATACATATTATAAAGGTCCCGTTACTTTAGTTCCTTCCTTCATTTAGTTGACTGGGAAGAAGTAGGGGGAGTCGTTGAGCGCGGCTTGAAAAAAATCCTTCTAGTGCGACCAAAGAAGGTTGCCGTAACTAGTGAGATATGCTCATTTGAACCTACACAAGTATCCCCTAAAATCCAAAATTAATCCGCCGATCAGTCGGGTCTTATTATGTCATATAACAGAATTTACGCTAGAATAAAACAGTCTCTTGTAAATATTACACGGCTTCAAAATATCATGGAGACAATAAAGTTTGTTAAAAAAAAATTACATTGACCAGGGTAATCTCTAAAATTCATTTGACAATACCGCAAAGAAATGCAAAATGTTACTTTAATGGTTATTTATAGTAGTTTAAAAACTGTTACAAACAAATATATTAATTCTGAAAATATCCAATGGTAGAAACGGAAAACTACTCTACAGGTAGTTAACTGTTCCAAGATGCAAGTAAAACGGTTTCGGGAACAAAAAGTAATCAAAAAAGTTCCCAGGTGAAAAATAAAAACACAAAAGGATTCCATAATCAACGACAGTCAAAATCTAAACATTTAGGTTCAGATATTAATATTTTGTCAGCTGCAGCAAAACAAAAATTTAAGATTTTATATAGAACACGTGTAAACTGCATCTCCTCACCGAGTAGCAAACACTCAAAAAGAAAAAAATATAAATAAAAAAATAAAAAACACACAGCGTTATGGCCTAACCATTTTTTGAGTATAAGATTCCACAAATTTCAACCGTTTCGCCTTCCAAAGGAAAACTGAAAGGTTTCGTGTGTACAAGGCCCATAATAACAGCCTAAATATAAAGAAATCCGCATATCAGTACATATAAATTAAATTCACAGATTGCTCATACATTTATACAAAATATGCAAACACAGTAACATATGCAAGATTACACTTCTGAAAGTCCCCTTCCTAAAAAAAAAAAAAACATGAAATACGTTAATCCCATCCCGTCCTCCCTAAAAACACACCTCTCTTGATGATTAGCAACAAACACCAGAATTCTGAGTTACCTGCTGAATTAACTTTAATAAATTAAACATGACAGAACATAATAATGTTCGCAATAATATGGGGAATACATAAGTACGTAATTTTACAGTAACGTGATTGCTAGTAAAAAAAAAAAACCCTGCTTGATAGGAAAATACATTTTATATCAATGTTTCATTTATTTCCAACTTAATTGCTAACGATATGACCTGATTCTATATATTACATATAAATGTTTAATTTTCCAAGGGTATGTATTCTGAAACAATTTTCAAGGCAAATATTGAAATTCTACTTCAGCATTGAATTTCAAAATATTGCCTCGGGTTTAGGTCAAAAGCGAGCCAGTCAATTGATAAAAAAAACTGCCTGCAATTCTATCAAATAAGCAAGAATAAAAATGAGTCCAACTTCGTTAATAACTACCAGAAACAATATAAAAGGAAAAGTTGTCACATAACAAACTAATTTATTTTATTCATTTAGTCCAAAGGCAAAGCTTAAGTGAAGGATAACTAAAAATTCACTCATTTTATTTTCCAACACTGCAGATGAGAGGTTTCTGATAAATGCTAGGATATTCCATCGTAAAGATGGATTATATAGCATTATCCATCAATTTACAAATGCAAAAGACTTCTCCATTTTGTACACATTAAACAAATAAAAGTACTGAAAAAGAATTACGAAAATCATGATAGAATAAAGCATAACATTACGTCGTTAAACTAAAAAGTGTCGAAAATTCACAATGTTAAGAAAATCATACACTACTGAATTTTATTGCAATCCATCAAAATTTTTTGATAAAATAAATAGAGACATAAGGTATTAATTCAGATCCATTACCACCCAAGTACATGCACTTATGAGAGTTGGTAATAAAAAGTAAATGCTTTTGCAAGTCTTACTTTGTCACACATTATTTTCCACTTCCTTTTCAGATCATTTGTCGGATGCTAAAATAATTTTTCTTCCACTTACACTTCCAATAACTTATTTAGTTTCCTTCAAAAATGCTGATAACTTCAGAGACCATAACTGGCCGCACACACAGGAAAAAGGAAAAAATCCCATTCCAGAAGATGATATTTCCTAGCGGAATTAAATGAGGCATTAAAATCATTTCCCGGCGACCAACTAAACCATGGAAGAAAAAAATAAAAGACTCGGTTTTTCCCAGAAATGTCTGGCAGGTGAGGATAAATGTCCTCTTAACGACATTTGCATGGAAACGAAAAATCCCAGATTTCTCGTATCAAAAGTTTTTAATCATTCCCAGCACTCGCTTTGCACGGAAGACCGAAACTAATCGGACGAAATGACGGTCGTTCTCTCCTGTGGACATAAGAATTTTCCACACTCCACTTCCTAAGTGAGCGCCTTAAACGTGTCTATAAATACGCTTCTACTGCCGTTTCTCTCCGTTTCCCATTACAGCAGCGACATGGACATTTGCTTTTACTTTATGTTTCAGGCTTTTTCGAAAAAAAAAAAACTGAAAACCGCAAATATATATACGTATATATATTATAAACACACAAATATATATATATATATATATAATATATATATATATATATATATATATATATATATATATATATATATATATATATATATATATATATATATATATATAACTCATGAGTAAAATTTTGAAGCAAATATTATACGATATAAAAAAAGGCAAGGCAAAAATATAAAACTGAATTATAAGGTCACAGAAGTAATCTGTCAAGCAAAAAGATAATAATGCAAACGTATAATAATTGTAACAAATTACATGTCTATGTTATATGTTATAGAGAAGGGTGACATGCTATGAAATATGAATACCTGGACTTGGGTTCACGTAATGGTTGAGGGTCTTCAGTAAACTTCAACTTCATCACCCTCCATAATAACAATAAAGTAAAAACTGGCACAAAAACTGATACAAAAAGCTTGCCTTTATGGCCCATGGGCAGCATCAGATGACAAAAGGATAACTATAACCGTTAATTGTTCCATAAAAACAAATTTATTTACACACGAATTATACTTAAAGATGTTACTTCTATGACATACAACCTTCATGCACTCCATTAAGCATATGATTTTGACAGAATCATGTAAAATACAAAATAGTCGACATTTAGAAGAAATCTTGATTCTTGATCAAAACTTACTTTTTTGATCAACGTTGTTTCCCACAGTTAAATTCATTAATGAATTATGAATCATTTTAATGACCAAAAGCTAGTAGTCAAAAACAAAGCCGCATCCTCCTAGAGAAACAATAGCAAACTGTGAACATACCAGCTGGTGGATTTAATAAAAACGCCGAAAAATCCAAGCATATCATAATTACAAAGGTATTCTCATCTTGCAGAATTTGGTTTGAAGAACACTAATAAAAACTTTAATTCAGTGGTTAAACATGAACTTCCTTTACGTGGGTCCTTACTAGCATTAGACACATCAAGAACCCAAGGATCTCTCTCTCTCTCTCTCTCTCTCTCTCTCTCTCTCTCTCTCTCTCTCTCTCTCTCTCTATATATATATATATATATATATATATATATATATATATATATATATATATATATATATATATATATATATATATATATATATATATATTCTAACTCATAAAGGACCAGAACCCTGGTCTTTTGAGTGAGAGGCCGGGGCATTAGCAATTCGGACGCAAATGGTAATAAAAAGTTGGAACCTACTCGTAAGTGCTACGTACCTGAGGTTTTTCCCAGGCAGGCACCTAGAGCCCAACATACCAGCGACTTTTACCCAACTTCCCGACCCATCCGAGCTCGAACTGCCAACATTTCATTCGACTTACCCCTTCACCGTGAGATATGTTCCCATGTGTTCATTTCCACACACACACACACACACACACACACACACACACACACACACACACACATACACACACACACACACACACACACACACACACACACATATATATATATATATATATATATATATATATATATATATATATATATATATATATATATATATATATATATATATATATATATATAATGTGTGTGTGTGTGGCTGAAAACACCACATAAGGTATTGCAATACATATATCTTTTAAAGGACGGAAAGCAATTAAGGTGTTTAATTTTCAACTAATAAATAATTTACGAACCATTTTGGATTTCCTTTCTAGGCAAGAAAGAGCATTTCAGTATGCTGTCCATTTACCTCTTACGTAACAGACTTTCCAATTATCCTCGGACTCTGCGATCCTCCATTACCGTATTTCTCTACGAAAATTTTGACACCGGATTACTGATCTAGCAAGATATAATCGCAGTGATAAACACAAGGGTTTAAAAAAAAAGGATAATAACGTTTTCTATTTTGAAGTTTAATCTTAGTAGTTATGATAGGATTGCAATATAAAGGAGAAAGCCCTGAAGCTTGGCTGGTTTATCGAGTAAGTTCCTCCCCATCTACTGTAAATATCTCCATCAATGGGAAAAGTTCTACTTCCACTTATCCTTCACTAGCCTCTTCTATTAAATCATATGGTTACATGAGTAAAATAAAACACTTCAGTGCATACGAGAAAAAGGGAAAAATCAAGATCGAAGGACCTGTTAAGAACCTTGAATTTTCTCTTTCCTCGTCAATTCTTCCCATACGAATTTTCAAGTTCCAAATCCCACTAATCCTCTCACACCAACCAGGAAATTTATCAATACTTTCCTGTCGAAATACCCGGAATAGCAGATGGCAAAGGCTATTTTCCTTTCAACTTAAAATAACACGTCTTTCACTCGATTGACAGCAGACGTACTTTAATGATACAAATTATTCAAAGATACGCAATGGTGTAGAGTGTACAATGATATAATTCTGACTAGTGTTCCACGGGGAGAGAGAGAGAGAGAGAGAGAGAGAGAGAGAGAGAGAGAGAGAGAGAGAGAGAGAGAGAGAGAGAGAGGTCTTGTTTACACTGAAAGGGGAAAATGGGCGTACTATTCAAAAGAGATAAGAATCCCTAAAGAACACTAAATAAATAATGGGCTTCCCCTTCATTTTTCATCACTACTGTATTTGTTACCATTTACCAAAAAAAAAACATTCAACTAAAGGAAAAGGGAAAAAATAATTCGCTGCTAGTTACTTATTTTTCAAATTAAACATCAAAATAATTCGCTGCTAGTTAATTATTTAAATTAAATATCTATTTCTTTTTTCAAGGACATTTATTCCAGACTCTTTGCTTTACGAGTATGTCACAATACATCCTGCTTTCCGCTTCTAAATATAACACAATTTCTAATACAGGAATAGAAACTTTATAGTGTCCATCAAACAGAGTGAAGATTTCACAACATCAGTAGAACAAAATAATAAGAAAATCTCTGGGTTCTACATTCTTGCTTGCAACTGACTGGTAATTCTTGTAGACTGGATGCAAATACCTTATCTCTTTTTAATAAGATTAATCATGTATATTATTCAAGAGAATTATCCTTGAAATTGAAAGCTTAAAAACTTATTACCTTCATAAAATATTCAATTAACCTACCTGTCTTCATTTGGAGATTCTATAATTAAATTCATAAATGGAGGTAGACATCTCTATTAAATTGGTCTTCTCAAAGGCCTGGAAATCCATAACTTCCAGCAAAGGGCCTGCTCGCAAAATATGATTTGTACATAACCTTTGAGATATATACGATCTCGCTGGAATAAACAACCCTGAAACTGCTCAAATCAAATTTACCCGCGAGAAATCTCTCTATGAAGAGAACTCGCCTCTCCTCGTAAACTGGATCATTTGGATGCAGGTCTGAAAGTTTACCCAAGTCTCTCTGCAAAATTTCCGGCACCAATATTCTCAGAAGTATCTCCTGATATTAAGGGATAGAGCAGCAACTTAACCTGATTACCTAATTTCTCCGTTACTGAGGCAGATTGCAACAGCCGGCTTGAGTGCGAGAGCGTTTGCTTAAAAAAGCTTAAGGCCCACTGCACTGTAATCGACTACATCTTCAAATGTGGATGTACAAGATTGCGCGCTTAAGGATGAATTGCCTGTTTCACCGGTAGGGGCGAAGTACGCCAGTGCATAATGAAACACCATCAGCGTTCAGACTCAATTTTGTTGCAGATTAGCATTACCAAGCAAGCGAAGACAGGGTATATCTAATCCCCTTTATTACCTAAATCAACTTCACACGTTGCGAGATTCAATGTTGCAAAACCAATTTTATATCCCAGATTACTTACGAGTGGATGAGTATTACGAAAGGATGAGCAGGATGATGAAGGAATCAGAAATTCTGACTGGGTCTGATTAAAATATATTCAAGTGATAAAACAAGAAATGAACATTTCTTTAATTTTTATTCAATACTGCTCGCCTGAAAAAAACATCCATTTGAACAGAAACAAGATAATATATGTATCGCAAATATATAAAGAGGTGCTTGGGTAACTGATATGCCTTTTGGAGATTAACTTGGTCATGCTTCGTCATTCTAAATTGAAGGATGGATGTGAACTTGGGCAAAGTGGACTGTCTTTATTTATGAAATACTTCGAGTGACTCAGGAAATAAGGAACTTACTTCACAGACAGACAACTTGGTTGTTATTATGTATCCACATACAAAAGGGCAATTACCTTTCAATATCTGATAACAGAGTAAATAGTTCCTAACACTAAAAACAAGAGAAATGTAATGCATGCTACATTTAAAGCGACTAAAGAAAGGGCAGTGAGGCCATGGAAGTTTCAACCACAAAAGGTTCATCCTTCTGTCTGAAATTAAAATGGTGCTGATTGACCGTTTCTGTTGTCCTGTTCTTAATTGCAGCTAATCTTGTTATCATTACAAAAATTAGTTTCTCATATCATGAGCAACGAAATAAAGAATAAGGTCTATTCGTTGCCTAAGTATATGAACAAATTCAAAAGGCGGCCTCGCGAGCTTGCTCAGCTCCCGTTGTCAATCTGATTCACAAAAAGAACTGAACATGGTCTCGAAAGTTCCAGGTAAATTTTTCGCACATCAGGGAAACACAAATGTCTTATGAAAAACCACGGTCCATTTTATATGCCAAACCAATCTCCTATCACAAGACATAATATGAATATTTATATTTCCACCTCCTTGACATTAATCTACTATAAAAAAGAAGAGTTTTAAAGTAATGTTTTCACTTTCTGCACAAATACCTATCATTTGATATTTTTAAAAATCGTTCCTACACCTGCTCATTTTTACCCTAGGATGGGGTGAAATGACGTTTTCCGTAATTTACACATTGAGACTTCATTTGATATATAATATTACTATCTTTTTAAACATTTCCATTTCGGAAGGAAAGAGTAACACAGATATTTCAACAACTTAAGCTGACCTTGTCATTTCGTAATGCACAAGAACAATGGTTCGAGGGTTCACAACTAGGGGCAAATGATGTAGATACGTGGTAAAAGATATACACATAATAGCACTACAAAAATAAAAATAATACATAAAAATACACATCTCAACTTTAACTTTGTCATTTACCAAACACTGACTTGGACGTATGGCAATATGTCTTCTGCAATGAAGTACTGGCAAGCTAAAAACTAAAATATAATTCAAATTGCGGAAACTTAAGCAAGGCACAATTTAAATATCAATGTATAATTTAAAGGGGGAACTGAGTATCAACTACATTACTAGGTGACATGGATTTCAACCAAGTTCGAGTACAAAAGACCAGAGAGTGTATTAATTTCCCGATAACCAAATCAATCTTTTGACTCGAAGCGCGTGCGAGGTAAGCTCTCTTCTCTCTCTCTCTCTCTCTCTCTCCATGTGTGTTAGAGTGTGTGTGTGTGTGCGCGCATGAGACGCTCTTACTTAGGCTAAGTGAATCTTCACGCAAATAGCTTCCAATAACTCCTCGTTGAGGACAGAGGCCCAAGGGGGTCTCTGGTTGGTTTCAAGCTCAGAGTCATTACCGGAGACGCTATCATAATTTATCTCCTGGCATGGTGGAGCAGGTACAAATGTAAACGCTTCAATCTTGTATCTTTCAACAAAACTTCAATATTTTGCCTTTCTACGCAGCATTACTGCTTATTCATAGCTGTTTATATTTATGTATTCATAACATATTGTTACCTTGCGTTTCTGGGTATATTACAAATTTCACCACATTTGACATGTTTTATGCGAGTTTTATATCAACTATTAACTGCAAAGAATTGTCAAAGTACATGACTAACAACATCTACAACTCACCATGTGCCTGTAGAGACGTGTGTGTGTGTGTGTGTGTGTGTGTGGATCAGAGAGGAATATCAGAGTAGCTTTTACCATCTGGAGACAATTCTGGCACACACTATTCTGACATGAACTGTACAGTGAAATTATCCCTCTAATAATCCCAACTGAGAGGTTCCTGAACAAACTCTTATTGGCTTATTGGCGCTTTCGGTGATTTGCGGCAAACTATAACTAGGGATTTAAATATTTTCTAAACAGAAAGCACGCACACGCACGACAAACAAAATAGAGTCTACGTAACTGAACTGTGACAAAGTATGTAGGCTAAACGTAAACGATTCAACATACGACTAAAAAAAACATTTACTAAAATTATTACACTTCCTACTACTTTCATATAATGTATATATAAACGTATGTGCGAACACTTTCAGAACTTTACCGGTCCCCTTCTCTCTTGAACATAGTTTCACTACAACATAAGCAAAATATCAACACGAGTAAAAATGGAGAAAAAATTCAACGGTACATAGTTAGTGAAATTATCCACAGCAGAAATGTGAATCTTTATTATCATCTAGAATAAGAAAAAAAAAGCTTCAGTATATTCTCACTTAGAATCTCGACTGTAAAAGGAGAAAAAAAAAGTTCCAAATAAAAATAGCAGCAGCAGAATTTCAGAGATATGTTCTCTCCGTTGTTTTTTCCTTGTCTTTAATTTTCTCTCACAAACCACTCTCACCCCATCCATTCACATAAAGAAGACTACGCTTTGCTAGTCATCTTTATTTCCACTCTCCTCTGAAGTTCTTTTTCAATCTTGCTTAAGCAATCGGGATATTGCTGATACAAACCTGGTTAGTGCTTCAGAATGAACCAAGTGAAACCTATTTCGTTTCAATTTTTCCAAGACTGACTTCCTTCTCATCTATCACTCAACTACCGCATAATTCTTGAAGATCTGTATAATAAGCCCGCTGGATCTATATCTATTTTAGTTTTTGGGTACAGCAATGTAGCATCATATCTCTAAATGCTATTTTTCTCCACATAGCGGAGTAAAAGACTTCTTGTCTAATCAGTGACCTAGTGCTTCATTGCTGTCGTGATGCCGATACCTTCAGCTTGTTTTACTTTAGGTGCTGCCTCGGCGGCCACTTGGACATACCCATGGCCACTCCTTTCTCTACATAGCCAGCTTCGTACTCCTTTCAATATTGTGAGGAAGTCGTGAACTGGGGATCATTCGCTTCTGCCAGTCCTTGAAACCTCTCACTTTTAGAAGGTACAACTCCCTGCTTCGCTGTTTCCTGAACTGATATCTAACCAGTCTTTTTGAAATGCAGGTGGCCAGACACTCCGGCCATCACTTAAAGTCGACTCATAATCATTTTTTGCAATGAAAACGCAGATTTGGACATCCATACTAACCTCAGGCTTCAATATCAATTAGAATCACGAGTACTTTGTTAATAATTTAATTTACCTGAATCAAGTCAACTTTTCAGTTCTCCAGTCTTTCACTCTAAAATATAAAAATATCACAATGAATAAAATTACGCTAACAGCTAAATGAAAACTTCAGGAGTCGATAAAAACAAAATAACGTGCAGCATTTTATGCCACAAATTCAATTATAACAAATGCAAGGTGCAGTACTGATGCATATAAAACTCATCCTTTTCAATTTTAGGTCCATCAAAAGATAAGGCGGTCCAATGTGAACTCATATGGGGTCTAAAATATATAAACATTCATCCAAATTCGCAACCAAACTATGTCGGCAAATGCACAAAAACAAACGTTCCACTGAATTTACAAAATGAGTCTGCCAAAGTTTTACGAAACATTTTCGACAACCCACGCATGTATTACTACTTTCCCATGGCATAAACCCACGTAATCCATTGAATTTGTTCTCGCGACTAAATCAGATGTGCAAAATCTGAATAGGGTTATTTTAAAAATTTAACCTTTATCAAACGCAGTAGAGATTAGAGCATATTTGCCACAGCAGATACAAATAAACCCGTTTATTAACTTCACTCTCTTCACTTTGCAAGCCATGAACTGCACGACCGTCAGTTTCATATGTGGCCGTTGACTATCATATTGGAAAAGGGAAAAAACGAACAATATTGGGAATCTACTAAATCTTGGCCAGCTGCACATTTTGCATATTCATATACCAACACAAGGCTGGGTATGACTTGCTTTGCCATAATGGAGCTTTTAAAAGGACTGAATACACAAAATCATTTAAACAAAGGGGCAGCAAAGAATTGCACCTAAAATCAGAAAACAGCGTAATTTTCAAACAACAAAATACACTGCTGTAAACAGCAAAACCAGCTGATATTTTAATTTCGCACCATTCAAAGACTTGAAGGACTATGCAATACAGCTGTAAAGTTATATTAAAAATACATAAGAAAAATGAGGACCTGAATCGAAGAGTCGAACAGCAGTGAGAGACAACCAACACACACACACACACACACACACACACACAGAGAGAGAGAGAGAGAGAGAGAGAGAGAGAGAGAGAGAGAGAGGAACTGCTTTTCCATCCTCTCCAACATAGGGCACCACTCAAAGAGTCATTCCTTGGTTGTCGGAGTGGAAGAGGCCGCCTCTCAGCCGTTTACATGTCGGCTTTCATTCACTCCCTTTTGTTTGTACTGACATCTGGCAAACAGAAGGATACCCTCTGTTACATGGAACACCAGTGCTACCTATGACGCTGTCAAAAGGAATATAATGCCGATACTCGAAAAGATGGCTTACGTCCAATGGCTCCTGCAGGAATTTCTCTCAAATACTGTTAAAAGAATTATAACTATAGGAGGTTCTTTAAAGACTGGTGAGGGGAAACAGCTCCAGTACTTACCAGTTACGTCACAATTTCAATATTCCTAAGCACATTTCATAACATAAGAAGCCTTTATGAAATCAGCGCAATACATACGATATTAAAAGTCTGTGCTTGGAGAATATTTAAATAGTTAAGAGGTAAATACAGGGCATAAAGTTTATTTTAAATAAAAACTAAAACAAGCCGGATAGCATCCTAAACTACAAAAAAAAAAAAAAAAAAAATCCTTCATTCATTGGCTATTACATTATATAATAACTTCTTTTCCATTCTGTTGTGAGTTTTTACAGAATGTGTTGTTTATATTCACTCAAGAACGAAAAAAATACCAAGTGTACGGGAAAGTGTTATTCTACTGCCCGTTTTTTATTCTGTATCTTATATGTTTGTGAGCGACAGTTATATTAGTATCTGCATCTAAACCCATAAAAATGAAATCATACTTCAAAATTAACCATAGAAAACAAAATACCTATATGCCTGAAAAAGAAATTCAAAATTAACAAAGGCCATTCCCAAAACAACGATAAAAGGAAAAAAGATCTTGTTCAGACAAAGTATATAGCAACGGATTTCATTTTCCTATATTTAACTCTTCGTATTTTATGTCTACTTATTCAACACGCAATTGACCATTAGAATCTAAATTTTCACAAACCTTATCAATATAAAATTTTTTTTCTGATGAATCGCTATTATCTAACTTCCAGTTAAAATAAGTATATACATTTTAGTTCAGCAGAATATAAAAAGAATCGATAATGCTTACCAAAAGGAAACGCAAATTTATTACGAGAAGTTTCTTTAACTGTAATAATAACTAAAATAGTCAAGAGCATAAACAATACATAAAATTACAGTTTGATTTTAGTTCCAACTTTTAATAACATGAAACCGTATTATTTATTACGAAGAGTGAAAATTACGTGTAAAATATCATATAACACCAAATTATTTTCAAAAAATACAACAGACAAACAATATAACTTTTTTTTCAAGCATTACGGCAACTGATGAAGTCCATATAAACATTTATATTTTACGTATTTCTGTAAAGTGCCGCTAAATAAATATCTGAATAATTATAGTAATAACTTCATCATCATTATAACTATTTTTATAGACACTATTATAACTATTATTGTTGGTCCTTTAACAAAAATCTCCAACAGCTGCCATGCAATTCTTGTGTAACCAAAACCTCGGACAAATGCTCCTTCAAGAGCTAAGTCTTAGAAAGCCCTGTGGAGCCACTCGAATGGACCTGAGCAAGTAGGATAAATGTCTGAAAGAAGAGTGAAGGTTTGTGCATGCTTCAGGTGTTTCAAAAATTTAAGTTTATTGCTAAATAAACTCCGTGGTACAGCATATGTATGCATTCAATGGAACGCATTCATGGTTACTCATATGAGAGTTTTTATGCTGATAACCTCAATTTAAAAGTGCCCCACATATGGGCAATGACTCTCATTGCTGTCGAACCAACGTTTGCTGTCCTTATCGACTAATTCATCTAAAGTTACTATTTTCTGTCTTTTAAAGTCTAAGTCTAAGTCTAAGTCTCTCTCTCTCTCTCTCTCTCTCTCTCTCTCTCTCTCTCTCTCTCTCTCTCTCATAAAATCCGATCCCACCACGTCTTCCACTTCCTTCATCTGTTCTGACAATACTTTTCCTTTTTTTTTTCCCCTGGCGGCAAGGCACTCGTAAGCAACCCCCCCCCACCCCTCGGCATGTTTATGAATACAGTCCTAGTGTCGTGTAGAAGGGTGCTCCTCGGCGGGGAAGAAGAGTTCAGCATTCATGCACAAGTGGTGCCTCACAGCCAAAAACCCTCCTCTCCACGCCCACACAGGAAAGCCTGCGCGCGCGCAGACACGTAAACACACATTCTTATACAAACAAGGATATGGTTTAAGACATAACAAGAAAAGCTTCAAATAGGAAAAAATAAAATATATATATGCTTGAACAGACCAAATTTAAAAACGTGAAATACGAGCCTGAGAGAGCACAGGTATATGTATGCACGTATGTATGTATACATATATATACAAAACACACACACACACACACACACACACATATATATATATATATATATATATATATATATATATATATATATATATATATATATATATATATAGAAAATGCCTCACAACACAGTAAAATTTATAATGGCAACAAAAGAAATACTTTACCAAGCCTGGCCGGAAACTTGCAGTGGTGAAATGTGCAGCACTTACCTGAAAAATAGAAATTACATTTTTAAACATTTTGTTATACGTATTACGTATAAGACAATCTTACAAATTAAGCGAATACAAAGAAAGCTATTCAATGGAAACCTATTATGACTCAAAATAATACACCAAATTTATGGAAGAGGGATTAACGGTAAATGAAAGAGAGGAGCATGTACGCTATTTGAAATTAGAGTATAATGTTATCAAGGGCCGTTAAAATTAAAATGTTTTCCAAAAATTTATATGGCAGATGTTTTACAAAAATCTAAATAAATCATATAATTTTCTGATATAGATTACGACGTTCTTCTGGTTCATAAAACCTGCATATCAATGTGACAAACTGACTGGAGCACGGACTCCTTACAAATCGAAACGTTATGAAATATGAATGTAACTTAAGGAACTGAGGCTATTTAATGACCAACACCAACTTAATCTAAAACTAACGAGCACTACAAAGCTACTACAAATAAAGACGGACAATATATAGCAAAAATTACATAACTTCCATCTTATGCAGTACTTTTGCCTAACTTGATTTTTCAGAGTATAAACGACTGAATTAAAAACAGAAAAGCCACCATCATCGATGAATAAAACACACAATTGCGTAATGTTTCTTAAGTCTGTATACACGCAAGCAGACAAAGAACTGACGTTCAAGCAAAAAATGAGTTACGACGGAATACATAAAACAGACATAAATTCCACTAACGTGAAGCAAAGCACATAAAACAAACTGTAAAACAAGAGCTCAATCAAATAAAACTTTTATGCGGCAGCACACGTAAATACAACGTAAGAATAGCATTCGAGAATGTAATAATGTCCGGGTTATTCTAATCTTTAAATTGTAAATAGGGGAAACTTCAGAGAATGAAAAAAAACAGGCTTTTGAAGGGGGTGGAGACGAAGGGAGAGCAAGTATCATAATGACACAAAATTACCCCTGATTCAAAGGGATGAACATCCCCCATTGTCAAAGAGAGAGAGAGAGACCCCTTCTCAAACAATATTTAAGGAAAAGACATCGAGAAATAAACGAGGGTTACACAACTAAATGGTCTTAAAACGATGACTGAAGACAATGGCGAGGATAACGAGCACAATAATCGACGAGGTAAAGATCCTCAATCTGAGGCGATGCCATAGGGAGGGAGAGAGGGAAGTAAAACGGAAAATCATGAAAAATACAGATTACCTTAAATAATAATAATAATAAAACACAATGATGTGGATAATAAATAGAGGATTAAGAATATTCCAACACAAGCAATTACGCACTATTACTATTAGCATTTTACAAAATGGATTCTTAAGCGCTAATGCACTTTAAACCAAACTTCATACCAATGTTTCTATAGTTGAAGTTTTCAGTGATACGACAACTCCAATCTCTGACATTAATGCTGCTGGTAAGAGCAAAACAAAGTTTGTTGGCATTCTCCATTTGTCTCCCATGCCGTCCTCATGCACCGCTCCCACCGGTCTACTTATTTCCATGAAGATAAACCGTCATGTGAATTGCGCCCAACAATCAATCTATTCATGCTCAGTATTTACCTTTAACAAAGTATCTATTTTCAAAATGCACTGTTCTGGTCTATAAGCAGCATGGATACACATAAGAAACATACAAAAGTTCATAATATATACTGAAATTAGGGTCAATCACATTTAGGCAGCCATACCTATAATATCACAACTGTTACATTCTAATTAAAACATAAAACTACGGGACATTAACAAACATTATAATAACTACAACAAACGAAATTTTCTTGCAGCCCATAAAAAATACATTCTTAAAAAAAGCTCTCCAGCGACAGTGACATAAGGAACATTAAGACGAAATTCTGAACTAATTAAAAAGCCCGAACTTCCATTCCTCCTTCTTCATCTTGTTTCTTTTATCTTCGAAATATGATGAGTTGTTTCTCGAGTACCGACTCTCTCACAGTAAAGGGACGGTGAGAGGTCTAGTCCATACATACACAAAAGTAAGACGAAGTTGCAGCATCTTTAAAAACTGAAGTTCAAACAGGCAATGGAAAAACACTTATTGTTCTCTTTCATGCAAAGCCGTAAGAGCCTCAATAATAAAATAAACTTTGTCTACTTTTCAACCAAAGAAAGCAAATTTAATCTGACACAAACAACTCATGAGAGAGAGAGAGAGAGAGAGAGAGAGAGAGAGAGAGAGAGAGAGAGAAATCCGATGACCCATATTCACCATTAGAATATATCTATAAGAATAATAAACCCAAGACCTTCATGAAAATGCATCTGCTTGAAAATGAATATTCGAAAGGTAACGTGCATATGATCGAAAACCTGGAAATTAATAGATATAAATGACATATTTCATGCAAACTTCATTTGGCAAACATTTAATCCTCATCTCAGAACTTGGCCCACACATATCAGTGACGACAGACCTTTTCCACGCCCAAAAGGATGAGAGCGTAAGTGGCTTCCAAGTCAAAATAATTACCGTTTTCTTACTATATTCGTTAGCTAAGAAACGAATGAGTAATGCATCAACAGGAAGCTGGAATTCAATTACATACCAACACATATTTACATATATGTATATATATATATATATATATATATATATATATATATATATATATATATATATATATATATATATATATATATATATATTAATAAATACTACTTGATGAAAAAACTGTATATGGAAAATAAATGTCGTGATGTAAAAAATGAAGCAAAACGGTTTATGGCTATATAATGGACTACAGTTAATAACCTTGATATTGCGGATATTAATCTCCCATCTATTTCTCTTAAGGATATTCATCTGCAATCCTATGCTAAAAGCGTAATCAACCAGTCTGATGACTTTCTGGCATATCATCCAATTAACCAACGACTCTTATGTTAATCGCAGGACCTAAGAGCAGGGAAATCAAATTTGCATCTCTAAAGAGTTAGTCCCATCGATTTGTGAAAGGACGTACTAAAGTAATCGCTAATGTAAATCGTAACAGGTAAATAAATAACAAATTGATACTTTTATCTACGTTTGCGAAAACAGAATTGTTCCTGACTTCAGCTAAATATGGTGCTTAACAATAAAAAATGATGTTATCGTTTCACAACAGAAACATCTAATTAATGTTGAAATAAATTCAGCTTTTTCACTTATTTGTAAAATGCTCTTCTCATTCTGTTGCAATTAAATTTATATGTACACTGTTGAGAGAGAGAGAGAGAGAGAGAGAGAGAGAGAGAGAGAGAGAGAGAGAGAGAGAGAGAGAGAGAGAGAGAGAGTTAGTTCTAAAATGAAAATTAATACTAATCAGATTCATAGTAAAAAACACAAGGCTTCACTCGACTCGTAATATTCAAATGGAAACAACGGCTTATTCACCGGAATAATTTAAGCTTTAAATTATTTTACTCACACTTACCTTTTTCTTATAACAAGCTGACATTTTTGTATTTTGCATTCGGAAAATATTTATGCAAGCACAAAGCAACACAAGCAACCTGACATGCATGGCCACGCACTGGCAAAGAAAACAGGATTGAAAATGACGTTGTAAAGATCATGCACGGAGATGAATAAAATGAAGCATTCCCGAGTTTCCGTCCTCGGACTACTTACACTAAAAGCCTTGAGAAAAACCAGGCACTGTATAATGCCCTCCATTGTGTCTCCTGCTAAGTTGAAGGAACCGCACAAGTTCTTGACGCGCCCAGATGGACCCCCGCCACCATCAATCAACCCGTCGTCGGGGGCATTTTCAGGGCCATTCTCACTAACATGCAGCAAGGGCTTTGGCCTGATGGTGATGTGGTTACCAGATGGGCGTGTACGACCAGCGCCAGGAGAGTGCCTGAGGGTACTGGCGCCTAAACCCAAATCAAGAGGTAAGGGAGCAAATCCCTCTCTACAGTACCCGACGCCAGCTAAGGTCTGGGCAGCATTTTGCAACCTGATGTTGTTGTACTTGGATACGCTGATGCCATTTTCGGCAGCACCATTCAAGGCCGATATTTTCCCGTTCTGTGTCTTGTGACGCCTCAGGTTCTCTTCGACAGCTCGGTAACTTTGCTGTGGGTGGGGGTAAAGGGAATGGGGATCTGAGTGAAGGCCATTTAAGGTTCTCACCACAACCGTGGGAGAAGAAAGCGTGGTAGCTGTGGTGCTGGTGGTGCTCGGGTGGTCCATGCTTCTCTCTAAGCGGCTTCCAGAGGACCCGCTCTTCCAGTCATCGCCGACATCTGGGGCGGCCCCCTGCTCCCTCAGTGCATTCACAAGGCTATTCATGCTAAAGGCGATTTTCCCATTTTCCTTTGTTCTTCCGAAATCACTATTCATTTCACCATTCAGGTGAGGCGCAGACTCCAAGTAAGAGTCGAGAGCCGTCCTCACTTGCACATTTTCAGAGTAAAGCCTTTCTTTACCATCAAACTCAACACTGCAATGAACCCGAGGGTCGCCCACACAGGAATTCACAGAAGGGTACGTAATCCCCCCAGTATAGTACAACCTGGGCTGGGTCCCTTGAGATTCATCTACGGGATTCAATCCTCCTCCTCCTCCACCTCCTCCTACCCCTCCTCCGCCCCCGCTTCCTAACACTCCTTCTCCACCTGATCCTTCCCTGCCTGTTTCCCCGGCATTGACCCCTTGCTGATGTCTCGCCCCGAAAACAGGTCCACGTGGCGAAGGGGACGAGGAGGAAGAAGAGGAAGAAGGAGAAGGAGATGAAGAGAAGGCCAGGGAAATGGAGGGGGCCTGGGGAAGGGGCCGGGTCGCCCCTCGCAGGGAATTATCGTGCCACACCTCCATCACCAATAATAATCCAAATCTCTGATCATCATTATCATCATCACGATAAGAAAACAAAAAATTTATTCTAAATGTCAACACTTACAATAAGCTTTTGCTCATTTCCATACTTGTTAAAAAATTCACACTATCAACGATTAATTTTCAAACTTTCTATTTTTCTTTATTGAGTCACGACACAAGAACTAATTAACACATTTCCACTCGTCAGTTGAAAGCACAATGCACGATCTTCTACCCTGTAAAATTAATCACTGAGATAATACGTGTTTAAGAATTAATTCTAAGTTTGGAATGAACTCGGATATACCCAGCGGAGCAAAAAGGAAAAAGAAAGAAATGCTAAAACCACGTCCATTAATGAAAGTAAAAAGCAATTTCTGCACTTGACAGCCGCAATAGATTTTCTTTAAGCCTTTCTGATGGATGTGTAATCGCACGTAGAAAACAGTTATTTTGGGAGAATAAAGCAGCAATTTAACGTATCATTACACGATTACACTGATAATGACAATTTGGCCAACTAAAATCATTAACACTGTTGCAGTTAATTTCATTTAAAATTTTCAAAATCCAACTGCACTCACTCCTCTCTTTTACACAATAATCCAATCATCGGGCATATATGTATGACTACTCTTTACGCGTGCTTGTTAACACACATACGATAGACACACACACATATATGTATGTATGTATATAGAGTATATATATATATATGTATGTATATATATGCGTACCATAACTATTTTTCAAGTAACAACTGTAGTCTATAGATAATACATCTAACATTGACCTCCGTCATCCAGCCTGGGACTTGTCTCTCCCATCACTGGCCCATATAGAAAAGTATCAAGAATTGGGGTATCCTGGTCCGTGTTTCGGGACGGTAAGCACGTTCCACAAGACTGAAACTTGCCGTCTAGACCCTCTTCGATATTAGTATGTGTGTATGTATATACGTTTATGTATGTACGTATATATTCTGTATACTTTATGCATATTACATAGACATTATATATATATATACTTGTATATATATATATATATATATATATATATATATATATATATATATATATATATATATATATATATAAATATATATATATATATCTCCCCTGTTAATTAAAGAACTGATAACTTGGGTGTCAAGGCTTTGACTCAAGAAATATGGAAATACTGAATATTTAAGAAAAACGCAGCCTATCCCGTTATCAATAAATCCCATAGCGCTGAGCACAGGATATAATCACAGAAACATTTCACTGATACAAACAAAGCCATCTGAATGTACTGATTACACTATCACGCGACGTAGGAGAAAAGTTAAAATCTTCATGTGTACTTAAGATGTGAAATGCTACAATAAAATAGAATGAATTCATAATGAGCAACCGAGAACTACTGTCTTCGACCTTGCTTGAATACTTTATACAAGAAATACGGGTGCTCCAATTTAATTTTCACCACACTCGCACGATATCCTGCTCTGGGAGCGTGCAAAGGCTCCTAAACCTAGATTCTACAATCCCGTTCAACGTCGTTTTAATGAAGAACAAGTATACCAAACCTATCCGCTGCTTGTATAAACAAATGAATTTTCAAATAAGGATGAGAGTCTCTTCGCCCGTATGAAACAATCCATTTGCAAATATTTTCATAATGGGTCTATTAAATTCAAGTACCTATGCAAATTTCATATCCCGGGCATAGAAGAGTCAGGATAGCGCAGTGTGTTCCATGAGCAAGCGAAAATTAATTTTGTTTGCAATTACTTTCACCGGACGGGAAACGCAAATGTGTAAGCGACAGTTCATCCACTAAATTCAGACGATTTTTTTATGGAGAGAGAGAGAGAGAGAGAGAGAGAGAGAGAGAGAGAGAGAGAGAGAGAGAGAGAGAGATGAGGGGGGGTGAAGAGGACGAGATTTTATTAGGTGAAGTGTCAGCAATAATGTACATAATTAATTGTCATTTTATTGTTACGATCTTGTCTCCACGCATCAGTCAGGCATATGGTGAGATATATATATATATATATATATATATATATATATATATATATATATATATATATATATATATATATATATGTATGTATGTATGTATGTATGTATGTATGTATGTATGTGTGTATATATATAGATGGATGTACCTATATCTATCTATAAATAAATACATAAATTTCTCAAGTTTTTATACAAAACGCACAGCTATTTGTATATACAGTATAAGAAATAATTAGAATGTTATACAGAGGTGTGTCTTCATATATATTTATATGTACTCAACTTATGTATGTCAAATTAAGGTTCATCTCAACAAACACATCTCTCAAAAGTCTCTCTCTCTCTCTCTCTCTCTCTCTCTCTCTCTCTCTCTCTCTGTATGTGTGTGCGAGTGTTTCTTCATTTTCCTGAAAACTTTGTTGTATCAATATTGTACCAACCTTTTTTCCTCATTTACTTGTTTCCTAGTAAAATATGCCGAGGCTCATTTACCCGAGATGCTTATTATAAAAAAGGAGAATGTAAATGCTGAATATCAGTTTTTTCCTCTGATGGGAAGGGGATTCCGCCTCAAATGGAACTGAGGTCTTGACAATCGTCCCTAGGCCTAATCTGAGGGTCCCATTTGTTTCCAAACGCTATGATAAAAATTCTTTTATCTTTGAGTAGATTATTCTTCACAATGTCAGCAGAAGATGCGACTTTCACGCCCAGCATTGAAGATGAGGCCGTTGGTTGTTTTAAAATGAATCAGTGTATAAATAAAATAGCTGTTAAAAACAAATATTAAAAACAAACATACATATATATATATATATATATATATATATATATATATATATATATATATATATATATATATATATATATATATATATATATATATATATATATATAATGCTCTTCAGGCGCTATTAAGAATTATTAACTCTTAAGACAATACAAAACACCTTCATTTTATAATAACTATCAAGGAACGTTTTAACTGAATAAGAATTTTTATCGAAATGAATCCCAGGCGCAAGGAAATGATGTCATATACAAGAAATATAATATGATATTAACAAAGGCTGTTTCATCACTCAGACAAGTTACACCCGGACGAGCATCCATTTCATATAAATATCCATTCCCTTTCTCAAACAGATTTGCTTTTTCTCCTCTTCCGAAGAGAAACTGCGTGTTTAACGACTTATGTTTTATGAAGTTTTCAAACAAACAAGAGGACAAAGAAAGAGAATGAGTACGTAGGGTGTTGGGGAGGAATATTATAATTAAAGTCTGAAGGGTCTAGACTAATTCCACGCTTGTCACGGCAAAACTGTCCTCTTTAGGACCTTTCAAGAGGGAAGGAAGAGGGTCTCACTCTCGGTCTCCCTCTCTCTTAGTGAAAGAGGCTATGAAGGATTTCTCTCTCTCTCTCTCTCTCTCTCTCTCTCTCTCTCTCTCTCTATCTCTGCAAGGGGAGGAGAGATTTCTCCCTACCTCACCCTCTCCGCCAAGTAATTAGAGGAGGGAAGCTTGTTGTGACGTGAGGTGTTGTGATATGGAAACAAGAAGACGGGATTCTCTCTATTATCTAATACTGTTTAATTGTTGTCGAGGCGTGACGCAGCTTACGACCTCCGCTTTACTCTTCCATTGCTCATTTCCCTTACCAAATAAGGCTCAATAATAACCACTTAGTCAGTCCCTCATCGTATCTCAAGAGATGATTCAACGCTACAATTATGATATTCATTAAGGTCTTGCTAATCAGCATTAATTAATCACAATTAAGTCATCACCATTATCACCGAATTATCACAATGAATTTCATCTTCATTTCTACCAACGAGATAATTTTCTAATATATTTCCGTGCAGAGTAGGAGCGAGAGAGATACGGTTAATTAGATTTTTCCCCTTTATCAAATACTTGGTGGGAAAGATAGCAGCACATCTGGTATATGTTCTTAAATCTATAGAGCTGAGAGCATAAGCTGAAGTAAAGTCTTGAAAATCCATTCTTTATTTTTCATGAAAATGACGACTTCAGTTATAGCTAGGGTGTTCGAATAGTCTCGATCTGAAACAGGCAAGCAGGAATAGAACTGGAAAACTTTCAAGATTAAGCACGGAACATCTTTCTTCTCCCTTTACTCCTAGAAGTGAAATTAGTTTTGACATAAAAAGCAAACAAACATATACTTTTTTTTTATTATGGAGAGCCTGAGTAACTACCATTCAATATAAATAGTTTTTACTTTTACTCATATCTTAAAAAATGGGGTCACCACATTTTCAACTAAAGCGAAAAATATACGAGAAACAGAATTTGTAAAAAAAAAAAAAAAAAAAAAAAAAAAAGTTAAAATTCTCTTCCAAACCACAATGCAGGATATTTACTGATGTGAATAAACACAATATAAAAAATCATCCTCACAAACTCCTTTCCTTCCCCAGTTTTATTTGCAATACGAATTCGTTATAACATTTCACTGCCTCACAGTCATTAAAGAATAAAATGTTCGCAAGGGCTTGGAGGAGAAAAACAGCACACACGAACGCACTACACATAAAAATATTCCTTTTTAATTTCATCAATAAAAGGATGTACATACTTCAACTGAAATGAAAAGATAAAGGACTAAATTTAGAAGACCCAGCTCAGGACGATGTAAAACAATTCCATATGCTAACCAGCAAAGTCAAATGAAAGCATCACTAAGCTCCTGAATGCACGAAGAATCCCCTCGCACCAGCAACTATTAGCCTGCTCACCTCGTATGGGTATTAGTTAACACAAAATACCCGTATAATTACTGAACTGCACGCGCAAGACGACAATTTCAACATTCCTCTTTTATGATAAAAATCTTCGACTTTCCACAAAAATCACAAATACTGAACGAGGACCATTTTATACTTCAGATTTCATGTCAAGTCATGTCATTAAAATCACTTAATCTATAATTTTCGAAATATCACATTCACAACAAAATACAAACCTAACCCATTTTTTAACTCAACGAGATCATATCAACTGTAAATTCTGTGCACAATATGAGCGAAAGGCAATCATTATGACAAATTACCGGATAAACAGAAGATAAACAGGTCGAGGCCTCTGCAATACTTCCCAGTTCTTCACTGGACGGGTCTGTAACGCTCTCGGATAGCACTCTGCTGGGCCAGCGTTCGATTCCCCGGCCGGCCAATGAAGAATTAGAGGAATTTATTTCAGGTGATAGAAATTCATTTCTCGTTGTAATAGGTGGTTCGGATTCCACAATAAGCTGTAGGTCCCGTTGCTAGGTAACCAACTGGTTCTTAGCCACGTAAAATGAGTCTAATCCTTCGGGCCAGCCCTAGGAGAGCTGTTAATCAGCTCAGTGGTCTGGTTAAACTAAGGTATACTTAACTTTTTGCAATACTTCCCAAGCAATTTGCAGAATGATAAAATAAGAGCGACGACCACATCTGTAGATGTCCAATAACCTTTTGAGAAAAACGCTAATGATCATATTGAATGAATAAGATACAAGGTGGATTACGCTCGAGTTCCCCCCTTTTCAGCTTCGGATGGCCCTCTGCCATTCTACCAATGTTAAATGAATTCAAATTTATGCGCTGATCCATAACCATTAATGAAACTCTCATCATATTCAATAACGGTTGTTTTATGTACCGTATCAATACTATCACAATTAGTATAATATTTTACAGTAGAGTAGTAGTATTTGTTGCAGTTACTCACCATTTATGTCACACGAATCTAATTTCACATTTTCCTTATCGCCTGATATTTAATTACACTTATGTTTCTTGGAACAGATAGTAAAGCCTGCAAGCGCTGGCAAATGAGCTGGCGCAGTTACAACTTGGGGTGAAGTGGTTCAGCGGCAGAGCATCAGCTAACATTTGCAAGTACTATGATTCGGTTCTGCTTGCCGCTCTCCCAGTCGACCCTGTTGTGAATGAGTAGCAGAGCTTAATTGGGAATCGAAGGAAATATAGAATGAACTTACCCTTTAGATTTCTATCTCATTTGGGTTTGGGCAGGTGTAGTCACCCTGTAAGTGCACTGGAAGCAATGAAGAAAGCTGGTATCTCAGTACATCTTCTGCATCATACCTTACCCAGCTGTTGGGATTCCGGACCTGTGCAGTCAGTGGGAACTTCATAGGAACTTCATGTTATACCCCACTTAGGTTGAGTTTAAATACAACCCCCGAAAAGCACTCTGCTACCAGAACCACTCTGAATAACAAAAGATAAAGTTGGGAGTGCAGAGTAGGAAACGTAACAAAAACGAATAGGGATATGTGGACCTGCTAAAATGGAGAGCAGGTACTCACTCACTAGTTACCTAACATACGGGGATGGTCCAAAGCCATGCCAAAACAATCAACAGAAGACCCATCCAGATAGTGGGGAAGAAGAAATGACTCGAAAAATAGGAGGACGAAAAGACGAACAATCTTCGACTAGATGCTCTAAACTGGCCTTACCACCATGGTAAGGCCTTTGTAGGTAGGAAAACCTACCCCACCACCATCACCCAGCTCACTACACCATGCAAGGTGCCCTACGGTATCCAAGTGCCAGGCCAGTGAGGGAAAACATTTAGCGTCATGGGTTAACTTTGATTCTTGTATGTTGGAAAAACATCAGACCTACGGGCTAAACACCAGTCATCGTCTTGTAAGGAATAACATCCAATATAAATAATGGAAAATATATATCTGAAAGAAAATAGTTTCACGGGAATTTTGAAGTGATACTTAAAAAAAGAAAGCGGACACACTGAGGACCAAAATCACTGTTGCAATAATAATAATAATAATAATAATAATAATAATAATAATAATAATAATAATAATAATAACAATATATATATAAATAATAAAATAATACCCGCTATTTTGTCCAGAATATAACTTATCACTGAAGTGAAAATGAATGTTCACAGAGGGCTTGAGGAAGAAAAGTTAGCATGAAGGAACGGAGAAGAATAAGAGCCTTCATTTTTCAAATGAGTTTTCAATAAAAAGAACTTGATCTAGAAAAATGGGAGCATTCGACCTATAAGAAAACACAGACCCACAGAGCACAAGAAATAGTCTTATTTCATGCTGGCAAAATCTCACAATACACATCCGTTCTACGAAAATAAAAGGAGAATGGAAAAACTTCGTTGCGACAAAATTACACGACATTTGGCAAAGAAAATAAAAATTGGCAGAAAAAATAATAAACCAAAAATTTTGGATTTCATACTGAAAACAGAAAATCCCTGAACTTCTTTATAACAATTCCCTCAAAAACTCATCAAATTAAATTCTAACAGTATTTAAAAAAAATATTTTCTACATAACTTTAATTCTAAACGACTGATAACTTGCAAAAAATATTCCATCTTTTTTGTAAAATATAATGTAAAATAGGAAGTAAAATTATATGTTTTCAGTAATTATGCAAAACAGTTTAAATTACCTGTAGCGCATTATCTAGAAACGGTTCAAAGAAAAAAAGAAAAAAGCAGATGGGCCCCAATAATCTGAAATGTTTGATGATGAACTATATGATCTTTGCAACTATTGCCTCACGATAACTGGTAGACGCCAAATCAATTCCTTAATGACGTTAGTCATTAATGCATCAAAGATAAACCTTCACTATGACATTAAAGAATGGAAAAAGAGAAACACATAAGACTCATAGAAGGTTATCCTATATTTAAGGAATGGTCATCTTCGAGCAATAACGCAATGCATTGTTCTGAAGCCGAATTTTACATTATTTCGATATTGCAGAAATATTTTTATTTTGGTTATAGGTGGCCTCACATACCCTACGGGAAACAGCATCAACATGAAATTTGTGGCTAAATAAATTCAGTAAGCAGACCTCCCTACCTTTTTTTTCTCCTCTAACTCCAATACTAATTTAAAAACAGACATTTAAAGAAATAAACTTCATATGAAATCAAGATTTGCAATAATAACGCTACAAAGGTGCAGCACTCGGGCACGTCCTCAAGGACTCGGAAAAAGTTACTAAACCTTGATATGCAACACTCACAATACTATTCGTTTTTCTGTCCGGTACTAAGATATAAATGACATATGATATATGAACGCATAAAAGAATATAACACCCATACACTGATAACAACTTGCACAGAAAACACTTCAGAGTGAGGGCACATATAATTTTCAGCACAAAACTGCAGTGACACAAGTGGCGTTTCCCAGAAATAATCTAGTTGAATCCCAGTTTCGATAACACTAACCTTCGATATGGTCAACTTTATTAAGTCTTCAGATAAAATCTAGAAACTACCATAACCAATAAAAATATGACTTCACACAGTGTGCATTTATTACCACGATCTAAACCAGTTCCACTCGCATACCTTTGCTGCTCAGAGAAACACAAAAACAAGAAAGCCTAGGGGTCGACAAAAAGGTAAAGGAGAAAAAGTACGAGTGGCCAAAAGCGTTTCCCCTTCTCGCTCCCCTCAACAAAACCAGGTTCTCTCATTCCTTCTCGTCCCCTTTACCTCAGGCCAGTCATTAACTATGCAAATGGTGTGACATGCATATGCAGGAGCAAGTGGTAAAGAGCTCCTTGCAGCCTTTCGTATCTAGTGCGCCCAAAAGAAGAATAAAAACGAATCTTGGGCGATGTCTCGAATTAGATGTATGAGCTGTATCGGTACTGACCCTTATTTCTAGTTCAAATTTTGCCGTCAATACGGCATATCATAGCAAACGTTGAATTACTCCATGACATTAATACGGATACAGCTGTAAAGAATACAAAATACTAATAGGCGATGAAGAAACTTGAAATTGTGACAATCAAAACTATAACTATTGAAATGTTTGCCAATTTTAATGTCATCACACACAGTTGTTATGTGTAAAAACCTATACAAACTGTAAATGCATAAATCTACACGATCCATGTAAAGTTGCCTCTTGGATGGTGTGGCCATATCCGAAACAAAACACCAATTACTTAACAGTATAATTTTCTAGTTCAAAATCGAAGACTACATGACAAGTACATTTGGACTCTTGCTTTTAAAAGAGCTTAGCTTTCAGAAAAATGAACATACCCTACCATGAATCAAAATCATTGCGTCCTGCTTCCAATCTTGCATAGGGACAGGGTTTACAGTTACAAGTAACTAATATTGACGGCATTTTCTAGTCCTTTATAACCCCTGCTTATCAAAATATTTATTTCATATTTCTTTAAACTTAACTTCTTCAGTAGTTTCTTACTGACTACCAGTCCCCTCAACTTCTACATTATTCCCTTATAAAATACGTTTTATTATTGTATTCTATTATAGCATTTTATTACACAAATGTCCACCCGTTCAAAAGGGCCTCATTGTATTATTTTTTTAATATCAATTTATAACCATTTCTCATCAGTTATGAATATTCCACTGTTATTTTTTTAAAGTACTCAATCAAAACCTCACACCTCTAGCACGCACCATGCAGACTAGATTCAAAAATTCATTTGCCCTCTACAACTTACTATACACATCTCTTTTTCTACACACAAGTTCATTCTAAAAATAGAGCTAACAGACAAAAAAAATGAAAAGTCTATTTCGAATCTATCAAAACCAGTAAAAGCAAACTAGAGAAATGTCACAGCTAAAAGATATTTGAGTTTGAACCTTGCAAGAGAAATAGGAAAAGACTTTTTAAAAAATGGTCTTAGTTTCTTGACACGAATTATGATTACTAAACGTGTGTACATGTATGTATTCTGCTCACTTACAGTCAAGATATAAATAAAGAGAAACCAAACAAAATTCACATTAGTGATAATTATATATACACACACCCACACATGCACACACACACACACACACACACACACACACACATATATATATATATATATATATATATATATATATATATATATATATATATATATATATAATAAATAAAATGAATTGGTATTTCAACTTTATTCCAAAGTCACCTTCAGGGTACTGAAGATGATTTTGGAATAAAAGTTGAAAGTCTTGGTACCAATTCCTTTCATTTTCACGTGAGGACTTATTATATACTTCATCCACGGGACCATTGTGGAAATTAAAAGATATACATATATATATATGTTTGTGTGTGCGTAATATATACATATATATATATATATATATATATATATATATATATATATATATATATATATATATATATATATATACATATACATATATGGAATGTGGAATGGCTTACGTTTGCAGTGCTACAGGATCATTAAGAAGTGAAAAGAAACTACGAATACTAAAGAAAAAAAAGAGGAATTTGAAAGTTACAAAGCATGGAGGGCAGCCTGGTGTGTGCAAAAGACCAGGAAGAGAGATGGAAGCAGAAGATAGAATCTATCGAGAGAGTATTAAGTTAAATCTCCTTCATGGAATTTTGATTTGATATCAAATGGCAATGAAGAAAAAGGCGTTGAAACTGCTAAGACAGATTGCTTGCACATTATATGCGAAGTAACAAGGACTGACAGGGTGAAAAATATGAAAATAATAGTTGTCAGTTGTAAAATGGTTCGTGTAGATGAAAAGATAGATCAACAGTGCTTGATATGCTTCAGTCATGCGAAGAGAATGGAAAGACAGTACAACTGGGAGGTCTACACACAGCTTTCTGCACTGAGTTTAATGTAATAATGAGAGGTGACTCTCTCTCTCTCTCTCTCTCTCTCTCTCTCTCTCTCTCTCTCTCTCTCTCGTCACCACCTGTTACGGGAAACGACTTAATGCTATGTATGTATATATATAAAGTGTACTTTGAGAAAAGAAACATTCGCAAATATTTAGACATGTACGTATTGCGATCATTTACCAGACTGCAATATAAAGATGAAGTACCACATACCATATCATTAAACTTCAGAGTACTGATTATTACGTGATTATTCAACGTTATCATAATCCAACAAACTTTGCGTTCAGTAGAAGTTTCTCATAAATGTGCAGTATTCCCAGGACCAAAGGTTTTAATAGCTTCATAAACGAGTTTAAGACAATGACAGGGAACACCAAAGGAGCCTATCTGAGTCCAGTCATAAACCATCAAACGGCTATCAAAGAGATTTCATCTCGTGTCAAATCATACATTAAGCGGAATGGGAGAATGCAAAACGTTACTTTCATTTATTAGGAAGATTTGGACAGTGTCTTTAGACATAAAAAGGACATTCATTTACCATGATCGAAAGTATATCTGTAAAATTAAATATATAGCGTGTCCACATACAGATTTTGTACGCTAACATGTTCATTTGCCTAAGAAGACCCATAGCTCATTCGCCTTACACCATCTGTATATTTATACGAATGCACAATAAACAGACATATGCATACCTTCCTCAAGACAGGAGAAGCAAGGAGAACTGTGAGAATACGTCAAGATATTCACAGCTCTATTCATTGTCAAAATGAATAATTACGGAAAAATTCCCTGTACAAAATCATAAGCTTCAAGAGGATGCTCATTAACATCACGTCACTGTTTTCAGAATGGTCATTAACTCAAGCCACGCTTCCCCGTCCAAATAAAGCTCATCCTTATCCAAGCACAAACACAAGCATATGTATACTACATTACTGAACTTACACGTTACCCCCTCCTTAATAAAAAAAAAATACATACACAAACTCGCAATTAAGGATCCTCTCATTATCTTCAAACTGCGGTTTCAACTTTTTAACAGTACATTCAACTAATGTAATTCGAGAAAAAAACTGTTTTAACAAACAAACACACACACACACACACACACACATATATATATATATATATATATATATATATATATATATATATATATATATACCTTATATATAATAATCAAATATACACACACACACACAACCTCTTTATCTAACCAATCAAACTGACTATCAGCAAGTCAACCTCTTTATCTAATCTATTCTTGAACTGACTATCAGCAAAGCTATTCACAACCTCAGCTGGTGGTAGAAGCACCATGAGAGAGAGAGAGAGAGAGAGAGAGAGAGAGAGAGAGAGAGAGAGAGAAATATTTCACGCACCCTAACTGTGCCACTGGAGTTGCCGCAATATCCAATGCCTAGAGCACATTCCTTACAGGAAACATTTTATCACTTAGCGGAATTCATCTTAAAAACTCTCTCGGATTCTCTCGTAGAAATTAATATAAGATGCTTCAGGATACAAAGACCACTCCGACATTAGTATTCATAAGGTGACAGTGTTAAGACGGAACAGATCAATGGAAATTAATTTTATAAGGAAGTTTCAGTGGCATGCAGGAGGAATAACGGGAGTGAATGTGAATATATATAATGAATAAAAGCAACAATATAACAAATAAATGGGTAAAAAAAAAACAGTAAAATAATAAAAAGCGGAGGAATGTCTCCTCGAGTGACCCTTCGGGGAATTCAAACCCATGACAGTGGAACAGCTCTGACTTTTGAAATGAAAACAAAAAGAAAATAAAATGACACAGTTGGAATTATATTTATCGAATTTCCAAACCTTTTTCCTATGCCTGAAGTTCCAAACTACAATAAAAATAAGTTAATGGAAAAGTATAGCGGTTATCAAAGAAAGGTATACGCATAGTACAACACTAGGTAAATCAACTTCATTAGCCAACTGATGAGCCATCCACTTTAAAGTAGAACGAGTAAACAATTTGAACATTTATGACTGATCTGATTTCTACAAAAGAACTGTCAAAATCCGGCATGGCCCTATTAAAATATAAAGAGAAGTTTAAAAGCTACAAATAACGCAGTCCAAAAATTCAACGAAAACTATGTCACTTGTATGTAGTTAAACAAGCAAACCAATTTCAAAAATATCGCTTTCTGAAGATGTCCCTACTGACGTACTAAAAGGACTTTCTCAACACCAGTAAAACAAAAACAATCTGCACAGAAAGAATGTCAGCTTGATGCAAGGATAAAAATGCAGCCAAAAACAGGGAAATATAAGAAAAACACCTTATTGAAAGGGGATGAATTCAAGAACAAGTAAAAAAAATCTTGACTATACCTTTTGTTCTAAAATCCACCCCCTAAATGATAATATCCCTTCAACCAGGGATTTTCCCAAAGACCACGAGGGCCTTCGCCGAATAGCTGTACGGTCTCTCATCCATTCACCTTTCCTCTATGTATGCAAATATGTTTAGCCATTTAAAAACATGAAACACAGCCCGATGATGAAAACGACCTGCCATGTATGGAATGAACGACGAGCGAATTTAATGAAATCTTTATGTCACGGGGATCAAGCAAAAATTTACGGACGGTTGAAACTGGATTAACTGACGCCTGCGAACACCAGCGTTTTATTAAATCCTTTTGGCATGCTTTTCGATCTTCGCACGCATAAAACACTGGGTTGCATATTTCACGGCACATTATTTCCGTGACGATATAAATAATAAAACTGCTTTTGTTTTGGGAGCAGGAAGTTTTGCCGCGCATCTGTAATTTATGTATGTATATGTATGCATGTATGTGTGTATATAT
Organism: Macrobrachium rosenbergii; assembly: GCF_040412425.1. NCBI lineage: Eukaryota > Metazoa > Arthropoda > Malacostraca > Decapoda > Palaemonidae > Macrobrachium > Macrobrachium rosenbergii. The sequence continues at coordinate 56,531,060 of NC_089761.1, read as the reverse complement.
ATATGTGTGTGTGTGAATACCAAATATATACTCATGCCAGCACATATGCACGTATATGAGTACCATCATTACATAGAAGAGTGAGAAAGAACTCAATGGAAAACTCCGAAGAAAAAACTAAATATCAGTGAAAAAACAAAAATTTGCTATCAACACAAACTGCCCTCAATAAACAACGAAAGTAAATAATGACATGAAATACAGTTTACCAGAGCAATTTAGTAAAAAAACAAAAGCCCACTCGCAACACGAAGGGAGCAGATACATCCGTATTTACTAACCAGCGGAACTCACGAAACACATTGCTCGTGGTAATCTCATTTGCATAGCGGCAATTCCTCATTCGAGATTTTCTATAATTTGATCGTTACCGACAATGAATGACATCCCTTATTACTGACTCACCTCATCCAGCAAGTGAACTCAAACACCTACTTAAAACACACACCTCTACCTCTTATTAATATTGCACGGTTATAGCTCTTGTTCATCGTTTCTACGGACATTTTCGGCCGTCTGAAAATACAATTTAAAGCAGTTTCTTGCAAATGAGGTATTTCATTTGCATACATTTGACTTAGCTCAGGACTTTCATGCTGACAGTGTAATCAATGCAAAGTTGTAAGCTTAGACAAACAGATACTAAGTAATGTTTTGAGAGTTTGAGCTACACACGCTCAATAGGCCATATAAAAAAGTTTGCATAAAACCATACACACACACACACACACATATATATATAAATTTACAATGTAATAATGTGTGTATATGTACTAGTTTGTACAAAGGTGGCTTTCATGTTTGTATGAACATAATGAAAAACGTTATTACCTCTAAATGAATTACCAGAATCCCCTTTTTCAAAAACCAGGAAATCATTTCTTTGAAATAACCATCAGCACATCAATAACCAAATAAATAGCTTCAAAATCAATGTATTTCAGGGTATCAGATCATACAAAAAGAAAAGCTAATCAAAATCAGTAAACCTGACGGTTATTTTTAAAAGCAAAAAACCTCGCAGCAATAAGCCAGTACACATTTCAAAATATTAAAAAGGTACTAATTTATTCCACTGTGATACTGTGTATATATGCGTGTGTGGGTGAGTAAGACAGTTTTAACAAGTTTTAACAAAACCGAACTTCATCACTGCATACTGACCTATTGTGCAGCGATTCCTCTAAGAGAACAAGAAGAGCAGAATGAGACAACGACCTCGTAACATAGAACATTATGCAAAAAGTTGAACTAGGTCAAGCTAACACTGGACACGAAACGCTGCCTTAAAAGAAAGGTACAGAATAAAATTTAAATAGCAGCTTGGCTTGGCAGACAGTCACAGGTAACCGACAACAACTGAGTATGGAAGCGATTTGACCTTATCAAAATGGTTTAAACTTCAATTTAGAGTCAAGTAACAATGGAATGAGATGGAAATGTTGCCTATAGGCGAAATATGATTTGGAAATGTTGCCTGTAGATCAAATATGATTAACATGAAAATTAATAAGCATTATTATAATTGCTTGTCAACCAAAACCATCACCACCTTAACAGTTATGGCATGGAGTCACAATCATAATGCCAACGCTGTTTATCAATGAGAGAGAGAGAGAGAGAGAGAGAGAGAGAGAGAGAGAGAGAGGTGATGAGTAGGGAGTCACGTTGATATGAGAATTTGGGGAATGGAAATTGTTAAAATTTGACAGGAAAAGACTGTTTGTGAAGTATCCGACATTACAACATCAGTGGAAGATTTGAACAAAATTTTGCCTGGTGTAATCAGAGCTGTTATTCACCCTGGGGACAATGGTGTGAGGCAGTGATGTGTGAGATTATGAGCTGTTTCCAGTGTACTATTAACAGACTAAGGAGGAGGATCAAAACAGGGGTAAATTAATGATGCAAGATCAGTCATACATCAATGAAGGTAAGACGAGGTAGGGCTGTGGAACCAACACTCTTCACTAGGCTGCAAATATTAACGTATAGACTTAAATAATGAAAGAATGATGAAATTATGAATATAAAGCCAAGTTCTTGGGGCGGTTTCAGCAACGTTAACGCTTATGACAATGTTGAAAGGGAGTTGTAGTTGTTTCACAGCAAGGTATAAAGATCTGGAAAATAAATGAGATGAAGTATAAGGATCTAAACGTGAAACTGGGAGGGACTGGACAGTAAATTGGAAAAAAGAAACCGGGAATGGCGATAAAATAAATGTAGAAAAAGTGGGTGCAGCTGCTTGGGTCCTCAGGGACGCTAAACACACCCATTCAATAATGCCTGCAGCATTTCAGTGCAACATATGAGATGAACTGACGGCACTCTTCATTAAAGGCAGGATACTGTACGAAAAGCATCAATAAGCTGTACGTACATGTATGGGTCCGTCAGTAGATTGTGAATGAGAAATAGCGATAAAGGTATGTTCACAAGCAAAACCTAAGTATATATACTATCTTTGAATAATAAAGCATTTAGAAGGTGCAGCTAGCATAAATACAATAAAAACGGCCAGAATGATAATATTTTTTACAATTCACTTAAAGTATCCAAACCTTAGGTGGTTTGGTTAATGATGAATGTCTTGGTAACTCGTCAATGACGTTCGCATCTTACTTATTTGAGCCAATAAAGAAAAATATCATACAGAAAGATAAATACAACTCGAAATTATGTTACCGGTAAATATGCACGCGGAAAGTATTAAAAAAATACTATCTCTAAGAAACATTCCTCATTTCTTCCCGGAATTCTATATTTGATTCCAGTGGATAAAAAGCTTGTCAATCAATAATTCCAATGATTTTATTGGGATACACTGAATTCCTTCATTATACATCTATTTTCGAGACACCTTTCTTACAAAAGAATTTTTATTACTGATATAAACAACAAACAAACAAGAATACCTTTAACCTGTCCACTGAGTGGAGCAAGCCAGCCCAACTCAATAGAGGTCCCAAGCCCGAATAAATAAGGAGGGTTGGAGTCAGGAAGGACATCCGTCCTAATACCATTTTCCAAAACCAATTATGAAAGGAGGCGTTCAAGATATAAACAGCGATCCCGACTAGGAAATAAACTAAGAAGAAGAAGAAACAGTAATACGCTTGAAAAAGATATAAAACTTAAGACTTACGTCGCGCTAAGCAAGTACACAACGTCATAACAAAAAGATGAGAATATCAGTAAAACAAAAGTAATGAGAGCAGGGGACGCTGGAAGGGGTCGAGGAAACCCGACAGGAACCGCTTCATTAGCCAGACCTTTGAAGAATCCTCACAGGATGGAAGGACTCTACGTAGACCTACCCCCTTGTTCGTACCCTCTAAAAAACAAGATGTGCCCTCTAGGCATGCCTATGACTACTATAAAAAGACATAACGCACTCAGTGGGACTAGTCTTCAAAGTTCAGGAACATTTTGTCCGGATATAAATAGCAACTGTTATTTCTGTCCGTCTGTGTGAACAGACTTTCGGGCCCTAAAACGTCTTCAAAGGTATTTTGGCAAAAATGAAGTCCGGAAAATTAATGCATTGGGGTTTATCTTTCATGTGTGCTTTCCCAAAACCCACGGAACTAACTGGAAAAAAATTAGTTATAAACTAAATAACATCATTTAGTTTTATAAGCCTGAGAGAGAGAGAGAGAGAGAGAGAGAGAGAGAGAGAGAGAGAGAGAGAGAGAGAGAGAGAGAGAATTTACAAAACTGAAAGTTCACGCTGCGATCACAACATGCATTTCCATAAGCTCTCGAAGATCGCCCTGTCAATCCCAAGCAAAACAGACAAACCTTTGGAACTCATATCAGTATTTGGAAATGGAGGCGGCATGGCTTCTTGCTAAGGATTTCAATGGAATCAGTTAGCTTACGGACTAAAGTGCTTGCAGAAAATGTTTACGTCATGGAACCGCATGTTATCTACCTAAATCAAAGACCGACCCTTGTCAAACCACTTGAATACCTTTTCTAACTCAAATACGGGTAACAATATCCTCTTTGTATTTTTTCAGCTCAAATGCGGATCCCTCCATACACTAAAAAAGTCTACCAACTGGAACCCCAACATCGTAAATAATATTTTCTCCTACGAAAAAGACCATGCAACACTCCACTCCCAACTCTAAAGCCTCCTCACATTTTGGTGGGAAGTCTTTTAACGGTGTTCCGCAGAGCTTTGTTATCCATTTGCATACTAAATACGCTGGAAGCTGTTTGTTGTGAGGGAATCCAAAGCATTCAGTTTAACAAAATGACTCGAATTATCCACAACGTA
>NC_089761.1:56476772-56524272 GCF_040412425.1 Macrobrachium rosenbergii | reverse complement strand
ATATATATATATATATATATATATATATAGATAGATAGATAGATTCACAAACTTCAATTCAGCTGCAAATGTCATTTAATATTAAATTCACTCAACCTCAGAATAACACGGCCCGAGGGGGAATTTATAAGTGAAATGTGATTCGTCACCAGGGAGACTCAAACCCCCTTACTGGTTGGGAAGCGACAACTTTTCAAGGAACGGTAACTATTGGGTTATCAAGACATTTGTAGCGTAATGATTGTGAATATAGAAAAAAAACGTCATGGTGTCAGAGACAAAAGTTACACACAAACACATATATATAATTATACACACATATATATATAGGCTACATATATATATATATATATATATATATATATATATATATATATATATATATATATATATATATATATATATATATGAACAAAAAAGCGATTCATTCCGTTTAAAAGGGGGCCTGAGGTATGGGAGCGTTTTGTGTCCATGAACAGAGCGATGAAACAGGTCAGGGTGAGGACAGAATAGGGTAAGTAGGTGCAAACTCCTAGGATAAGGAAAGGGCTCATGAATGGAATGTTAACTAACAGATGTTTGCTGATAATAGGACTGATCGATGAAAGTGAAGAGAAGATGTAAAGAGCGGGAGAAGATTTGTTGAAAATCAATTCTAGGAGGAAAATAAGCGATTCAACGAATATGTAAAGCATGGAAAGTAGCGGGATCTGCAAAAGGGGAACGCGCTGGAATACACAAATAATGATGCGTGACGAGATTCTTGATCCAACACCGATGTATGCGAGCAAAATGTTGATGTTAAATACGAATGAAAGAAAATAGGTTGCGGTGAAATTTTCTGCGTAGCATGTGCCACTGGTTACCCGTGCATGTTCTTCAGAACAGGATTCCGGAAAGAGGTCTCAAGGGTTCCGTGGGACAACGCGTGTTCATTAAATGTCCAGCGCGAGTTTAGTTTATGCCGGAATAACACACCATTAGTTATCAAACTAAAGAGTATGCGATAGCAAAAATGACCTCGCTAAAATTTACTCACGCTCAGTTGATACCATGAATTACGCTGGTTGTTTCGCGGCAAAATTCATTCATGTGTGTACGGACTGAGAAATGAGATTCGAGTATTTCTAACAGAGCTCATTTATTATCTGTCAAATCAATATATTAATGAAATAAAGCTTTGTATTCTGGTATGCCATGCAAATATATTTTCAGAATTAAATGAGTTGAACTTTTCAATGAAAGCCTCACTTAGCAACATTATGCTCCTCAAAAATGATTTTAGCATTCACTATGCATAAAAAACTTGACAGATAATGTCTTTTATTCCAATTTTCATGTGTTCCTGAAGTAAAATTGCACAGCACTGGATGCCCATAAAAAAACTGCATAACATTTCTAAAGAAGCATGACTGTAACCTATTCTTGGCTTCAGAAAAAACGAGTAACGACTTGATATACCAACTAGCCTTACTCTCAAAACTATATTTGAAAAGGACTCATTACTTCTTTTTTGGATAAAGCTTTTACATATATGTCACGATAAAAAAAAGCCTTAAAACATATGCCATTTGTAAAAATGCACGGTACATATGTGAAGCTGCTTTTTCACGTTACATTGCTATCAAAATCAAATATAGAAACAGGTTGGATCCAACACCTAACATGCACTTGCCATTAACCAGCCTCGTTCCAGGCTTTGATAGGCTCAGCTGCCAAAATCAAAATGCTAATTCATAACAGTAAAATTGTTACAGAAAATAATGTTTCAAAATAAACTTTAGTTTGAGATATATATATATATATATATATATATATATATATATATATATATATATATATATGTGTGTGTATATATATATATATATATATATATATATATATATATATATATATATATATATATATTTATATATATATATGAATATTTATCACATTACTGTGACATTCTTTATATTCACAAACATTAAACTACCAATGTCGTTTAATATCAAGTTCATTTGTAGCTTAACGTCTGTGAATATATAGAAATATATATATATATATATATATATATATATATATATATATATATATATATATATATATATATATATATATGTTTGGGTTGCACAAAATATAACAAAGGATACGAAAGAGTCGCAGTGGACGTTACAATTTGGGAAATGTGAAGGAAGAATGGTAAAAGAGCAAGAAGTTTAGCACTGTTCACAAGAAGGTTCAGTATCTTTTGAGGTGGTTTAGTCACGCTTGTACGTAAGAAGTTTTGAGAGGAAGGTAGGAAGATAGACCCAACAAATGCTGGTTAAGTAGCGTGCAAGAAGGGTTGGACCGAAGAAATTTCATATCCAGAAAGCACTTGACTGCATGCCAGATAATTCATGACTGATGGGAAATAAAGGTTAAGAAATGGAAGAATGTTTAAAGAGCAAGAAGTTTAGCACTGTTCACAAAGTTCCAGGAAAAATTGTTGAATGATGTATTTACACAGGAATGAAAACAACCCAAATACTTAGTAAACAATTATCTGTGATGTAGTGATCCATATAGACTTGTTACCTCAGTCATCCTTTGCTACCGTGGTGTTAACATCTGCTTCAGAAAAGTAACTTCTTGAACCTATGGAAAATAAAAATTTTGAGATGAGAGCTTTTGACCAAGATTGGAAACCAGGAAAAATTATTGAAGCTTTGCAACAAGTTTATGGAGATTCTTCTCCATCTAAATCAAATGTTTATGATTGGATAAAGCTTTAAGGATGGTCAGGAGGACCTCAAAGACAACCCAAGAGAGGGAAGACCATCGACTGCAAAAATGAAAGAATTGTGGCTTTGGTGCAGAATCTAGTGGATGAAGATCGTCGGATTACTATCGATATGATAGCTAATGAAACTGGGATCTCCCATGGTTCCGCATTTTCAATTTTAAATGAAAATCTTGGTTTGAGTAAACTTTCAGATTGCGATGAACCAACTGCATCAAAGAGCTGAACTTTCTCTTGCAGTTTTAACGAAGATTGAATCAAATGAATCAGAGTTTTTGACCGGATTGTTACTGGAGATGAAACTTGGATCCATCAATGTGACCCAAGAAAGTAAAATTCAATCAAAGCAATGGTTAAAAGGTTCAGCTGCACCAGTGAAGTTCAAAGTGGCGAGATCTGCCCAAAGGTTATGGCAACAGTGTTTTGGGACTCCAAAGGAGTGATTTTGATTGATTTCCTTGGGACAAAAAAACAATCACCGGGAACTAAAAGGTGTTTTGCAAAAACTGAAGACTGCATTGGCTAAAAACGTCGAGGTTGCACCGCAGAATTTTGTTCCATCATGATAACGCTCCAGCACATTCATCAAGGGTTGCAAGAGAAGTCCTACGGAAATTTAGGTGGGAAACTCTTCCACATGCTCCTTATAGTCCTGATCTTGCTCCTTCAGATTTTTCCTGTTCCCAAAACTCAAGGAACACTTAAGAGGAGTCCGGTTTGAATCTTTGGATGCTGCTAAACATGCAGTTTCAACATGGTTTAATAAAAAGGCCCCAAATTTCTACAAAGAAGGGTTGCAGAGGTGGAAACAGCGCCTTGAAAAGTGTATAGAGTTAGATGGTATATATAGAAAAATGATGTTTGAATTTCCTTAAATAAAGAGTATATTGAATTTTTCCTATATATATATATATATATATATATATATATATATATATATATATATATATATATATATATATATAACACATTAAAGAATTGTTTGACAAACAAAAATAAAAATAAATAAAAAATTACCAAAAGCTCACTTCTTCGGCCCAACAAGATGAAACTTAGCAATCGCATACCTGAATAAGTCTCTTGGAAATCGCAAAGGATTAAATGAATACCCATCCCACAGCCAACGGTGCTTTATACAAGGGCGCGCGCGCACACACACACACACACACACACACATATACTGTATGAGTATAATTGTGGGTACATCACCATTTAAAGACAAGTAGAGTAAGGCCTTGCGCCTCTATTACGTTCCCATTTTTAAGAAAGGTCCTCCAGTACATACTGCCGTTTTGAAACCTAAAAGCCTCTTCCGTTTCAAAATAAGACCCAGTAGCAACAAAAAACAAGGAAGTGAGAGAACATGCAAAAGTTCTTTCAAATCTCGTCAGAGAATAACCATCATATATTCCTGGCCTATATGACCCCCGACCCATCCTACTGTTTCAGGTTTTACTTTCGGTGCGTTGAGTAAAGTCAACAGAGAATACACATGAAGTATCTTTTTGTTAGGCGGAGGCATGGAAGAGAGTACGTGTGGGATGGTAAATGAGCTCAGGCAAACACACACACACACACACACACACACACACACACACACACAGAGAGAGAGAGAGAGAGAGAGAGAGAGAGAGAGAGAGAGAGAGAGAGAGAGTTCTCACCTTAAAAGCGACAGAATGAGCTTATGTAACGCTTAAGATAGGATAGGGGACCAGCACGGAGTTTCATAGAAATGAGAAGGGAAGAAGATGGACAGACGGACGATAACAGGGTAGGTGACACGAACTCCCATCGAGAAAGAGAGAGAAAGGGCCTTTGGAGGTGTTTGAACTTTTGATGAATCCCGGAGAGCTTTCATGTCCTTAACGAAGCCATGTTTGCTCTCAATGGTGTATCCCCCTTTCTTTCTTTGTGTTTACTCTCGGGGCCTTTTCAAGAGGGATCCTTTCAACAATTGCCCTCCTTAATAGAGAGGCACTTTTCCAAGAAGAAGAAACTGACACACAGACACACACACACACACTTTTGCTTCACAGCCCGTAAGATTATTCCAAAACTCGAGCCTTGAACCATTATGGTAATTCATCACCGAATTACCGTGTCCGGGCAAGACAAATGTTCAAATCTTTAAATATCACCTCGAATTCTCTTTACTTATTGCGCCCTAACAAAGAATATCAAAGGCAATAGCAACCCAGATATGCGACACTCTATGACTTAACCACTGGATGACAAACTCTGGCGTTAAAAAAGGGTTTTCAAAAGCAAGAGGTTATATATCAAATCACGGCAGCGTTCAGCGATGATACAGCCCCTTCCGCTTTAAGGCCTAAAGCCTTCCGATTGAAAAGGTCAAATGTAATTGATGATGACGAATCCTGTGGAGAAATCGAGTTAACAATTCTACCTTTCCATACTGCTTACTACTTTTTCATAAATTACCGTCTTTCAGCAAGAGATAGAGAGAAAACTGACTTTTTCTTTTATCCAAAACGACTCTGTATATAAACAACAGGTCTAATGATATATCAGTAGCTTAACATTCAATTCTTTGCTGTATCTGGTCTGATTATTTTTTCCCCATGTAAGACGAAGGTAGAAGGGACGGGCAATAAGCAGCCAACATTTACCATCTTGATGATTACCCTAATATAAAACCCTAAGACTAAACAGCTACCACAACTCACTTAATCTGTGCCAGGAAGTTTATCATGTAAGGAATTAGGCAACTACAAGAGATGTAGGGTAAAACGCCAATTTCTAATGAAATAATACTTATGGGAAATGCACGCGCTATTTTATACATATATTTGGAAAGTTTATGAGCGCTCACCACTCCATAACATAATTTCTGATAATTCCAGTCTTCCAGGACAGATTTTGAGCATAATTTCTCTTAAAAGGCTTTTCCTTAAAAACCTGTCACTTGTACGACATGATTTTCTCAAAATTATCCCGCGTATAAATCCTGGTGAAGGAATTTCCTTAAAATTCTTCAATACAAGTTAAGGGAGATAGTGCCGCAGACAGAGGCAGAAAACCTACTTATCCCAACTGGAAGAAGAAAAAATTAAAAAACCAACCCTCGGGATGATATGAACCTGGTGCTTGTCAGCTAAAGCACCTCTTCCCTTACAGGAATTTTCTTCATTTCGCGAGGATGGGGATTTTCATGTTTTATCTTTCCTTTGCTCTTGCTTTAACCACTGACTGCAGACTGACTGATATTAATGTTCGCCTTCATTACCATAATGCCTCTCGCGAATTGAGAGAGAGAGAGAGAAATCATAAGCCCTACAGAGGTAATCATAAAAAGAATGTACTAACGGAGAGAAGAGGACTTGGGAACAGAGTGAGGTTTTCAGAGAAAGAGAATCATTAGCCTTACAAACACAGGACATAAAAATGATAGGCTTACATGGAAAGCAGGACCTGGAAACGAAATGGGAGATGCAAGGAGAGAAACTGATAACTCAGTACACATACACCTAAAGAAACTGGACTGTTAATGAACTTAAAATATATATAAGGTCGAACTACTTAAGAGTAATATATCAAGAGATACCCGACAAATCCAAGAACCGCCCTCAAGGCATGTCCAATATCCTCGTCTATCGATTTTCCTCTTTAATGCTGTGTTTGAAATATTCATTAAATTCCTTTCAAGGCCTGGTAGTATTGGGGAAAAAGAAATATCACTCCCTTAATTCCAGATACATCAATGGCCTTCACAGTTTGTATCTTGATTTCTTTTATCAGCAACTGTAACTTATGATGCCATTACTGCACCCACCTACGCTATTCTGCACGCAGTTGACACAGGGAAGTAAAAGGCAGTTCCCAGTTTACATCTCCCGTTTTGGAACGCAGTGCTTTAAAGCACAGCACAAGAAGTCCAGCAACATAACAACAATCACGTTCTGTCAAATTTAACAACACATTTCAAATCTCTCTCTCTCTCTTACAGTGGTTATAACCTTGATCTCCATTATCTATTCATGGCGTCACCCTCAACACCGACGGCACTCTACCCATACATCATCCAGCCTTTGGCGATCCCGTCGGACCAATTTCCCTTATCAAGATGAATCACTGCTTCTCTCTTTCTTCTGACCCCCTTAAAAGAAGAAGATTCTTTCCTCACTCTATTCCTCCCTTGGCTTATCCTCCAGCGACCCTCCCTCCCTCCCCCAACAAACGAAGGCCTAACTCGCGGGGCTTCTGCAAATTAAATTCCAGCCGTCGACAAACGCCGTCCCAAAGAGAATATCAAGACGTTGCAAAGAACGAGAAAACCACAAAATCACAAATACACAAACAAATAAGAATAAACAGACTATTTCCTTTCACAATCTTTCATTAAATTCCACCTTTCTGTGTAACTCCGGCACAAAACATTTATATACTAATTTTCATATGTTGAGAAATAAAATGCAGAAACGTCTTCAATGAAATATTTTCCAGTAAGGTTTTTTATAATGCTAAAAGCCTGAATAGCATATCCACAACCGAAAAAGAGGTTATCTTGAAGATCTTTGGTTCTACGTATTTCGAAATAAAACCCATTAGAATCCCAGTCTCGTTTTGAAATCCCTATACATTCAGAGCAGGCTTTGCCGGAGGCAACGCATATTGTACATTTCCCTGATAACATAAGACATCCCTTACAAGATATCCTAATTGGAAGATCCTGAAGATTACACGACACATTACTTCCTACAGAATATCCGAAAAAATCATTTCTTATTTACCATAGCATACATATTACCTGAATTTATCTCATTTTTATACAGGCCATCAACATGATTTTCGTTTTACCAAAGGGAAGGAACTCTCTTATGCGATTTTTCACTTACAAATAGTACTTCTAGTTTAGTATAAACCAGCCTTCTCTTCATTTCCCATCCGTGCCCTAAACACCAGCAACCTTCCGATCTTTCTTTTTCTTAGTGGATTACCATAACATCACCATTGAACCCCTCCTATTTTTTCACGGTTTATCTTTTCCTCCTGCACCCTCCGCCTAAAAGCGAGCGCACATGGGGCGTTCTTCTTTCGAAAACATCCCATCTCCTTCACAACCGTCACGTCTCTGCCTAGCTTCATGGGCTGTCTGCCATCTTCTCGCGCCGCCGCTCTACTCTGACACAAAGATTCTAATTTTCAAATACACACTCCACCATTCTTTCTAGGCTTAGAGGCAACGGAGGCTCACAGCTCCTTATGTGAATGATGATGTGATCATGAGGACGGCGATGATGACTGCAGCAACTTTACATTCAAGTGCAATTTGTTTATAAATGTCTTTTGTTGCATCACCAAGTCAGAAAAAACTGTGACAATGGTACGGGCCTTCACGTACAATGTCAGAAACAAAAGAAGAAATTCCGCACACCATTACCAAATGATTATCACTACAACGGCTTGTGCGCTTACATCCAAACCGCAAAACACCGCAGTTTGTTTACTTATATATATATGATTAACATACCAAGAACTTACTCTGTTTCTCAAGACGGAGACTCAACTTCAGAGAAAAACGTGTAAAATTCCAGGCTAAACTTGTTCTTGTAGATAAAATCCCAAAATAATTTCAAGGAAAATTACCATATAATTGGAGGAATTATTCTACAATGGCCGTTGAAATAATTTATAAAAACGGAAATCAGCATATACGATTACCGTCTACATCATTCGAGTACCATTTTTTTTATGGCATAATGTTATTGCACCATTTAGTCCCCACGTTTTGAGCAATTTACAGCTCAACACTAAAAATCCCCACCCCCAAAAAAAAGGGACCTTCTCTTCTGACTCTTATAAAGAGTCAGTAGCTAGAATATTCAGTCTGGATTTAGAAGGTGCTCCAATTTTTCTTTGCCTCGGCTTTGACATAAAGAAATATTTGTTCCGCTAAATAAAGACAAACGTGCTAAGATAGAGTCACTACATTACTCAGTATACCAGAGGAAGTGTATGATTGGTTTTTTGATAGGAATAAAGCTGGACAGACGACACACTGATTAAGAGAGGAATAACACTCTTGATTTAGATAAAGGAAGAGTCAATTTTTTATTACGAAAACGTAATATTCGAAGTTTGAAAGAAAAAAATTTATATAACTGATAGACGGAGGGTATGAAGATGGTGGTATCATACAGAAAATGTTGCTAAGAGAGATGAAAAGCTATAAATACAGTAGTAAAACGTTAAAATATATAAACAGGGGTGGGGGGCCGGGTGACAGGTTTGGTGCAAAATTAGGTCTGAGCCAAGGGTGCATTATTGCCGGGTGACAGGTTTGGTGCAAAATTAGGTCTGAGCCAAAGGTGCATTATTCATCCATGGATGTTCAGTTTTTTAAAAATGGAGTAAAGCAAGAAATCAAAGAAGAAAATTACACATGGGTGCAAACTGAGAAATAGGAAAACGGGTTGTGAATATAGTGTGAAATTATCAATATTGGCAAAGGATAGTGTACTGAATATGGACTGGGAAAAGAAACAAATGACAGACTTGGAAAGTGTTTGCAAAAAAAAAAAAAAAGGTTTACAGTAATGAGAGCCAGAGTAAGGTTATGGGGATAAATGGAATGCAGATAAGTAAATCAATGGATATTAATACGGATGGTGGAAGACAGGAAGCGGCTGATTCGTATAGGCAATAATACTGCGGATGATGATGGCAGGAGAAAGAAAGCGAGTAAAGAACAGGTGAAGCAAGGATGTGCTAAAGATTTGGAAGAGAGGGTCAAGAAGTAAATCTTGAAAATTATTAAAAGAAAAATATGTTGAAACTGTTCAAATGAACGGTTTACGATTGTGAAAAAAAAGGCTGAAACGGTGAGAAACGTAATAATAAGAAGACTAAGGGGTGTTAAGGTTGGCTCATATGAAAAGATAGATCAGAGAACGATGGCCGGTGAAAAACGTGTATGACTGAGAATGCTTGGAGGGAAGAGCAGAGGAAACCTAGAAAAATATGCACAGACAGATTATAAGAGAAGATGGATAGGATCAGACTTAGTATCCAAGAACCACTTGGGTATGCGCAGAATTCAAGTGAATGGTGGACTGAGTGCTGAGGGCTCCTGAACTTGCTGCTGATAAGCCTCCTTTTCAAGCGTAGAAAGTAACTAGTGTTGTGTAAGTTTTGTGCAAAGAAGGTTCACCCACCATTCAGTAGTTAAATTGTGAATGTGGCGGTGACCGTTTTTTTTTCTGGAGTTACTCTCTGTTAAGAACAGCTAATAGCTATATATATATATATATATATATATATATATATATATATATATATATATATATATATATATATTAATTTATTACATACACAAATGTTCTGTGCATTAGTAGAATTACTAAAAGGACCTCATTCAAACTGGATGACACCATCCAGTTTGAATGAGGTCCTTTTAATATATATATATATATATATATATATATATATATATATATATATATATATATATATATATACATACATACATTCATATATAAATGTATATGTATGCACATACATATCTTATTCCTACCGTAATTCATGCTGACAAAGTCAATGAAAGCACATTTATAAAAACGCGCAAAAAACACCAATGGCATAAGTCCAAAAAAACGCACCACCCGTCAAAAATTGGCCTCTAGTCATGGACGAAGAAAGTAAGCCACATCTGGCAAAAAAAATCCATTCGGTAAAGTGAGTTGGCAAGGCATAAAATCTTGAGGATTCCCTTCAGGAGAAGATGTATATACGTAATTTTGGGAGTCAAGAACGCAGCTTCGTATAGCAGAAGTTACAGCATAACCTCCCGTCCCTTTGCATACTCAATATCGGATTTCGCTTCGTTTCATTTTTTCTTTCCATGAATACAAAAACGAAGTCATTTCTGCGTCAGTCTGTCCCAGAGAGAGAGAGAGAGAGAGAGAGAGAGAGAGAGAGAGAGAGAGAGACTCCTCCGTTAACATATGTTGCGCCACAACTACGCCTGAAAACCCCCACCCGGAAGCTTCTCAAGAAAGGACAAAACCCAGAGGGTGTTTGTTAACCAAGAGCTGAATACAGACAACTTTATAAAGAGTGATTTGCATGAGAGAGAGAGAGAGAGAGAGAGAGAGAGAGAGGGCGCGGGCTATACACTGGTGAAGAACTAGGCTGCCGCTCCTTCTAAAAAACAAAGAAAGCAACAACGTTTGCAAATCCAATTTTGTATGCACAGGGCGAGATCACAGATCTCGCTTAAATGGTTAAGCGAGTATAAAATATTCCAGGCACTCATGAGAAAGGGAAAATGAGAAAAAGATGACCCTTCATATTCAAATGCTTGCCGAATTTTTACTCTGAGGAACTGGGTAAAAAAAAAAAAGTGCGCTTAACAACAAAAACAACAACAACAACAACAACACACACACATATACACATACATATACATATACAGTATATATATATATATATATATATATATATATATATATATATATATTATGATATATATATATATATATATATATATAGAGAGAGAGAGAGAGAGAGAGAGAGAGAGAGAGAGAGAGAGAGAGAGAGAGAGACAACGTTCCCTAATTTCCACGAATAATCGCACCAGAGAGAGAGAGAGAGAGAGAGAGAGAGAGAGAGAGAGAGAGAGAGAGACAACGTTCCCTAATTTCCATAATAATCGCACTAGAGAGAGAGAGAGAGAGAGAGAGAGAGAGAGAGAGAGAGAGAGAGAGAGAGAGACAACGTTCCCTAATTTCCACGAATAATCGCACTAGAGAGAGAGAGAGAGAGAGAGAGAGAGAGAAAGAGAGATAAAAGGGTGGTGCGAAAGCAAAAGCTGATAAAACGACCACTGTTGTCAAACACCCTCCTGTATGTGCGAAAGAAGAGATTGTACTTTGATATACAGTATAATATTGAAGCAGAAAGAAAAGGGGCGAGATAAATTGCGCGACTACACTGCTTTTTATCTTGGCCGCATTCCCTCCTGAGCATATCGAACATTGAATATTCCACGCTATCAGAGAACTTTCACGCCACTCATACATAATACGATGGATAACGCTCAACCTATAACTCATGCAAACTTCCTCAGAATTTGAAATCGTCCGCTGCGGCTGTCGGTCCCATTCCATTCCTTCTTTCCACCTTTAATCTCATTTTCCTCCCTGGGATGGTCTACCTGTGATCTTTTTTCCACAATTCTTCAGGTTAAATGAGTTACTTATAACTAAATAGAATAAACGAGTTGGCAAGAAATTGCCTTCCAAAAAACAGTACCATTCAAACCCTTTTCGTGAACTTGGGTATTGACCCATCAATAATATACATATTTTGCTGCTCTAACAGATTCGTATGCTCGAACTCGAAGAACTGTCCCTTAAAATAGATAGTGCTGCGCGTACACACACACACACAATAATCTAGAATGCGAGGTACCAACCATCAATTATCTCCTTAAACGAGCCTGACACGAACAATCTCGCCAACCGAACCAATATAAAAATTATATATTATAACAACCTAACAGTTTCGCTAGTTTTCGTGCTTCATGACAAAACGAGGACTTACGATGCACCTTACAGGGGAGAGAAGCGAGGGAATAAGAAGTAAGGAAAGAGAGAGAGAGAGAGAGAGAGAGAGAGAGAGAGAGAGAGAGAGAGAGAGAGAGAGAGAGAGAGAGAGAGAGAACGCAGGCCCTCCTCCCCGTTCCAGATGATATTGTTCTCTGCAGTAAAGGCCCGTCCACCAGGAGAAAATTGTCATTCGGACAAGCAATTCAGTTTTATAAGCGCACTTGCATTCGTTAATGTCCTTCTCATTTTGCAAGGTCGAGAATGCTCATTCGTTTCTTGTGTCTATGTTTGCTTATTCTTTAATCTTTGTTTCTTAAAGTGATACACATATGCATACATACACACACACACACACACACACACACACACACACACACACACATATATATATATATATATATATATATATATATATATATATATATATATATATATATATATATATATATATATATATATTATATATATATATATATATATATATATATATATTTGCAAGCCCTTGTCCTCTCCACCTGACTGTAACACACTAAAGTTGACTAACCACTAGATTATAAGGTCACTCAGGTCTCCCACTCCTGAACTAATGAACATTACCCATTACCCTTAAAATATAAGTTAAAGATCAGTTCTTTTGCTCGAGAATTCACCCCCCGGGTCAATAGAATTTTTTTTTTACCAAAATTATCTCCAAACCCTACAGTAATGGAACACGTACAATACTATGCACGTGAAACTGAGAAAAGCCAGTACGCAACATTGAGAACGAGCGAAGAGAATGTACAACACAGAACACATGGAAAGGGTATGCAGCTTCTGTCAGTCTTCATGCTGTTCGCCAAAGATTCATATTTCTAGACATGAATGAGCAAAGAATTAGCCAGGGGTAAAACAAAACCGCTCTCTTGGTGAATAAAAATGAAACAGTAATGCCTAGAACATGTATATCAATTCTGATCTTGCTTTCAACACAGCATTACTTCTCATTCAAATAAGATTTCGAAGGAAAAAATTCAGTGGGGATGAATAACATGAAAACAATTCCTTTCCCGATTCAACAACACTGCATACCATAAGTGCATAATATTCTTCCTTAAAATTATGGCATGATCCTATCTCTAAAACATTCTCATAAAGCGCGCGTTACAGAGAAAGAAAGAAATATATAGTAAGATAGGTAAATGGGACTATCGAAAACAACATCGTTTAAAAGGCGTCAAAATGTTTTTAAAAGCTACTAATTATAGGTGATGAACGATACGGAATAAAATAAAAACTTTACCCTAAATAAAAATCAATAAAAAAATTTGCTACAACGAAACACTCTCCCTATGGCTGCGAAGATCTAATACCAGTACAAGCATAGAGCAGAGAATGGATTCATAATTTAAAGAGACACAATGACAACAACTGCAACTGGCTTCATTGCATAATGAATGCAATGAATTATTAAAGTATGACACCCACACAACGACTAAGGAAAGGGAAATTACTCTAATCTAACGCGTATCCTTTGACAATACAGCCGTCCATGTTACTAAGAGTAAAAAAAAAAACTTATAAGTAACATCTGTTTACTCTGACGATACAAAAGCTAAGCCGAATAATAGAGACAACAACTTAAATTTCAAAACAGTCTGTTAGAAACACTACACCAGTTAAGAGAAATATCCAATACAGAAGTTTTACTGTCACAATAAACTGGAAACACAACAACTGAGACCTGAATATATAAATGTAAATATATATATATATATATATATATATATATATATATATATATATATATATATATATATATAGAGATAGAGAGAGAGAGAGAGAGAGAGAGAGAGAGAGAGAGAGAGAGAGAGAGAGAGAGAGAGAGAGAGAGAGAGCCTGATATGTAAGGAGCAGCAATAACATAAGGCAGCGCTCTCTTTCCCTCTTAGCAACACAATGGATTTAGCCATTACAGTTCCACCATCACCGCCTCTTCATTTCTCCGCTTCAAAGGACATGTCTCTCTCTCTCTCTCTCTCTCTCTCTCTCTCTCTCTCTCTCTCTCTCTCTCCCCTGTCTCCAATGCATTTGCCTAAGACGATTCAACGAAACAGTCTGCACCAATTTCCATATTCTTATAAATTTTCTCTGCTGCAAGAGGAAACGGGTTGCGTTGTAACGATCAACAATTTGAGAAAATCAGTGCTTCGTCTGATTGCCGAGGACAATAATTATCAGTAAGTAAAGCAAACTGTAGAAGACAGACAGACAGACAGACAGAATATGCGTTACCTAAAGAGCCAATTTGAAATGAAGTTTCTGCAACAGTATGTGAGAATAATATATGCAAATTGCAATATGTCTCCAAGTTTACAATAACAGCTAGGATTGCTTTTTCAAGTTTACACAGCCCTCACGTACCTCGTATTTATTAAATGATATAGTATTGGATAAGGAACTTCTTAATATAGTAACACCTTCCATAAATGAAGTCTACAGATAGCATGGAAACAGGGCTACCCGCTCCGTTCCGCACAGCAATAACTGTTCACAATCACTCATACGTGTGATCCGGTGAGCCGTACGGTGATTGTCTCCAATCTATTAAATTCCATCTGAAGACTATAATCAGACGCGACGACTAATATTCTATTATATATATCATTACGGACTGACTGCACCACGCCTGAAGAACTGAAACTCCGTAAAAGACAAATTTATAGAATGACATGAGTCATCAACAAATTACAATTTAGCTACGGCAAACAACATACCACAGGCGACCAATACTTATTTTGGGGGAGGAGAGGAATAGGACATGTATGCGTGCGTGTGTATATATGTATATATATATATGTGTGTGTGTATGTGACTAACAAAACCAGAAACTAATGCCCAGTTCCAGCTCAGGCCCGAAAAAAAAAATGGTGGTGGCTCAACCACGTAGGACGTGACAGGCTTGCCTCTTTTAAAAGAAGAGAAAGTCTGAGTTGAGAAACTAAAGCGGGGAGAGAATTCTGAAGCCTGGAAGTAGAAGTAAAAATAACTCCTACTCAACTATGTCATTCAAGATTACCGAGTTCAACACAGTAAATGTGGAGAAAGATGGCCTGACGGGTGTTACGATGCTGCCTGAGAGGAAGAGGAATTCTCCCATCAGGCTTGATGGAACAGTTTCCGAAAGAGTAAATGTAGAAAAGAGAGAGAAGGAGAGGAAATGAGAGCCCCCACCTTGAACGCGGAGAAAGCAGATGTTGGGCCGTTACAAATAAAAGATTTCAATCAATTAGACAAACAAAACCTGATATAAACTTACAAACGGAATTAAGCTACAAGGAGGAAGTTTGGCGGACTTGTATATATACACATACACGTATAAACACACAGACAAGCTCGCACGCACTTAGACACATCTCAAGAAAGTTTAATCCTCACATAAATGAGACAAGCTTTGCCCCGGAGAGCCTTCCCTTGCCATCTTCCTTCTTCCCAAAATGTTCCATAGAGTACAGTGCTTGATCTCAATGTTTCACCAAAACCAGGGTTCAAGGCTAGAGCATGATAGCATGATACTGCCATGATTTCCCTTTAGCTTTTCAGCCACGTAAAAAAAAAAAAAGAGGAATTCAAGTAATGTAACGTAAAAAAAAAGAGGAATTCAAGTAATGTATTTAACTTTATATATATATATATATATATATATATATATATATATATATATGTGTGTGTATATATATAGTGTATATATATATATATATATATATATATATATATATATATATATATATAAAACTATCATATAATTTCTATAATATATATATATATATATATATATATATATATATATATATATATATATATATATATATATATTATATATATATATAAATATATATTTATATATATATATATATATATATATAATGTATAATATAAATTACATATATATGTGTGTGTGTGTATCTCGAACATTAAGTCTGACAAGATATCCGAGCTTCTATTAGCTCGATGCTCTTTGGTACTCGATGAGATGTGAGCGACATGATAGTGCCCAAAGGCCTGGACGGTGGTGGCACCATCTCCATACATATGCAACAGGAATTACGACCGTTCAAACGCCAGTATCCTCGCTGCCCTTACAGCACGCTGAGCAAACAGCAGCTCTAACCCTGTCCCATTTCCTCCAATACAACAGCCCTCAACATCCCCAAATTACCGAAGACTTTATAATAATTATTATCACCATCACCACAATCATTATTATTTATTTATTACTCTCTTTTATCGATCCTAAATGAGTGCTCCGAGGAACGTGTGATGTTTAAAAATGAAAAATGAGGTATGAATCCTCACGGGTTTCGTCTTATTTACACATCAAGAGATCTGATACATATAACAGAAATTTATATTTTCCATGCACATCCGAATGTCGATAGCGTTTTGCAATCTTTCAGACGGAGATATTGCTTCGCTTGAAATATTAACAATTTTATTTATCAGTTACATAATTTTATTTATCAGTGACAATCATAAAAAAAAAACATTTCAGCGGTTTTGATTCCACTGAATCAAAAATGTTTCATAAACTAAAAAGAGCATAGTGGTATTTTTCAGAATACCGGAACTGATTATGCTGTTTTGTAGATCTTGTTACGGAGTGACGTTTTTAAACGTCCATGTGAGTTCATGGATTAGATAAATACCTACTCGAGTCTTCTGCTATCTTCCCCATCAGGGATTATGCTACCAGAGATTATGCAAACCCATACTGCCATTCAGCATTTTGTTCTTTTTATTCAAAGCAATATATTAATTTACTCTTGGCAGAATGAACCTTGTCAAAACAAAAGGGGCAGGTATGCTAGGAGAGCCAAATTTCATGAGAGAGAGAGAGAGAGAGAGAGAGAGAGAGAGAGAGAGAGAGAGAGAGAGAGAGAGAGAGAGAGAGAGAGAGAGTTCGAACCTCCATAAACATATCATTTCTGAATAGAGTAACAGTGACGACACTGAAAAGACAGTATAATTTTATTATGTTTGCAAACATGTTAACAACGATTTCACACAATTCAAAAATTCAGTATCCGAAATAATTCTCATTGCCTGGACTTCAATCAATATGGTAATCGTGAATCAAGATCCCCTCGGAAACTCTTGGGTCCACTCAATCATTATGCAGTAATCCTCATCACCAACCTTTCCTTAATCTTCTTACTGCTACCGATACCTTTCACAAAGCTTACCTAATTCCTTTGTTTATATATATATCTATCTATCTATCTATCTATCTATCTATCTATATGTATATATATATATATATATATATATATATATATATATATATATATATATATATATATATATATATATATATATATATATATATATATATATTATATATATATAATAGTGCAAATGCTTATTTATTATTGATACAACCATAAAGATATATAATTTACAAAGAATAATACTGAATCAATTCATTTGTAACGAAGTAATAATGATGACCCCCGATGCAAAATTCGTATACTAAATACTACTCCAATTTTACGAAGACGTACCCTCTCACGCCCGAATTACTTATGCCACGCAGTTCTATTCCGCAATTAAATTTGTCAGCAATTAGGAAGTAATAAGAATTAACAGATTTTCTAACTGTCTAAATCTTTCCGATTTACTTATCCAAAAATTTCATCCTCCTCTTCATTGTTTGCATAAGAGCACACGCACACACAAATGCAAACACCCCGACTCTATCTCATTCTTAGTCTCTTCTACTTCCACTCCTTGTCATCACACGCTTCTCCTTCCGCCTCCTCCAATTTGGAAATCTCTCCTTACACTACATATCTTCGATCCAATAACTTGAACCCAGGAATATTCCTATTTACAAGCGAGAAAAAATACCTGGTTCTCAACCTTGGGCGCTCTCACTAATATTAATTAGTCGAATGTTGGGTTTGAAAAATATCTTTTTTTTTTAATCAGATGACGTTTCGGAATGATATTCCTAGAAAAAATTCCTTTTTTCATAGATGAGAAAGTATTCCCTAACCACCCTATCGTTTAGAATATTACTCTCGAATAAAGACAAATGTCAAGAAAGGAAGTCCAAATTGCTCTACACACTGCTGGAAACTGTACGGAAGATTTTTGGGTTAAAAGAGTAAATATTTTTTATGCAGGCCTTTCAATTAATACGGTGGGTTGTTTGACTTGAAGAGCAGGGAGGGAAAATCAACTCTCTCAACTCGTTAATTAGAGGAAGGATACAAATTTTAGATTTTCTAATGAACTGCTCCTTATGAATACATCCCTAAAAATGAGAGATAGTTCCGAATAATATGGAAATGAGTTGAATGTTTCGAGAAATTTTAGTCTAGTCAAGAAATGGGGACCACGTCTCGACTACATTAAAGTGTTCTACATTTGACAATTTTTCAAGGCTAGTGAGATGTACTACCTAGGGCAGTGTGCATTTAGTTGGATTGTACCTTAAACAATATCGTCTAAACACATCTTATTACATTGGTTTTGATTTTATTTACGTTTTTTACCAGAAAACGCTTGTCGTTTACTAGAAAAGGGCGCATTATGTCTGTCAACATGACGTCACGACAAGAATTTTAAGAAAATGAGAGAAAATCATCTCAAATCTTTTAATACAAATGAGAAACGAGTTTACCTCAGCACATGCTTGCAACTAAGGCTGAATCCACTCAACGATTTTCGACAAGGTTCCAACGACCAGATTAGCCTCAGTGGATGTCAGAATTTTTCGAAATTAGGTAGCCAAAGACTGTGATTGACCGTTTGCTTTAAAAAACCATAATAAATTTGTTAACCTTTATGAAAAGTACTTGTTTAATCAAACTTGATTTAATTGACAATATTACAAAAATCCCCACAAATCTATCACATCTTTAATTATAATGGCTACCATTCAACCCAAAGTTAACCTGGACTCGTTTGTTGTATTAAAAAGCATTTCTACTGTAAACCTTTACAGTAGTCACAATTCTTATACTGTAAACATCTATCAATACAGAACGTATTCTTAACAAATTATTCAACTGTGAACAGGTAAGCAAACAATGCAGTAGGCACACAATGATGCTTGTAATACACATAAAGAAATGAGCAAAATCATAAAGGCAAATTTTATTTTAATGCCTTTTATGCTTGTAATACACATAAAGAAATGAGCAAAATCATAAAGGCAAATTTTATTTTAATGCCTATCATATTTTAATGGGGTTCGTTTATTTCTTAACTCGCAATACAGTGATTTTTGAGAGAGAGCTGTTATTTTGGGGATGAAGGGACATTTTGGAGTAGGATATATACTGTATATATATATATATATATATATATATATATATATATATATATATATATATATATATATATATATATATATATATATATGTATATATATACTGTATATATATGTATATGTGAGTGTGTATATATATATATATATATATATATATATATATATATATATATATATATATATATATATATATATATATATATCCATACATACATACATACATATATATATATATAATATAAATATATATAAATATATATATATATATATATATATATATATATATATATATATATATATATATATATATATATATATATATTATAAATAATCCGGAGCGACCCTGGGACCTTAATTGTCGCTGGGAGATCTCGAGACGGCTTTAAAATGTCCCTTCATCCCCCAAAATAATCTCTCTCTCTCTCTCTCTCTCTCTCTCTCTCTCTCTCTCTCTCTCTCTCTCTCTCTCTCTCTCTCTCTCTCTCTACATTTATGGTACTTTTTGTCAAGACCTTTTAATATCACCTTAGATTATTTGTCAAGAACGCAGTAGCTTTTATATACCATGACTCACCATGAGTTCATGTTGTCGCTCATCAATACCCACCTTTTTGTTAGTGTACAGTCTCACATTTTGTATATTAATTCCCATCTAAAATTAGGCAGACTTATTCAAATGAAGGCTTCAAATCATTTTTTTATCACATTACAACTTTGCAAACACCAGCTTTCCCTCATACATTTCCAGATACAACAAACATGAAAAATAACTCATAATATTTACACAAGAACTTTTGCTCATCCATACCTGTAAAGCCATAGGTTATCACGCAATGAAATACCCCTACCTGAGTTTATTCCTACTATGGATAACCCACTAATCTACATCAGCTCTTCCAGAGAGTATTTAGAATTACACACTCGGGCGCATCCATAGCCTCTTCTAAATAAATTTTAAAGGAAAACAAACCAGGAGGATGAAGCGACAACTGTAAGTTTAAGAAGTGAAAATACAAAAATACAATAATACGGACTTAAAAACCCAAAACCAAAACGAATCAAAGCGATAAAATGCAATAGGATAATAAACCTTTAAAATGAACTATGCTTCTGTTAATTTAAACCAGTGTATGACAGATAAAGCCTGAAGGATGAAACTTCACAAAACTGACATTCACAAGTTTAAACAAACTACTAAGTGATTATGCTTTTCATTCACAAAAACAAAAAACGCGATATACATAAGACCGAGTAACAAAAATTATCAGCCAAGCCTGTTACCAAGGGGTCAAAATATCTAAAACATCCTGAGAAAACGTGGCAATAAATGAATAAAAACGGTATAATTTATATATATATATATATATATATATATATATATATATATATATATATATATATATATATATATATATATATAGAGAGAGAGAGAGAGAGAGAGAGAGAGAGAGAGAGAGAGAGAGAGAGAGAGAGAGAGAGAGAGAGAGAGAGAGAGAGAGAGAGCGCATAAGCAAGCGATTAATACTGCAGGATCCTCCGGATAAGGAAAAGTACTTATTGGCAGAAACTCCAATGGAATTAGGGTTCTGGATACATTGAGAAATTTCAGTTACAAATAGTCTAATAAACTACACCACCCACCTTTACAACCGGACATTTGGATATCTTTATGAGCCCTGTGCTAATATTTACGAACAAACAAGAATCACAGTGAGAATTCCTCACGGCGCTGAACTAGAAAGGACTACTGGAGTAGCACTGTTGACCAAATCCTGCATACGTAGGGATACCCATAGACGAACCAAATGTTTACTCTAAACAGGCGAGATACAAAGAGCCCATACAGAGTATATGGAGCTCACGGACATGGAGCTCGACGACCGGTTTCCATCAAGCCTAAAATAATCCCTGCTTCTTTTAGAAGCCAATAATTCTTTTACTGAGAAACATAAGCTTAAAAATTCCCGTGAGAATTCAATCAAAATACTTCTTTCTTTAAAGTAACGACAATTTTTTTGCCAAATGCTGAGAAAACTTTAAAATGAAAATACTTGACTTTTGGAAGTAGCAAAGTTGCTTCGTTTTCACAAAAGCTTTGTTTGAGAAATTAAGATATAGTTTTTTTAAAGTAAATGTTCGTTTTTCAATACAATACTCAAATACTCAACATCTATTCTTCGCAATGCAGTCTCATCAAAGCTGTTTGAGGAAACAGACTGTTCATTGTAAAATAAGTACTTTCATTCGTAAAAAAACAAAATTCTCCTCTTAAAAAAAACAGCCACGTGGACATGAATACTTTTCAGAAAAAAGTAGACTACTCTGTTTTCTGTGAAAGAAAGAGAGGCATTTTGTTCCCCGGTAAAGTACAACTAAAAGTTTCTGCGAAATGAAAATAATAATTCTGTTAGTGATAGTAGTTTAAAGTATTCCACCTGAAAGAAGTAAAAGCTTTGCGTTTTCCTTAAATATGGTGGTTTTTCGAGCTGGGGACGGGGAATACCATGCTAATCTCCGCACACATAAAACTTTGTATCAACACACGAAAACATATATTTCTTATTTTCAGTAAAATTCCGTTGAGGAGGTCAATGTACCATTTTTGCTCATCAAAAACGAGTCGAAGTACCCTTGAAAGAGGCATATTTCCAACAAAATGAAAATTTCCTCCCACCAGGACAGCATATTACACTGAAAATTCCGCTGAATGTTTCATTTATAGTATAACAGAGGTTGAACAGTGCTGAGTTATATTAACAGGATATGATCTAGAACAGTGATTAAAGCGACTTAATCTGAAAACATGCCAACTTATGATTAAAGCGACTTAACCTAATAACATGCCAACTTATGACTTGTATGAGTTCTTCATTAGCAGGGTGGGTGGAGCTCTTGGCTAGCACGCTGTTGTCCCAGCGTTCAACTCTCCGACCGGCCAATGAAGAATTAGAGGAATTTATTTCTGGTGATAGAAATTCATTTCTCGTCATAATGTGGTTCGGATTCCACAATAAGCTGTAGGTCCCGTTGCTAGGTAACCAGTTGGTTCTTAGCCACGTAAAATAAATCTAATCCTTCTGGCCAGCCCTAGGAGAGCGTTAATCAGCTCAGTGGTCTGGTTAAACTAAGGTATACTTAACTTTTTATGACTTGTATGATGTGTCTGTTTTTGTCTCACGTCCCGTGTACTTGCAAACCTGCCATTTTCAACATTGAGCCGTCCGCCCCTCCAACTTCCCCAAGCAAAGGATGTCATTAGAAAATAAACTGAATGCTCACTTCTCCACAAAATTGCAGCTTCATACACTTACTTATTTACTATGGTTAGACAAGTAAATGAGACCTGCTACCATATGCAAAAGGGAGTATATGAAATTTTAAAAATTTTACCAACCTTAAACCTTCTCAAAACTGAAGAGAGAGAGAGAGAGAGAGAGAGAGAGAGAGAGAGAGAGAGAGAGAGAGAGAGAGAGAGAGAGAGAGAGAGATCATATTTCGAGGAAAACTGTGCTAACAAGAATAATATTAAAATCCGTTTTGGATATAAAATATCTCTCTTCAGACTAAATATCTCCTCTGTGACTAATTACGGTATTATTACTTTTAAAACTAAGTACTGTATCCTTAGTGAAATTCAAATCTTGAAAGAAATTTAAATAACTAAAATTAGCTACATACTTATTATAATATGGTAATCAAAACTTAACGTCCTAAACTTTCATCTTGGTGGAGAAAAGTAATCAAAACTTAAAGCCTGAACTTCTGACAGGGAAGAATCTATAATTCAAAACTTATTATTGTCTGAAGTCTTTCTAAAATGCTTAAAACCGGGGTCAATAGCCACGTCTACGAAACCTCAATAAATCATCTGCTGATATGTTCTTTATCTCAATTTCTAAAAAACATTACCGAATGAGAATCAAAACTAATACAATTAAGCATCAAAATTCTCTTTAAAATCATTTACCACGATTAAGTAAAAAATTTAAACTGTAAACATAATCCTTTAACATAAGCAGTGCTAGCTATAAAAAATGAGCTGACCCAGAGAGAAGTTATAAAAAAACGCAGGCAAACCAGTAATCCAGCCACCTATTCTCTTGGCTGGAAAATATGAAGCAATATCTTAGTCCAAAGTTTCTGTAATACGATCGACATTGGCGTAAGCAATTCACATTTCAGGTTGCTGCCACTGATATCCTGATTTCGGTGAAACGTGAGATGTATGGAAGAAAAAGCTGTGTGCTTCGCTGCAACGAGTTGCTGTCAAAATATCACATTTCCCATCTGAGCCAGCCGACACGTGGCATGGAGGAGAGTCTTCCTATTATAGTATTTATTCATGAAGGCGTCGAGTTTTGGATCATATAATAAAAGGACATTCAAAGCGAAATTGCTCTGTTGCACCAATTGTTAATACATTAATATAGTAAATAATTCCGATCTATTTATAATTAATAATAAATATCCTGGGCTCGTTCAATGATTACAAGTAAATACATAAACAAATACGCAACCTAATGCGTGCTACGCAATGATGCGTATATACTCGTGTCAATGAGACGCATATACAGTATGTATATATATATATATATATATATATATATATATATATATATATATATATATATATATATATATATATATATATATATATATATATATATATATATATACTGTATATTTATGACAATAATAAAATCAATGCAACCTGTTTTAGGTCATTTGTTCTTCCTTTCTTAGAATACGGATCTCCGGTGCGGATGTCTGCCTCTGCCAGAGATTGATCTCTTTTAGACAGATTGTTTCGTGGTGGTAGGTTTCTGTTTCCTAACATCAGCATTTATGACTTGGATCATCGATGGATGGTCTCTTGTTTATCAATTTTTCATAAGTTGTATTTTAACAGCGATCTTTCACATTCACTAATGGTCCCTGATCCTCTATTCCGGCCGAGAGCAACCAGATTTGCTGAACAGCAGCACTAACAAGCAGTAAATGTGCCTTGCTGCAAAACTTCTCAGTTCCAGAGGTCCTTTTTTCCTCACACCGCTGGACTGTGGAAGTCTCCGTGAGGATGTTGCACAACTGGAACCTCAAAAGTTCAAACGAAGATGCACTGCATTACTACCCTAAAGCAATTCTCCTTGTATTTTAAAATTTACTTACATTTTTATCTATTTATTGATTAATTTGTTAATTCACTGTTGTCGTTTCTAACTAATTTCTTCTTTCTGTATTTCCTATTACCTTCTGCTACTTCTTTAAAATGAACGCCATATTCTTTGGAAGCTTTAATTTCACGTCAATGGCCCGAGTGGTCTTATTCTATATAAATAGGGTTCATCTTCTGAATAATATAGATAGACCTTCTTCTACTATAATCGCCAGTTATTGATCACAGATAGTTAAGAGAATACTAGCATGATAATTTCAGCTGAAATGAATTCATGCCGAGAATAAAAAGTAACTATTTTCGGTGAAGAAACTCTTCAATTTGTCTTTTAACATCACCTCAATATTTGCAAAACCCTATTAATCTTAATTATCCAACAAATAGCTTTTTAACATTCTGTTGTGTTGTAACAGACTTTCAAGGAGTATAAAAAAAGGACTAGCAGTGTCATCGTTTTCATTCCAACATACCATTAGGGAACAAATTTAATATCACTGAAAGACTTCCTCAATGTATTTTACCTCCCTCTATTCGTATGAGTCAATTTCCTCAAGCATGTTACGTTAACATGCAGTTAACACTAAACTAGCTGTGATAAAATTCTACTGATTTACATCTGTTGTCCTTATTGCCCATACATACTGACCCTCGAAAAAAGGTTTTAAAATGAATATTTTCTATTTATATTTTTGTTATTGTGTGCAAATAAAAACCAGAGAGAGAGAGAGAGAGAGAGAGAGAGAGAGAGAGAGAGAGAGAGAGAGAGAGAGAAATTTGTGTGCGCGTGTGGCAAATAACCCAGAAAGCCCCTAAAACTTTTTGTCTAAACTGCTGACACCAAACACCACTCTAGGGATTAAACAAGAGTCAAAACTTTTAAATGATGGTTGTAAATTATTCTTTCACGCCCAGCTCCTCTCCATCAACTTACCCCCACCGTTAATACTCATCACGGAAACTTTTCAGCGGCAATTAAGTACTTAAAAAAGTTAGGGGGGAAAATTTAGCAATTTATATAACATAAGCGCATAAACTATTTATGTGTAAGTAAACTTCAATAATTATGATTATTTCTTTTACTTCACGTAAGGAATACTGGAATGGAATATAGAATTTAGGCCAAGGGCCTAACGCTGGGACGTATGAGGTCATTCAGCGCTGAAAGGGAAATTGAGTTAAATTAACTTAAGTATACCTTAGTTTAACCAGACCACTGAGTTGATTAACAGCTCTCCTAGGGCTGGCCCGAAGGATTAGCCTTACTTTACGTGGCTAAGAACCAACTGGTTACCTAGCAACGGGACCTACAGCTTTTTGTGGAATCCGAACCCCATTATAGCGAGAAATGAATTTCTATCACCAGAAATAAATTCCTCTAATTCTTCATTAAGGGAAATTGAGAGTAGCAAGGTTTGAAAGGTGTAACAGGAGGAAAACCTCGCAATTGCACTGTAAAAGAATTGTTATGAGAGGGTGGATAGCGAGACAGAAGAATAAGAATATGAAAGGAGGTACAGTAAACGGAATGAAAAGGGTTGCAGCTAGGGGCCAAAGGGACACTGCAAAGAGCCTTAAGTAATGCCTACAGTGCACCGCGTGAGGTGCACTGACAGCACCATCCCCCTGCTGGGTACTTTACGTAAGAGGTACAGTTACATGCTAAATTCCAATTTCTTTAGCATTTCTAATTTGACACAGGCTACAACTCCCAGTGTACAGTGTAACATAGTTAACGCGAATGTGCAAATTGTTGTAAAAATTCTAGCTGGCCATATGAAATATGTTTATGTTGTGTAATAATTACAGCTAATTAGAAATCACGACAAACACCCGTCTCAAATGTCTCAAATGAACGGGAGGAAAACATAAATAAAAAGGATCCAACAAAATAACTACCAATGTTTAAAACTTAATAATAATAATAATACTAATAATAATAATAATAATAATAAGAGAGAGAGAGAGAGAGAGAGAGAGAGAGAGAGAGAGAGAGAGAGAGAGAGAGAGAGAGCTTAATAAGAGAGAGAGAGAGAGAGAGAGAGAGAGAGAGAGAGAGAGAGAGAGAGAGAGAGAGAGAGAGCTTATTTATGGCTTATGTCAGCATATAAATGACGACTGTAAATCTTAACTACATCTTGGAATCCTTCATGCAATCTGAAGACTACTCATCTGTACTGGGCAACTGTCAATGCAAATTAACATAACTCTGCCTTCTACCAGATTCAAATATGAGAAAAAGCACTATTCCTGGGTGATGATACTGCTGCAATATGACATCGACGTCCAGTAGGCCGATGATATATGCTGATAAAATATGAGCTCCACAAATAAATCTCTCGGTGGTTATTAGTGGTGGAATGGCAAAAAAATTAGCTGTGCTTTATTCAGCATCTTGGCATCTTCTAAAACCACATGTCAGTTTCAAGAGCTTTCGGGTCCGCAGCAAATATAACATTAAAAATCTCCATATTCTTGAATATCAAAATACCGTAGAACTCACTATAATAAAAATCTGAATATAACAAACTCCATTTTTCCAACAAAAGAAAATGCAAAAGTAAAACGTAGAACCTCCGGGCACTTTGAACTTCTAACTGAAGACCACCACACTTACTACGTCCTTCCTCTATTTCCAACCAATTAAGATTTAGATATAAACCGGAGGCGGCAGAAGAACCTCAAATTCGAGCTACTGTTCCCCTTCCTTCCAAACCTCGCCCGCCCGACAATCCCCTTCCTTTTCCATCTTCGCTTCAACCCAACTTTTTTTTCTAAAAGTCTAGGGAGGCAAGTCTAAACTTTCTCCCTCCTATCTCTTTTGATATTCAGCTCACTGACACCTCTTAAATTGGTATCTTTATAAAATACCACTTTACACTAACACAAACAAACTGGAAGACCCCTCTTCTCCTTGCGAGGAAACCAATCAAACTGTTTTATATAAAGATTCCCTGCCGCAGAACTTTGTCGAAAACTACAGCATGGGTGCGATGTGGGAATATACACACTTCCGTTCGCAAACACACAAAGATATTCTTATGAGACCTATATTTTTTCTCTGGGCAATGTTCATCCTTTAACAACGAAATTAAGGAAGAATTCCATATTCAGAGTACTTGCACACCATCAGCCAATTAATACAACTACACATGAGCTTATCAGCAGTTCATTCAGCAACTCAACCTCTCATCTCCTGTGCATCATCTCGTGGACTTCCTGAGTGTATAGCCGTTACTTTCCAATATCCCCAACATCTACCGAGAGGTATGGTTAGGTATACCTTAGTTTTAACAGACCACTGAGCTGATTAACAGCTCTCCTAGGGCTGGCCCGAAGGATTAGATTTATTTTACGTGGCTAAGAACCAATTGGTTACCTAGCAACGGACCTACAGCTTATTGTGGAATCCGAACCACATTATAACGAGAAATGAATTTCTATCACCAGAAATAAATTCCTCTAATTCTTCACTGGCCGGTCGGAGAATCGAACGCGGGCCCAGCAGAGTGCTAGCCGAGAACGATACCAACTCACCTAATGAGGAACTACATCTACCGAGAAACCAACTAACACTGCACGTGGACCAAAGACTGATTTTGTTTTGGGCTATGGGAAACCGATATGCGAATCTTACAGTGAAAAAA
The DNA here is from genome assembly GCF_040412425.1 of Macrobrachium rosenbergii. Taxonomy (NCBI): domain Eukaryota; kingdom Metazoa; phylum Arthropoda; class Malacostraca; order Decapoda; family Palaemonidae; genus Macrobrachium; species Macrobrachium rosenbergii. Next base: position 56,495,804 of record NC_089761.1, on the reverse strand, counting down.
CATTCAACGATAAGACACCATTTAAATGAAGCTGTAACCTTGGAAAAGCTGGAATGATTCTAAAATTAGGCTTTGCATATAAAATAAAACCTTAGGCTGCCCAACTGATACAAATTTCAATATCTCACAGAGGTTTACCAGTTCGAACACGGATATCATTTTGTACACCAAATTGTAACTTTAAACAAACACTACGCATAAGCAAGAATAATCAACACGTTTCCATCCATTTCAATTTTCCAGCCATTCTGATATTGTCTGCAATCAGCAATACAATGCTACCAAACTTTGAGTCTTTCTCGAAGCCTTAATTATTTTTTTTTTTTCCTACTGAAATAGGTCTTAGCGGTTCGTACGATGTTTTTATTCAACAAGGCTTTGTGGCAAAAACAAAAACAAAACAAAAAAAAAATTAGACAACCTTTGTGATGCTAATAAGCTAGTCTTTGCGCACGCTACTGGTTTCCATTAAAGTATTATTCTTTCCATCTTGAGCAAAATTTCTACGGCGATATTTGGGGAAACGAGAATTCCCAGCATCAAAGAACTACGTCAGTAGTTTCCAAGTAGAATTTTTTATTCCAGTTACCTCGCTACTTACCATTCTGTAATCAATCAGCGTCTTTGAGAGTTACCCATATAAATGACCATCACAAAATAAAGTGAAGCACATTCTAAACTGAGTTTTCGGTGGCTCCATTCATCTCCTTACAAAATACCGTCAAAGGAAACACCTGGAGCTTTACTGCTATTACAGATGGGACACGTGACGTACCACTTAACTGTTCAGTTTATTTCCTTAATACATCCCGGTTTACTGTTCATGAATAAACTAACAATACTAATCCATACCTTAAAGAAAAAGAGAGATAGATGAAGACGCTAATGCAAAATTACCGGCATTTTAAGACAACGTTACCACATCCTAAATGAACTCTCAAAGAAAACCGACATTGAAAGTTTTAGCGTTTTAGCTCCTCTTACAGTGAAGGGCGAAATGCCAAATACTTCTAAATGTTTGGTAAAATAGATATTCATGAAATCTTTATGTTCCTGGAGAAGCGAATTTTTCTTCATGAAAGAAAATAATTATTTACATCAGACATTTGGCAAGCATCCACGTTTACCATACGTTAAACTCCTAAAACTTATATCAACCGTTCTTGCTACTCACCTAAGTGAATTATTGACGACTCAGGAGATAAATCTTGCTTATTTTGGTCTTTTTAAACACACACATATACTGTATATAATACAGTATATATATATATATATATATATATATATATATATATATATATATATATATATATATAAGTATATGTAATTTTATATTTCTTCTATTTTTCCTAAAGGCCAGGCAAGAGACAAGAGCATATCCATTGCATTTAGGAGTTCGACTTTTGACCAGCGACCTGTGACCAACCCATCAGTGGTATTTACTTTGCCGCGTAACCTAAGGCTTTGATCACTTTGAAGTAGGACAGAGCTGAACAAGCACTACGCAAAGTTGCGGCCACTTGACATGATAAACGGGCCGCCCAATACAACTGACCCGCAGCAAATTATAGCGTTACCGTCGTGTTATATGTCCGTCTGGTTCATGTTCGTTCGTGAATTATCTTACTTTGTGTGGATGTGGTCCTACTGACTAGCATACAATTTATGAATCTTGGACATATATTGACATACTGCTTTGGTAATGTTCGTCGTGATAAGTCGCTGTTATATCGCGAAGAAAATCTGGTCTTTGGTTCACTTGCTTCATTTTTAATAAATAAATGTTTAACATGGAGCAAGACAATCAAAGAGTAGTTTCTCTCGTACAATGCACACTTCCTCAATTATAGCCACCCTCAGTCTGACAACCATTTTACCCACACCACATAAGACCTATGTGAATATGTCATGGCATTAACCAGACCGTTTATAGTAGTTCATTTAGTACAGCTTAAAACTCAACTGGGGCTCACACTTGGCACACCTCAGTAAACGACCTGTTACAGATGTACATCAGGAAATGTTGGCATTCTACGCTAGAAACTACTCTCGGGTTGAGAGCTAATCATCTTGTCACTCCAGTACGCATTTTGGCAATATTTGCTGACAAGAGCACTTTCACGACTGTATTGCAGGACTCACATTGGACTAACTATGTTCAAAATTTGTCACATTAAAACCAACCAAGCCCGACAACGTTATCGCGGTCAACCGACTTGAAAATACTCCAGCTAACCATAAGTATGTGACTGCATTAGTTTTGGTACGCGGGGTTTGTCATGTAATACTCTGAGACTAAAAATTCGTGAAATCCTCAAATCTAATCTTGTGAAGTCGCGTTTGGTTCGCTCTAGAAGTTTGTGTTTTATTCTTGTTGTTCGGGAACGGTCTTGTCCTGTCGCGGTTACTACTTCAGTTGACTAATCCATGTTTTGGTCGTGACTCGACTGTGATCTGATCGAGATCATTTGTGAAAAATCAAGTGGCCGCGATAACCATTTCAGTCTTGGCCGGTATTGCAGTGACGTCTTAGGTAGTCGGCCCAATGTGAGCCCTTCTTTGGGTGGGAAATGGAAAAAATGAAATACTCGAAACTTCTTGTTACCTGAAATACTGTACGATATTAATATATTATGAAATGCTTTACAATGCCCTTTATATTAAATAGTAACAATGATCTCAATACAAACGTTCAATTCACTTTTAAAAACTGCAGCATAACGTAGCAAGCAGCCCTCAAAAATATTGCTTCATAAACTTGAGTAAAAAAAAGTCGATGGAGGTTCATGCTAAATACAGCACAAAAACCTCCAGTGAATAAGACGGCCTCGCTGACTGTTTACCGACGACTTATCGAAAGCATTTTCTAAAGAATATCGATGAACTACTCTGCTGCAAATACCCACAGGCACTGAGGCTCCAATAACCGTTCTCAGATAGGGTAAACAAAATGAAATCGCTCCGCCGTCGACATCTAAAAAGTGCCGGCGTCATTTCTTTTCTTTCCGCCTTCTCGTTCACTGAATAAACCATACCGACACAGAGGCGACAACGACTCTATAAATATCAGACGAGGTGTGTCTCATCCCAACAGACGCGGACAATATTAGCAGTGAACCGCATCCAATATCATTCTGTTCCGTATCACAGAAATAACAAAACAAATTGTAGATCTCCTGGCATACGTAGCGTTATGTCAGAACGACAGCCACTAGCTCTCTCCAACTAGAGTTATCTATATTAGTAAAACAATTTCTGATGTTGAGCTGTGTCTGCGCAAGCGCGCATGTGAGGAAAAAACATAATCTTCAACAGCTTCTGTACTTGATCGGAGACGGAAAAATGCTTTCGGTAACTTCATTTGCGAAATATTTCTGCATGACTTTTGTGTGTGTGTGTGTGTGTGTGTGAGAGAGAGAGAGCTATGACTCTATTACATAACAGTTTCACCCAATCGAAGTCCTTGAAAAGACAAGCATTATATACTGTAATAATGTTAAGAGTGACCTACTGTATTTAAGAGTTATGGTCGAGCAATAGCATCCTACACAATTTTTTCACCTAAGAAATCCATGCATAATGTGACATACTAAAAATATTCAAAAGCATAGATTATAAATCATATCTAGTTCAAAATAATAATAAAGGCAAGTGTGGCTGTAAGAATTTATACGGTAGGGTTCACAAAGATAAACCGAGCAAAAGATTTATGACAAACCAGTGGGAGAGAAATACTCAGTTCTCAAAAAGCTTCCGTTTTACCTTCTAACCTTAATTAGGTTTCATCTTGATGAAGATTCTTAAGACCAGAGAACTCACCTATCCCAGTTTCTGAGATCATGAGAAAAATTTTGAAATTCTGGCTTTTACACTGGCTTCTGTCATAAAAGTATCTGGTTAAAACTATCTGTCGAGAAGAAACGCCACCTCCAGAAGTATCATCCAACCAAGTTTCATCAAAATATGAAAAAAGCAAACTTTTGGCTTCCAGACTGACATGTGACTTGAAAATAGCCAAAGAATAAATATTTGAGAAGAATAATCATAAATCTCAACTGTACATACCTATCAAGGTTCATCAAAATTTGAGAAAAATACAATACCGAATTTTGAATCTATTTGTGGCCTTTAAAATCAGCCAAAGTGAAAGAAAATATTTAAGAGAAGTATTTACCAACCTCAAAGGTGCGTACAAAGTTTCATAAAGCTCTTGGAAATGAAAATGGGTCTAACATTGACCTTGAAAACCAAGACATTTTCAACAGTATAATGGTAAAGTAATCACTAACTGTCGTGGTGCCTCAATTCAAAGTTTTGTCAGAATTAAATTGTTATAAAATGTTGGCCTTTCAACTGAGCAGTGATGGTTCGTAAATAACATGTAGAGGAAACTCCCAAGGAACCTATCTATCAAGTTTCATAACGTGCAGAGAAAAATAAAATATTGACTCTCATATCAACCCATGCCATGGCAAAATAGGTCTTGATCAAGAGCACTTAACACAATAACTTCGACGCATAATGTCGAAATCGGGAGACCACAAACATAATACAAAATTTTTACCTTTAAAGTGACTTGTGGCCTTGGAAAATGGTCAAAATCAAAAATATTTTGAAGAAAAATACCCAACTCCCATGGTACCTATCGACCAAGTTTCCTGAAAACCAAGAATAATATTCAAAATATCGGGAATTTATGAAGGATGCACAATCCACAACTCAAAAAGTCCTTTCTCCTCAAAGGTTTCATTCCCATCACTCCCGGTCACAGGAACACCATTGATAAAATATTCGGGAAATTCCACACACATTTCTGCGTATTCTTGCCGTAACATAACCTCCTTGGAGGAGGTAATAATAATAGTAGTAATAATAATAATAATAATAATAATAATAATAATAATAATAATAATAATAATAACACAAATGACATCATGCGACATACGTTAAACGTTAATATCAATACTAATGACAAAACTGTATACTACTGTAGAAAGCAATAATGCTTTTCTTAACGAGGATGCTTATCGACACACTACTCCAATAGCGCTCATCTCAAGAAATAACGAATAGGAAACAACTAATACAATCACAAAGTAGATTTAAAGTGAGGTAAACGAAGCCTGTAATCAAAAGCAGTTAACGAATACATCATCGACTTTGGCATTTTACTCAAACACAAGTGAGCTATCGAAGTGCACACTTCCAAGCAATGACCCTTTCTGACGCTTTAATCCAAGATATTCAAGTCCAAAAGCTGGACCTGGGATGTCAGTGGATTACACACATATCAAGTGTGCTCATTGTATTATATTTACATATTCAATCAGGATCTGCAATCTAATACGGGGTTCTGTTCCCAGCGCTACCCAGCATATAAACTGCAACCTTTAAAAAGTATATATTTAAATATTTAAATTTATACGTCCCAATGTAACATCACATCTTGGCACCTGGCAAGAAGACGAGAATATTCTCTTTTATTTTCTGTCAAGCAACAACTGGCTATAAGTAACAAACTCCAAGGAGGTTCGCCCAGCCTCTCCCCCCGCCCTTCCCTGGCCCCAAGGAGGTTAGATTTTAACCTCCTTGACTGGCCCCTATGCAAGTATGCAGAATGGAGGACCTTAATCCGACCTTTGGGAGTTGACGTTAAGAGACAAAGACCGGGAATTGCCATCTCGACCCTCTCTTATTTAAACGTCGTTTTCAACAGTACCGGTTACTAGTTACAAATAAAGCGACCCTGATACTAGACACGGTTATCCACAGTTACCATTATTTTAAAAGCAAAATCCAGGACGCATACAAGAATTGACGAATTAAATATTTTTATTTGTAGAAAGGAACCTAAAAGCTATTTTCAAATATGGTCCTGGAATTTTAGCCCAAGAAAAGTGGTCGGTTAATTGCTGGGGTTAGTGGAAATGTGTTGACAGTAAGGATAAGGTAAAGCGGCTAGACAGATGAGCCTGAGGTGAATGGTAACGAGCAGGAGACAAGGAAGGAGGAGGAGGAGGAGGAGGAGGAGGAGGAGGAGGAGGAGGAGGAGGAGGAGGAGAAGGAGGAGGAGGAGGAACAAACAGGATGAAGGAAGGCAGGCCATGCGACATACGCACACATACAAACTCTCTCAAACTTGTTAACAAAGACAAACTTCAATTCCCCAGAGGAGTATCAATGTATTTTTTAAAACCTCAAAGGCTGCTCCTGTCTGCCGACTAAACGTTTAAGAGACTTTTGAGAAGTTCATCTTGTGAGCCAAAGGACAAGATTTACAGAAGAAATTGAAACTGCAACTGAAAGTTAAACGCACACAACCTGACAGAGAAAAGTATATACTCGGAGAAGTAATGTAAAACGCCAGGATTCTGGGAAATAGAAAGAGATGCTTTCTTTCAATTTAGGAGGTTAAACACCTGACCACTCCATTTAACGAATAGGTAATCGCAAGTATCCAGCGGCACAATGATTCACTCTCTTTATAAAATTAAGTCTCTCTCTCTCTCTCTCTCTCTCTCTCTCTCTCTCTCTCTCTCTCTCTCACACAAAAAACCTATTTCCAAATCATCCACTGAATTTGTCAGTCTTAGACTCATTATTAAACCGAAAATGTTGCTTGAACTTAACATCATGAGCTTTCATACATCCTGCGAAACGAATCACTCCTTTTCTCTTTCTTAAAAAGGAACTACGATAACCTTGCTTTGTTTCACAGCGAACTGTACAGAGTTTAAACTCTCTCTCTCTCTCTCTCTCTCTCTCTCTCTCTCTCTCTCTCTCTCTCTCTCTCTCTCTCTCTCTCTGGTTGAAGTATAAAAATAGTAATGTAATGGTATTCCTTGTTAAGCTGTTCTCGCTTTCTCTCATTACCAGGTTGAGATACGAGAATCGTAAAGTAATAAACATGTTTTCGTTGTCAAGGTCCAACTCCAACGCTCACACTTTCGCCGGAGAGATATTTCCGAAGCAAATATCGTAGGTCTCCAGTTGAAAATGCCCTCTGCATTGTTAGAAGAACTGCCATATGGCCCAGATGGTATGAAGTATGAAATACGAGCACCTTGAATATAACAGCAGGAAGAAAGCGACCGGACAACCAGAATTTGTTGCGTTTTCACTCAGAAAAATAATAAACTCAGGCAATAAATCACTGATGTCAGAGTTGGTTATATTGAAAATATTTTAAGGTCTTCAACTGCAAGTGGCAAGTTATAGATGATCTAAATTAATGATAATAATAATTTATTCTGCTGTTAACGTGGTAAAACAATAACATTCGAGAATCCCTCCAGTATTAATTCACTGGATAACAAGCATAAAACTGAACAAAATACAGAAGCCAATTTGTTGCGTTTTCAATGCAAGTAAAAAGGGAGTAACAGCAGAATAGTTTATGATAATGCATGGGGCACACTTGCTACATTCCATTCTTTCTCCTCATAATTAATGGGGGAAAAGCTGGACGCATTTTCGTACAACATTTATAAACGGGAAGACCTAATATTGCTGGTATAATAAAATTTCACGGCTATTCTAAATCAAGTCAAATGCTTTTTATTTACAACCTCGCCTTGCATATAAAGGGGATTTCCTGATGAACCAATCAAAACTATCTATGTAGGTATGCCTAAAAAATCATGTAAGAGTGCCATATAAATTTGTAAAATATTTCATATTTCCTTCGAGATATGAGGAGAAACGTTTAGAAATACAACAAAATATCTTCAATCCTTGACTATCAAAGGAACTGCCCCGAAGATTACTGCATAAAAGTTCTTAAAACAAGAGATCAGATACAATGCCAAAACAAAGCCCTTGGCATTTGAACTTGCAAAGCACGACACAACATTACGCCCAAAGAATATCTTAAGTTCTCCCTAACTATATTCCTGTGGTATGGCCCCAAAGATCCTATTCCCAAGAATTCTCTCCTTACAACGGTCACTCCCCTTACCAATCTCCCTATTGCCTTCACCCCAGTAAAGTCTCCCCTCAACCGTAATTCCCACACCATGTCCTATAGTCGTCTTTAATAATTATTTCCTCAACCTTGTTTCCCCTAGCCCCACACATGCTTCCTGATGTTACTGCAGCTGTTACAACGACCCTTCCCCTTCTTTGCCCTCGCACGGTTTCTCCCAACTTTTTTTCCCTATCTAATTTCCTCCCGCTATAACTGTTTTCTTGGGTAAAAATAAGCTCCAAAACCAATTACTTCCAACTGGCTTCATTTTATGTGTCTGTTGTAAATACAACGTCATGAAGTTATTCAAAGACACAAATGGCATTAAGTAGCGGTACTTTCATTACAAGGCATATATATTTCAAAAATTCTCTCTCTCTCTCTCTCTCTCTCAAATTTAATTTTAATCCAGTTGACCTACCAACCTTGAAGTCATCCTTTATACACAGAGTAATGTCCAGGATATAAATTCGTGCACTTTAATTACCTAATTTCTTTTGCTCACTCGGTAACTCTGATAACCTAGTGTCTCTGCGTTCCTCATTACACCATGTTATTTATTCCATTTACTTTATTCTTCCAACAGTGCCACAGCTTATCATCATTATTTCCTTATAATTTTACAATTCATTCTATTAGCTGTTCATAAATATTCATCTCAATCCACTTTCTACTTACTTCCCATCTTCGAATACTTGATCATATATATAGGTACACACACACACACACACACACACACACACACACACACACACACACACACACACACACACATATATATATATATATATATATATATATATATATATATATATATATATATATATATATGCACATGTAAAATGTTTCCTCTGATCTCTTCATTCTGTTGCATTTCCTTACCCTAATTCGTTATCCTACAATTCACCTGTTTCCATCATCACTATTTTCCAACCCAATATTCCCCCTTCGCTTTTTTTCCATATAGCGCATAATAGCACCTCCCTCTTTTTATTAACAACGAATAATATGTCCCCGCCGCCACTTGAGATCAGTATGAGCAAACATCTTAGGAGTAATCTTATTATTACGCAGCGCCAACAGTTCCTGTAGGCCTATGAATATTAGATTCGGGAATCGTAAAAAGAGAGAGAAGACTAACGTGAGCCTTGTGCAGCGTAGATGAGAGAGACTCTAAAGCTGTCCAGTTTTCCAATTAAGAAAGATTTAAGAGTTACTATGGCTTACATAAATTTTCTAGTTCACATGTAATTTACAAATGCAAAATTGCGTTTTCTGTAATCACTACCTTTTGCAGATAAAGAGAGAGGGAAAAATAATTAAATGAGGAAAAGTAGAATGATTGAATGAGCGTCATAATTTTTGGGTTACAAGTAAAACCAACTGATTTTTTCGGAGATTTCGACATTTACATCACGTATTAATTTGAAGTTAATATACATTCATGCCAGTACATTTCAGCCGTGTAGAAAACACTGCCTTAACATAACACAACTTATCCTATTCCAACATGTGAAAGGTACAAAAGGGTATTTGTGGCGTCCCTTCGGCTCCTGGATGTAACAACTTTTTAGCAGCCTCTTACTTTACATCTAGTCTTCCTTCCTCTCTCCCATTTTGCTGTCCAACCTCTCTAACTATTACTTATGGGTGCAACTGAGCGGTTTGCTCCCAGTTTTCCCTTTAGATCCCTGTTATTTATTTCAATTATTTTTTAGATCAACTTATCTCGCTGTCCAACCGCTCTAACTCACTTTTTCCAGTCTTGAACGTTGAATGGCGCAAGTCCCCCAATGCCTGGCCTCATAAGCCAAATATCATGATTCATTCACTCATGAAAAACGAAAAATATGACACAAGAAAACAGCAGAACCTACAGTTCTCATTCCCATACCCAAAAATGACTGATCCTCTTCAATAGTTCACATGCATAAAACAGTTCAAAACATGATTGAAGAGCCTAAACATTCTTGAAAAAGAAAAGTCGTCATCCAGAATCTAAATCTTACCGAAAGCAAAAAGAAACAACACTAAATGATCGGTTCATTCTAGTCTTGCTGTAATCCAAAACACAGCTTACACAACGGATCTCGTCGGTATCAATTTATGTTTGTTTGTCAAAGTACCTGTATGCACGTATGATGGTGGCAATAACACGTTCACTATACCACCGGTCATTTAAGCAACGAAGTTACGAACTCGCTGGATCAGGTCAGTCCTTGGATGGTTGGCCATCAAGAAACGTCAGACCCCGTGAGCCTATAAGCCTCTTAAACACCCTTATGGTAGGGTGTGGGTAAGCAATCTCATCCCAAAATTGCTTGCTGAGAACTGTAAGGGTTAAAAGGAGTGTGACTACACTCGACAGTAAATGTGAGTCAGAATAAGGTTAAAGGGGAACACGCAAGATGAACCGAGAATGTTAATATGGCTGGTGGAAATATTGCAGTGGTGGATTCTTATAGGTATTTGGGAGGAAGGTAGCAGGGTGTGAACAAAAGGCTAGGAAAACAACTGGAGCCATGAAAGTGAAGTGTGGATGTTGAATGCGAATGTAAGTAAAAATGCTGAAGCTTTTGAGATGAAGTGTATGTAGCTGCATATACGTGCGCCGCTGAGCAGCCTTCTGAGTGTGCCTATGAAGCGGCTAATGTTTACTTAGTTTTCTACACAGAGGGTTCATCCACGATTAAGTACATAAAGTATATATTTGGCACTGACCATCGTCTTGTTTCTTCTGGGGCGCCTCCTGTCAGGGGAACGAGCTAAAGTATACATATACACATAAACGCAATAACAACGCTTATTTCCGTGAATTCCGCATAATTTTCCGGTTATCGCTATTGGAGCGCACCTCTTCACTTGGCTCTCTCAAGAAGAGCATCCATTTAAGAATCAGCGTTACGCAAACATCTTAAAAAGTTCACGAACGGAAATGCTCCAAAGCGAAACTCGCTGCGAAGGATAAACAGTGTTTGTGATTCAATTCGGAGAACGATAAAAAGCTGTATCGGTCTCCGATGGCGAGATTAGGGTCTGTTAAATCCAAGCGACCTGGAAGGATGTGCAGAGGGATATTTGAATTTCACATAATTTACTCATTCTTTGGTCTTCCTGAAATCTTGTTAATTCTAAACAATGGTCACTAATCTATTAGTAATGTGTATTTTCGAAAAGATTATTTTGGTGCGTTACTAAAGAAACAATGACCTTATTTAAAAGATAGAAATTATGTTAAGATTTCCTGCGCATCATACAATGTTCATGACCAGTTAAAGATACTATTTTTTCTGACACTACAGATCAACTTCCTACAATCGACAACTTCCTATTTTTGTACTACCACACACATTTCAGTTTTGCATCCCATACTTAAAAGAACGGTCAACATCATCGTACGGCAACTTTACGCAAAAATATTCATTTGAATATATATATATATATATATATATATATATATATATATATATATATATATATATATATATATATATATATATATATATATATTAACAGCGCTAAAATAATACTTGCAACAAAAATTTAAGATATTAAATGTATCTACAACTGAATTATCCCGCAACCCTGACATTGTGCACCCTGTTCTAATTTATAAAGGAATTAAGAAAATGACTATGAATCCCCCAGTCACATCTGCAGTAGAGTTAACAATAATTTGCAATATAAAGACCGCAATTAAAAATGAAGCCGTGGTTATTAATAAAAGTCAGAAGAACATAAATCATGTCTTCTCGTTTCTATAGTGTGATGACGGAAAAACTGGAACAGAATCTTTTAAATTCCATACATACTACTTCCGTTTCAAAGAAAGTGCCAAAAGAAAATAAAGTATTAGCATTTATTACTACATGAAATTTCCAATTAATATAAAAAAAAAAAAAAATAATAGAAGCCGCGTGAGCCCTTCCTTTTCGCGAAACATCTTTCACAATAAGAAAAGCAACAGAGCTTCTTCTATCTGGTAACAAGCGCTGGAACTCGAATACCGAAAAGTTTAATAACGATGACAAGAAAAACAGTCACAAAACAACAGTGGCAGAACACGCTTGCGCGCGTACTTATCTGGGAATGTAACGGAGCGTGTCAAGGAACAAGAGAAGGGAACAAGAGAAGGTCCACTTTTCCTCATGGGTGCTGCTGTCAGCTGCTTGGAGATAAAGAGCTTGCAATTGCATTTACCCCGGTAGTTATCCATCCACTTCTAGCCTTCCTCTTCCATATTTTGCCAGGCAGTACTGGCTCCGATTCCGAATAAGATATTTGGATTAGAATCACCGTGTTAAATATGTATGAATGTATATAATGCACATACGCACGCGCACAGATTGACGGTGGCAATTTTAACACGATCAGTCTAATCCAAATATCTTATTTCTTATATGAGAGAGAGAGAGAGAGAGAGAGAGTTGGGGGGGCGAACGACCGGCTACCAAAGTCTTATCAACAACGAAAAAAAGGACAGTAATTGTAGCAAAATTAATTTTGACTCATGTGACCACTGAATATAAATACGCCTTGAACTTCAGGTGAAAACTAAAGAACCTTTGAGTACTGGAACAATATAACAACACCAGCTATGCATAGGGTGTTTTGCTCCACGGCATTTTGGAACAGTGGACAAAGAATTATTACAATTAGCTTAACCCGCAACATATCATCATGTTGATTTTTTATTTATCATACATTCAAAACCCAAAAGATTTACGGTACAGACAGATTTGCCTCCATATAACCATCGTACCTGTAACGATGTCTACACTTGAATGTTCTTGACAACAATTAATCACTACCTAATTAGAGACTATGGTCTCGGAGCTATAATCGATAGAGGGTACTTAATGTTATCGAAGAGCTTTACGGGAACATTCAGATAACGTAATTATTTAACCATATACATAAGATAGGAGGCATTATCATACTCAAACAAAAAGATACAATTAATGTGTAGAAACACGAAAGTTTACAAAAGAGTAAATGCATGCCTTATTCACATATAAAATACGCCAGTAACAAGAGAAGTAACTAATGACACAAGCACAAGATTGTAAACATAAAAGGACGAACGCGTAGACAGACAGATAGATATATTGAAACTAACGGAACAACTGCCTACAAGAGCAGATACAACCAATAACTCCGAAGATTGTCGTAAAAGCCTCGTGGGGAACAATGGTTTTTGGGGGCCCTGTATCGTTTTCATACAACGTTTACAATGCTTCCGTTATTATGTGCGATACTAAAAGGAAATTTCTCTGGGGTTGTCAATAACTGGCGAAGACAGTCCTGCACCAGAGAGACTTTTCGCTCGCAGCTCCATCGTAAAAACCGCACATGGCGTTAAGTTGTCAGTGGCTTCTATCCAACGAGAGAGAGAGAGAGAGAGAGAGAGAGAGAGAGAGAGAGAGAGAGAGAGAGAGAGAGCCAATGACGTGGCGAAAATCACCATCCTGTCACGAAATGACAGCAATATATGACGACGGTGGGACAATGGCAACGGCATCCTGCCAAACTGTCGACAGTCCAACCCAACACGACCGTGTCTCATGTCGATTGACATTAGACTGACCCTTCCAATGGGGAAACATGGTATGTTCTGCGTGAATATTGGTGGTGGTGCTTTTCTCATCGACTCAATACCTATTATCAACCAACATTCGACTATTGGAGATCTTCGTTAACAGCCTCCGGGAACAATTCTTTACTCAGTAATTATGAAAGAAATAAAAAAAAAGCAATGAGAGAGAGAGAGAGAGACAGACAGACAGACAGACAGAGAGAGAGAGAGAGAGAGGGGGGGGAGGATCAATCCATCATTTAATCTTGATTTCAATATAGAATAATAATCAATGCTTTCAAATTTAATTCCGTTAGAAACGAAAACCATAGTAGTATTTATTTGCATACCTTTCGTTCAAGCTCAATTAATGACTGAACATTAAAACATACCAAAAAAGAAGCATCTATTTTGAGATATGTGCTCTTAATACGTCTAGCCAATGAAAGAATGAAAGATTAAATAATTCTATGGTAAAAAAAAATAATTATTCACGATAATTATAATCAAAACAAAACTATAAAATATATGTCAACGTTTACCTACAATTTCATATCTAAGGGCTGGTCCCACAAACAATGAACTCATAATTCGGATTTTAAAGATATTCACTGAATACGTATGCGTGCCTAAAATATATAAAAAATCATGCCTGTATGTTTACATTAATTTATGCAAAACACTTTTTCTTCGAGTGTGTATGCTTTATTATTGTATTTAACGACTACCCCACCTCTTTTCTCTAAGCTCTCTGTTCGTTCTGGTGTAAAGTGGCTCTGCAATCTCTTTCCTATAGATGCTATTCAAGTCGCTGGCACGCTGAGCCCAGAAGCAGTAACACCCGATATGACACCAATGCAACGGTTATTCGGCCCGGTGACTGTTTTTCCTGATAGAGCGAACGTCGGGTCTTGCTTCCTCAAGCTATTTTCTCAGACTAATATGGAGACAGCTTTCTTCAAGATGGATCCCGCTCTTCCCTTCTTTTCTCTTTAGTTTTCTGTAAAAGAAAACTGTTGAGATGGCTTTTTCTGTCCGCCCTCAGATCTGAAACCTCCAATCATCAAACATACCAAAATTCAGCCCTCTAGCCTCAGTGGTTTTTATTTTATTTAAGGTTAAAGGCTGAAAGTTGCACGGGCCGCGGCTCATACAGCAATATACGCTGTACAGAAAATTCGATGGCGCCGAAGAAACTTCGGCGCATTTTTTACTTGTTTCCAGTAGCATAGGCGAACAAGATACCCGCCCAGTCATCATTTCAGAGAGCGTATGGATGCGTAGACATATAGCTTTCATTCAAGCTGAAGCACAAACACACGTACTTAACAATCAACTAACTAAAGCTAACCTAAAGAAACGTTTAGAACACGCGACGAGATGAGGCTACTTGGCAAGCAATATATACCGTTAAAGAAAAAAACAATACGGTGAGAATTATCATCCCTTTGCAATACTTTCAACACAAAAATACAAGTTCTCACCATTTTATTACCATTACGAACGAAGTTCTAGCCAATGGGTCAGTGTAACCTTTAAACAATCGAGTTATCTGTACAACGTATAATGCTGTATGAGCCGCGGCCCATGAAGCTTTCATGGTGGTGGCCTGTCCTAGAGCGTTGCCAGATGCATGGTTATGGCTAACTTTAACCTTAAATAAAATAAAACTAGCGAGGTTAGAGGGCTGTAATTTGGTATGTTTGATGATTGGAGGGTGGATCATCAACATAGCAATTTGCAGCCCTCTAGCCTCAGTAGTCTTTAGGATCTGAGGGGGACAGAAAAAGTGCGGACAGACAGACAAAGCCGGAACACTAGTTTTGTTTTACAGAAAACTAAAAGGAAGCTTGCAAAATTAATTAGCAGGAGACGATATGATCTGAAAAAGTCGTAAATGTGTTGAATGTTGGAACGTACTTGAGTAAAGTGACTGAAGTCGGTATTTGCCCAGTAGAAAAATGTTAGATGCACGAAGATAGTCAAACCAAAATGAAAAGTGACTCGCAATACTTAAAAAAAAAAAATCATCTACAAACATAATGACACGTGACAAGACAAACTACTTCAACCTTCCTCATATGGCATACTAATGCCAATCAAATCGATCTGAGAAAATGCCTTCCTTTGAAGCCCAAATGTAACGCATATAAAAGAGACAAGAGTAACGGGCGCCATCTCCGCAAAGTTCCACCCTATTAAAAAGCGAAAAGGAAAGTTACGGAGAAGAAAGGATGGCAATAATCAATAGTGAGAGATGTAAAGGGAATGGGAAGGGAGGAGGAAGGGGAGAGAGCTATCCCAGGAGATCTTTATGAAGAAAGTCTGCCTAATATTCCAATAAGACAGCCATTCATTCACTCGAATGGCACCACTCAATACCTTGTGTCTATGGTGACAGCTGAGGAGAAAGAGGGAGAGGTGAGGGCAAAGGATCGGAAAACTGGTGTAAGTAGAAACGAGAAAATGAATAATGCTACTAAAGAATGCTACTTTCTAACGGCAGGAAATTGATCAACGTAAATTACGTCATTTTTGTCCCTCACACACGAGACAAGAAATTATCTTGAATCAATGCGTCTCCATAAAACATAAATCAGCCTTGTATAGAGTAAACTTCTCTTAAAAAATATCTCAGATTTAAAGTTTAATCAAGGTGGAGGAAAGGCACCAATGATCTGAAGTTTACAGGTTTTAAAATAACTAAACGAATGCAGACAAAATTTGAAATTATGGACTGCAGAGTAACCCAACTACTGACGTAGGCCATGGAAGGCACTCTGAGCAAAGTGCAAAAAAAGACAAGAGGTAACTTTACTATAAAAAAAACAAGCAAAAAAGCGCCGAAGTTTC
Organism: Macrobrachium rosenbergii; assembly: GCF_040412425.1. Taxonomy (NCBI): domain Eukaryota; kingdom Metazoa; phylum Arthropoda; class Malacostraca; order Decapoda; family Palaemonidae; genus Macrobrachium; species Macrobrachium rosenbergii. The sequence goes on along the minus strand of NC_089761.1, from coordinate 56,479,410 downwards.
TTCTGCGCCATCGAGTTTTCTATACAACATATAAGGCTGTATAAAACTATCAACTACGAGTAACGACCGGTAACGATTCAGCTGCTCCCCAGATGCGCTAGAGTGAGGATGCGTTGCACGCCTCCGGAAAGCGCTGCCAGACGCACGATCATGGCTAAATTTAACCTTAAATAAAATAAAAACTACTGAGGCTAGAGGGTTGCAATTTGGAGTGTTTGATAACTGGAGGGTGGATGATTAATGTACCAATTTGCAGCCCTCTAGCCTTATTAGTTTTTAAGATCTGAGGGCGGACGGACAGACAAAGCCAACGCAACAGTTTTCTTTTAAAGAAAACTAAAAACTAAAAAGCTGGGACAACATTTTATCAATCCTGGGATACCAACTTTAAAAGAAACCGTCACCCTTGTGTTCAAGGCCGTTTCTCTGACCATTCCTACCAGTAGGAAACTGTTGTTGCCTTTTTCATGAGAGAGCGTTTGAATGACCTCAAGCATGATTGCTGCTTTGGACGAACATGCGCAGTAAGAAAGAGCTATATCAATAATCTGCCATTTACAAGGTCGTACAGCTTAACAAAATTCACCTCCTCAATAAAAACTTTAAGCTACTGACTTCTAAGAAATGTTCAAAATTAACTCCTTAGTGACGCACCTTGGCTAGTATGTTTAATCCCTGCAAAACTTTAAATTCCGTCAGTTTTTATGCTCTCTGGTCAACATGTATAAGCTGAAAAGTACGGAAGAAGATAGCACAGAATGAATATGTATCGTGGAGACGGAAAACTGAACTTTGTGCCTGAGCCTTTTACCTGATGTAAAAGAGCTGTTTCAAGAGAATGCAATATGATTTGTAGGACAAGACAAAAGCTAAGCAAGAAGTGTTCTGGTGATCGCTGGCATGTGTACTTGTAATGACAGAGGTTCAAAACTGTTCAGGCTACTGTGTTGAAGCCAATTATTCACCATTACTTGACGACACGTGTTCACAAACGTACATGATATCAAACGATTTTGACAATACTTTGCTCCATATTTTCCTATATATATCTATGGCGCCGTAGAGTACGTAAGTAAAAATTCCTTTGAGTACTTTAATGAACGACTTCATAGGAAAATATATCATCAATAGGTTACAAACAAAAAAATCTATACTCGACACAATCACAACCACTGGACAAAGACACCTATTCTTCGATAAAATATTCCAGCACCATTCTCAAAATGTTCTGTATTTCAGTCTAGAAATTACACATGAAAGAGACAATCCGACAGTTTCAACCAATTAGCCTGCGGGTCAAACTCAAAATAACTTCAACACGCCGCTCGACGGTTGCCTGTCCGATTACTTCGGAATAATAAACGTACTGTCTTATCACATTGGTATTTTTTTTTTTTTCAATGACGTACATGAGCAACTTCTACACCTTCAAGAACCCATCCTCAAAGTCCCTTTGTGACAAAACACATGTGTAATACCTGTATATAGCGTTCTTATGTGCATGTTTAAAGCATTTATGTGCCAGAGTGTTTGCGTAATACATATAAACACAGAAAAGCATAAAGGCAAAAGGCAAGACATGCCTGATAACATATATAATAGGTAACCGTATAAACGGTGGTTAAGCAGCCTTTTCATTACATCCATGGAAATTTAGACGAAGATGTAATGGTCTCTATAAAATATCTAAAACAGAAAGTGTAAAGTGGACCTGTCAGCAATAAACTATTTGCCTCTTTAATCTTTGTCAAGAGGGAGCTCCGGCATGCGTCAAGTAGCAGAGTAGGAATTGTTTGGCAAAAAGCAGCCACTCGAGAAGGAATAAAGACAGCCATCTAGGGAAGCTTTATGACACAACTGCCGATGGCTGGGGCAGAGGGCCCACGCACCCTTAACACTAAATGGATGAGATTCAATTTCTCCCAATCTAAATGGAAAATGGAACAGGGAAAGGAAAAGCCCATCTCTCTCGTCACAACCTGGAACTTCGACTGCGATAAACTAGAAGAAATGAAGGCCCATTACTTGTTATAAACTCCTCACAGGGAAACAGTAAACTAAGGTAATAATAATGATAATAATTTCATTGTAATGTCATGTCTTCATCTTTATCTGCATAAGTAAAAGGGCCAGAATTATAACTAGGGACCACTTCCATACTGGTTCAAGATGTGACAACAGATATCGATCACTGGTTAATAGGTCACGCCACGCAGTCCATTAGGTTCATAACCGGGCAAACAACTCTTTCTCCAAACAAAAGAGCCGACGCACGGCCTTACACTTCAAGAGCTTCGTTATGGCTAAAGATCTTCAAAAAAAAAAAAAACTCGTAAAACGCCGTAGATGGAAAAATAACCCAAGAATGGGAATTTACAGACGATAAAAATAAGAGCATATTTCCTCTAAAAATTAAGGAACATGGAGCTGTGAAACGAGTGACATAGTACCTTTAAAAACTCAGTCCACTAAGTTGACTTCATTTGCCTCTTCCATTAAATAAACACATACACATGCACACACCTATGTACAGACACACACGTACATATATACACAAACACGAATCTGTGTTAAAATAAACTTCACGATTTTTACTCTAACTTAATGGGGCAACACAAGTGCATCCAACTCCTCTCTC